>NC_090445.1:642751290-643105046 GCF_031143425.1 Pleurodeles waltl
GTAGCAGAACCTGGTCAGAGCCCCACAAGTCACCCATCTTGGATTCTCCTAGGTCTGTAGTTTTACAAAATGCACAGGTTTGGTAGGTTTCCCTAGGTGCCAGCTGAGCTAGAGGCCAAAATCTATAGGTAGGCACTTTGCAAAAAACAGCTCTGTTTTCTGTCAAAAAATGGTATGTGTCCATGTTGTGTTTTGGGGCATTTCCTGTCGCGGGCGCTAGGCCTACCCACACAAGTGAGGTATCATTTGTATCGGTAGACTTGGGGGAACTCTGGGTGGAAGGAAATTTGTGGCTCCTCTCAGATTCCAGAACTTTCTGTCACCGAAATGTGAGGAAAATGAGTTTTTTTTTGCCAAATTTTGAGGTTTGCAAAGGATTCTGAGTAACAGAACCTGGTCAGAGCCCCACAAGTCAACCCATCTTGGATTTCCCTAGGTCTCTAGTTTTCAACAATGCACAGTTTTGGTAGGTTTCCCTAGGTGCCGGCTGAGCTAGAGGCCAAAATCTATAGGTAGGCACTTTGCAAAAAACACCTCTGTTTTCTGTAAAAAAAATGGAATGTGTCCACGTTGTGTTTTGGGGCATTTCCTGTGGCGGGTGCTAGGCCTCCCCACACAAGTGAGGTATCATTTTTATCAGGAGACTTGGGGGAACACTGGGTGGAAGGAAATTTGTGGCTCCCCTCAGATTCCAGAACTTTCTGTCACCGAAATGTGAGGAAAATGTGTTTTTTTAGCCAAATTTTGAGATTTGCAAAGGATTCTGGGTAACAGAACCTGGTCAGAGCCCCACAAGTCACCCATCTTGGATTCCCCTAGGTCTGTAGTTTTAAAAAATTCACAGGTTTGGTAGGTTTCCCTAGGTGCCGGCTGAGCTAGAGGCCAAAATCTGTAGGTAGGCACTTTGCAAAAAACACCTCTGTTTTCTGTCAAAAAATGCGATGTGTCCATGTTATGTTTTGGGGCATTTCCTGTTGTGAGCGCTAGGCCTACCCACATAAGTGAGGTATCAATTTTATCAGGAGGCTTGGGGGAACACTGGGTGGAAGGAAATTTGAGGCTCCTCTCAGATTCCAGAACTTTCTGTCACCGCAATGTGAGGAAAATGTGTTTTTTTTTTGCCAAACTTTGAGGTTTGCAAAGGATTCTGGGTAACAGAACCTGGTCAGAGCCCCACAAGTCAACCCATCTTGGATTCCCCTATGTCTCTAGTTTTCAACAATGCACAGTTTTGGTAGGTTTCCCTAGGTGCCGGCTGAGCTAGAGGCCAAAATCTATAGGTAGGCACTTTGCAAAAAACACCTCTGTTTTCTGTAAAAAAATGGAATGTGTCTACATTGTGTTTTGGGGCATTTCCTGTGGCGGGCGCTAGGCCTACCCACACATGTGAGGTATCATTTTTATAAGGAGACTTGGGGGAACACTGGGTGGAAGGAAATTTGTGGCTCCTCTCAGATTCCAGAACTTTCTGTCACCGAAATGTGAGGAAAATGTGTTTTTTTTAGCCAAATTTTGAGGTTTGGTAAGGATTCTGGGTAACAGAACCGGGTCAGAGCCCCACAAGTCAACCCCTCCTGGATTCCCCTAGGTCTCTAGTTTTCAACAATGCACAGGTTTGGTAGGTTTCCCTAGGTGCCGGCTGAGCTAGAGGCCAAAATCTATAGGTAGGCACTTTGCAAAAAACACCTCTGTTTTCTGTCAAAAAATGCGATGTGTCCATGTTATGTTTTGGGGCATTTCCTGTCGCGAGCGCTAGGCCTACCCACACAAGTGAGTTATCAATTTTATCAGGAGGCTTGGGGGAACACTGGGTGGAAGGAAATTTGAGGCTCCTCTCAGATTCCAGAACTTTCTGTCACCGCAATGTGAGGAAAATGTGTTTTTTTTTAGCCAAATTTTGAGGTTTGCAAAGGATTCTGGGTAACAGAACCTGGTCAGAGCCCCACAAGTCACCCCATCTTGGATTCCCCTAGGCCTCTAGTTTTACAAAATGCACAAGTTTGGTAGGTTTCCTTAGGTGCCGGCTGAGCTAGAGGCCAAAATCTATAGGTAAGCACTTTGCAAAAAACACCTCTGTTTTCTGTCAAAAAATGGGATGTGTCCACGTTGTGTTTTGGGGCATTTCCTGTCACGGGCGCTAGGCCTACCCACACAAGTGAGGTATCATTTGTATCGGTAGACTTGGGGTAACGCTGGGTGGAAGGAAATTTGTGGCTCCTCTCACATTCCAGAACTTTCTGTCACCGAAATGTGAGGAAAATGTGGGTTTTTTTGCCAAATTTTGAGGTTTGCAAAGGATTCTGAGTAACAGAACCTGGTCAGAGCCCCACAAGTCAACCCATCTTGGATTTCCCTAGGTCTCTAGTTTTCAACAATGCACAGTTTTGGTAGGTTTCCCTAGTTGCCGGCTGAGCTAGAGGCCAAAATCTATAGGTAGGCACTTTGCAAAAAACACCTCTGTTTTCTGTAAAAAAATGGAATGTGTCCACGTTGTGTTTTGGGGCATTTCCTGTGGCGGGCGCTAGGCCTCCCCACACAAGTGAGGTATCATTTTTATCAGGAAACTTGGGGGAACACTGGGTGGAAGGAAATTTGTGGCTCCCCTCAGATTCCAGAACTTTCTGTCACCGAAATGTGAGGAAAATGTGTTTTTTTAGCCAAATTTTGAGATTTGCAAAGGATTCTGGGTAACAGAACCTGGTCAGAGCCCCACAAGTCACCCATCTTGGATTCCCCTAGGTCTGTAGTTTTCAACAATGCACAGGTTTGGTAGGTTTCCCTAGGTGCCGGCTGAGCTAGAGGCCAAAATCTATACGTAGACACTTTGCAAAAAACACCTCTGTTTTCTGTCAAAAAATGCGATGTGTCCATGTTATGTTTTGGGGCATTTCCTGTCGCGAGCGCTAGGCCTACCCACACAAGTGAGGTATCAATTTTATCAGGAGGCTTGGGGGAACACTGGGTGGAACAAAATTTGAGGCTCCTCTCAGATTCCAGAACTTTCTGTCACCGCAATGTGAGGAAAATGTGTTTTTTATTAGCCAAATTTTGAGGTTTGCAAAGGATTCTGGGTAACAGAACCTGGTCAGAGCCCCACAAGTCACCCCATCTTGGATTCCCCTAGGCCTCTAGTTTTACAAAATGCACAAGTTTGGTAGGTTTCCTTAGGTGCCGGCTGAGCTAGAGGCCAAAATCTATAGGTAGGCACTTTGCAAAAAACACCTCTGTTTTCTGTCAAAAAATGGGATGTGTCCACGTTGTGTTTTGGGGCATTTCCTGTCGCGGGAGCTAGGCCTACCCACACAAGTGAGGTATCATTTGTATCGGTAGACTTGGGGGAACGCTGGGTGGAAGGAAATTTGTGGCTCCTCTCACATTCCAGAACTTTCTGTCACCGAAATGTGAGGAAAATGTGTTTTTTTTGGCCAAATTTTGAGGTTTGCAAAGGATTCTGAGTAACAGAACCTGGTCAGAGCCCCACAAGTCAACCCATCTTGGATTTCCCTAGGTCTCTAGTTTTCAACAATGCACAGTTTTGGTAGGTTTCCCTAGTTGCCGGCTGAGCTAGAGGCCAAAATCTATAGGTAGGCACTTTGCAAAAAACACCTCTGTTTTCTGTAAAAAAATGGAATGTGTCCACGTTGTGTTTTGGGGCATTTCCTGTGGCGGGCGCTAGGCCTCCCCACACAAGTGAGGTATCATTTTTATCAGGAAACTTGGGGGAACACTGGGTGGAAGGAAATTTGTGGCTCCCCTCAGATTCCAGAACTTTCTGTCACCGAAATGTGAGGAAAATGTGTTTTTTTAGCCAAATTTTGAGATTTGCAAAGGATTCTGGGTAACAGAACCTGGTCAGAGCCCCACAAGTCACCCATCTTGGATTCCCCTAGGTCTGTAGTTTTAAAAAATTCACAGGTTTGGTAGGTTTCCCTAGGTGCCGGCTGAGCTAGAGGCCAAAATCTGTAGGTAGGCACTTTGCAAAAAACACCTCTGTTTTCTGTCAAAAAATGCGATGTGTCCATGTTATGTTTTGGGGCATTTCCTGTCGCGAGCGCTAGGTCTACCCACATAAGTGAGGTATCAATGTTATCAGGAGGCTTGGGGGAACACTGGGTGGAAGGAAATTTGAGGCTCCTCTCAGATTCCAGAACTTTCTGTCACCGCAATGTGAGGAAAATTTGTTTTTTTTTTGGCCAAACTTTGAGGTTTGCAAAGGATTCTGGGTAACAGAACCTGGTCAGAGCCCCACAAGTCACCCCATCTTGGATTCCCGTAGGCCTCTAGTTTTACAAAATGCACAAGTTTGGTAGGTTTCCCTAGGTGCCGGCTGAGCTAGAGGCCAAAATCTATAGGTAGGCACTTTGCAAAAAACACCTCTGTTTTCTGTCAAAAAATGGGATGTGTCCACATTGTGTTTTGGGGCACTTCCTGTCGCGGGCGCTAGGACTACCCACACAAGTGAGGTATCATTTGTATCGGTAGACTTGGGGGAACGCTGGGTGGAAGGAAATTTGTGGCTCCTCTCAGATTCCAGAACTTTCTGTCACCGAAATGTGAGGAAAATGTGTTTTTTTTAGGCAAATTTTGAGGTTTGCAAAGGATTCTGAGTAACAGAACCTGGTCAGAGCCCCACAAGTCAACCCATCTTGGATTCCCCTATGTCTCTAGTTTTCAACAATGCACAGTTTTGGTAGGTTTCCCTAGGTGCCGGCTGAGCTAGAGGCCAAAATCTATAGGTAGGCACTTTGCAAAAAACACCTCTGTTTTCTGTCAAAAAATGGAATGTGTCCACGTTGTGTTTTGGGGCATTTCCTGTGGCGGGCGCTAGGCCTACCCACACAAGTGAGGTATCATTTTTATCAGGAGACTTGGGGGAACACTGGGTGGAAGGAAATTTGTGGCTCCTCTCAGATTCCAGATCTTTCTGTCACCGAAATGTGAGGAAAATGTGTATTTTTAGCCAAATAGTGAGGTTTGCAAAGGATTCTGGTTAACAGAACCTGGTCAGATCCCCACAAGTCACCCCATCTTGGATTCCCCTAGGTCTCTAGTTTTCAACAATGCACAGGTTTGGTAGGTTTCCCTAGGTGCCAGCTGAGCTAGAGGCCAAAATCTGTAGGTAGGCACTTTGCAAAAAACACCTCTGTTTTCTGTCAAAAAAATGGGATGTGTCCACTTTGTGTTTTGGGGCATTTCCTTTCGTAGGCGCTAGGCCTACCCACACAAGTGAGGTATCAACTTTATCAGGAGGCTTGGGGGAACACTGGGTGGAAGGAAATTTGTGGCTCCCCTCAGATTCCAGAACTTTCTGTCACCGAAATGTCAGGAATTTTTTTTTTTTAGCCAAATTTTGAGATTTGCAAAGGATTCTGGGTAACAGAACCTGGTAAGAGCCCCACAAGTCACCCATCTTGGATTCTACTAGGTCTGTAGTTTTCAAAAATTCACAGGTTTGGTAGGTTTCCCTAGGTGCCAGCTGAGCTAGAGGCCAAAATCTGTAGGTAGGCACTTTGCAAATAACACCTCTGTTTTCTGTCAAAAAATGCGATGTGTCCATGTTATGTTTTGGGGCATTTCCTGTCGCGAGCGCTAGGCCTACCTACACAAGTGAGGTATCAATTTTATCAGGAGGCTTGGGGGAACACTGGGTGGAAGGAAATTTGAGGCTCCTCTCAGATTCCAGAACTTTCTGTCACCGCAATGTGAGGAAAATGTGTTTTTTTTTGCCAAACTTTGAGGTTTGCAAAGGATTCTGGGTAACAGAACCTGGTCAGAGCCCCACAACTCACCACATCTTGGATTCCCCTAGGTCTCTAGTTTTCACAAATGCACAGGTTTGGTAGGTTTCCCTAGTGCCGGCTGAGCTAGAGGCCAAAATCTACAGGTAGGCACGTTGCAAAAAACACCTCTGTTTTCTGTCAAAAAATGGGATGTGTCCACATTGTGTTTTGGGGCATTTCCTGTGGTGGGCGCTAGGCCTACCCACACAAGTGAGGTATCATTTCTATTGGGAGACTTGGGGGAACGCTGGGTGGAAGGACATTTGTGGCTCCTCTTAGATTCCAGAACTTTCTGTCACCGAAATGTGAGGAAAATGTGTTTTTTTTTGTCAAATTTTGAGGTGTACAAAGGATTCTGGGTAACAGAACCTGGTCAGAACCCCACAAGTCGACCCATCCTGGATTCCCCTAGGTCTCTAGTTTTCAACAATGTACAGGTTTGGTAGATTTCCCTAGGTGCCGGCTGAGCTAGAGGCCAAAATCTATAGGTAGGCACTTTGCAAAAAACACCTCTGTTTTCTGTAAAAAAATGGAATGTGTCCACGTTGTGTTTTGGGGCACTTCCTGTGGCGGGCGCTAGGCCTACCCACACAAGTGAGGTATCATTTTTATCAGGAGACTTGGGGGAACACTGGGTGGAAGGAAATTTGAGGCTCCTCTCAGATTCCAGAACTTTCTGTCACCGCAATGTGAGGAAAATGTGGGTTTTTTTTTGCCAAACTTTGAGGTTTGCAAAGGATTCTGGGTAACAGAACCTGGTCAGAGCCCCACAAGTCACCCATCTTGGATTCTACTAGGTCTGTAGTTTTCAAAAATTCACAGGTTTGGTAGGTTTCCCTAGGTGCCAGCTGAGCTAGAGGCCAAAATCGGTAGGTAGGCACTTTGCAAATAACACCTCTGTTTTCTGTCAAAAAATGCGATGTGTCCATGTTATGTTTTGGGGCATTTCCTGTCGCGAGCGCTAGGCCTACCTACACAAGTGAGGTATCAATTTTATCAGGAGGCTTGGGGGAACACTGGGTGGAAGGAAATTTGAGGCTCCTCTCAGATTCCAGAACTTTCTGTCACCGCAATGTGAGGAAAATGTGTTTTTTTTTGCCAAACTTTGAGGTTTGCAAAGGATTCTGGGTAACAGAACCTGGTCAGAGCCCCACAACTCACCCCATCTTGGATTCCCCTAGGTCTCTAGTTTTCACAAATGCACAGGTTTGGTAGGTTTCCCTAGTGCCGGCTGAGCTAGAGGCCAAAATCTACAGGTAGGCACGTTGCAAAAAACACCTCTGTTTTCTGTCAAAAAATGGGATGTGTCCACATTGTGTTTTGGGGCATTTCCTGTGGTGGGCGCTAGGCCTACCCACACAAGTGAGGTATCATTTCTATTGGGAGACTTGGGGGAACGCTGGGTGGAAGGACATTTGTGGCTCCTCTTAGATTCCAGAACTTTCTGTCACCGAAATGTGAGGAAAATGTGTTTTTTTTTGTCAAATTTTGAGGTGTACAAAGGATTCTGGGTAACAGAACCTGGTCAGAACCCCACAAGTCAACCCATCCTGGATTCCCCTAGGTCTCTAGTTTTCAACAATGTACAGGTTTGGTAGATTTCCCTAGGTGCCGGCTGAGCTAGAGGCCAAAATCTATAGGTAGGCACTTTGCAAAAAACACCTCTGTTTTCTGTCAAAAAATGGAATGTGTCCACGTTGTGTTTTGGGGCATTTCCTGTGGCGGGCGCTAGGCCTACCCACACAAGTGAGGTATCATTTTTATCAGGAGACTTGGGGGAACACTGGGTGGAAGGAAATTTGTGGCTCCTCTCAGATTCCAGATCTTTCTGTCACCGAAATGTGAGGAAAATGTGTATTTTTAGCCAAATAGTGAGGTTTGCAAAGGATTCTGGTTAACAGAACCTGGTCAGATCCCCACAAGTCACCCCATCTTGGATTCCCCTAGGTCTCTAGTTTTCAACAATGCACAGGTTTGGTAGGTTTCCCTAGGTGCCAGCTGAGCTAGAGGCCAAAATCTGTAGGTAGGCACTTTGCAAAAAACACCTCTGTTTTCTGTCAAAAAAATGGGATGTGTCCACTTTGTGTTTTGGGGCATTTCCTGTCGTAGGCGCTAGGCCTACCCACACAAGTGAGGTATCAACTTTATCAGGAGGCTTGGGGGAACACTGGGTGGAAGGAAATTTGTGGCTCCCCTCAGATTCCAGAACTTTCTGTCACCGAAATGTCAGGAATTTTTTTTTTTTAGCCAAATTTTGAGATTTGCAAAGGATTCTGGGTAACAGAACCTGGTAAGAGCCCCACAAGTCACCCATCTTGGATTCTACTAGGTCTGTAGTTTTCAAAAATTCACAGGTTTGGTAGGTTTCCCTAGGTGCCAGCTGAGCTAGAGGCCAAAATCTGTAGGTAGGCACTTTGCAAATAACACCTCTGTTTTCTGTCAAAAAATGCGATGTGTCCATGTTATGTTTTGGGGCATTTCCTGTCGCGAGCGCTAGGCCTACCTACACAAGTGAGGTATCAATTTTATCAGGAGGCTTGGGGGAACACTGGGTGGAAGGAAATTTGAGGCTCCTCTCAGATTCCAGAACTTTCTGTCACCGCAATGTGAGGAAAATGTGTTTTTTTTTGCCAAACTTTGAGGTTTGCAAAGGATTCTGGGTAACAGAACCTGGTCAGAGCCCCACAACTCACCCCATCTTGGATTCCCCTAGGTCTCTAGTTTTCACAAATGCACAGGTTTGGTAGGTTTCCCTAGTGCCGGCTGAGCTAGAGGCCAAAATCTACAGGTAGGCACGTTGCAAAAAACACCTCTGTTTTCTGTCAAAAAATGGGATGTGTCCACATTGTGTTTTGGGGCATTTCCTGTGGTGGGCGCTAGGCCTACCCACACAAGTGAGGTATCATTTCTATTGGGAGACTTGGGGGAACGCTGGGTGGAAGGACATTTGTGGCTCCTCTTAGATTCCAGAACTTTCTGTCACCGAAATGTGAGGAAAATGTGTTTTTTTTTGTCAAATTTTGAGGTGTACAAAGGATTCTGGGTAACAGAACCTGGTCAGAACCCCACAAGTCAACCCATCCTGGATTCCCCTAGGTCTCTAGTTTTCAACAATGTACAGGTTTGGTAGATTTCCCTAGGTGCCGGCTGAGCTAGAGGCCAAAATCTATAGGTAGGCACTTTGCAAAAAACACCTCTGTTTTCTGTAAAAAAATGGAATGTGTCCACGTTGTGTTTTGGGGCACTTCCTGTGGCGGGCGCTAGGCCTACCCACACAAGTCAGGTATCATTTTTATCAGGAGACTTGGGGGAACACTGGGTGGAAGGAAATTTGAGGCTCCTCTCAGATTCCAGAACTTTCTGTCACCGCAATGTGAGGAAAATGTGTTTTTTTTTTGCCAAACTTTGAGGTTTGCAAAGGATTCTGGGTAACAGAACCTGGTCAGAGCCCCACAAGTCACCCATCTTGGATTCTACTAGGTCTGTAGTTTTCAAAAATTCACAGGTTTGGTAGGTTTCCCTAGGTGCCAGCTGAGCTAGAGGCCAAAATCGGTAGGTAGGCACTTTGCAAATAACACCTCTGTTTTCTGTCAAAAAATGCGATGTGTCCATGTTATGTTTTGGGGCATTTCCTGTCGCGAGCGCTAGGCCTACCTACACAAGTGAGGTATCAATTTTATCAGGAGGCTTGGGGGAACACTGGGTGGAAGGAAATTTGAGGCTCCTCTCAGATTCCAGAACTTTCTGTCACCGCAATGTGAGGAAAATGTGTTTTTTTTTGCCAAACTTTGAGGTTTGCAAAGGATTCTGGGTAACAGAACCTGGTCAGAGCCCCACAACTCACCCCATTTTGGATTCCCCTAGGTCTCTAGTTTTCACAAATGCACAGGTTTGGTAGGTTTCCCTAGTGCCGGCTGAGCTAGAGGCCAAAATCTACAGGTAGGCACGTTGCAAAAAACACCTCTGTTTTCTGTCAAAAAATGGGATGTGTCCACATTGTGTTTTGGGGCATTTCCTGTGGTGGGCGCTAGGCCTACCCACACAAGTGAGGTATCATTTCTATTGGGAGACTTGGGGGAACACTGGGTGGAAGGACATTTGTGGCTCCTCTTAGATTCCAGAACTTTCTGTCACCGAAATGTGAGGAAAATGTGTTTTTTTTTGTCAAATTTTGAGGTGTACAAAGGATTCTGGGTAACAGAACCTGGTCAGAACCCCACAAGTCAACCCATCCTGGATTCCCCTAGGTCTCTAGTTTTCAACAATGTACAGGTTTGGTAGATTTCCCTAGGTGCCGGCTGAGCTAGAGGCCAAAATCTATACGTAGGCACTTTGCAAAAAACACCTCTGTTTTCTGTAAAAAAATGGAATGTGTCCACGTTGTGTTTTGGGGCACTTCCTGTGGCGGGCGCTAGGCCTACCCACACAAGTGAGGTATCATTTTTATCAGGAGACTTGGGGGAACACTGGGTGGAAGGAAATTTGAGGCTCCTCTCAGATTCCAGAACTTTCTGTCACCGCAATGTGAGGAAAATGTGGGTTTTTTTTGCCAAACTTTGAGGTTTGCAAAGGATTCTGGGTAACAGAACCTGGTCAGAGCCCCACAAGTCACCCATCTTGGATTCTACTAGGTCTGTAGTTTTCAAAAATTCACAGGTTTGGTAGGTTTCCCTAGGTGCCAGCTGAGCTAGAGGCCAAAATCGGTAGGTAGGCACTTTGCAAATAACACCTCTGTTTTCTGTCAAAAAATGCGATGTGTCCATGTTATGTTTTGGGGCATTTCCTGTCGCGAGCGCTAGGCCTACCTACACAAGTGAGGTATCAATTTTATCAGGAGGCTTGGGGGAACACTGGGTGGAAGGAAATTTGAGGCTCCTCTCAGATTCCAGAACTTTCTGTCACCGCAATGTGAGGAAAATGTGTTTTTTTTTTGCCAAACTTTGAGGTTTGCAAAGGATTCTGGGTAACAGAACCTGGTCAGAGCCCCACAAGTCACCCCATCTTGGATTCCCCTAGATCTCTAGTTTTCACAAATGCACAGGTTTGGCAGGTTTCCCTAGTGCCGGCTGAGCTAGAGGCCAAAATCTACAGGTAGGCACGTTGCAAAAAACACCTCTGTTTTCTGTCAAAAAATGGGATGTGTCCACATTGTGTTTTGGGGCATTTCCTGTGGTGGGCGCTAGGCCTACCCACACAAGTGAGGTATCATTTGTATTGGGAGACTTGGGGGAACGCTGGGTGGAAGGACATTTGTGGCTCCTCTTAGATTCCAGAACTTTCTGTCACCGAAATGTGAGGAAAATGTGGTTTGTTTTGCCAAATTTTGAGGTTTGCAAAGGATTCTGAGTAACAGAACCTGGTCAGAGCCCCACAAGTCAACCCATCTTGGATTTCCCTAGGCCTCTAGTTTTCAACAATGCACAGTTTTGGAAGGTTTCCCTAGTTGCCGGCTGAGCTAGAGGCCAAAATCTATAGGTAGGCACTTTGCAAAAAACACCTCTGTTTTCTGTAAAAAAATGGAATGTGTCCACGTTGTGTTTTGGGGCATTTCCTGTGGCGGGCGCTAGGCCTCCCCACACAAGTGAGGTATCATTTTTATCAGGAAACTTGGGGGAACACTGGGTGGAAGGAAATTTGTGGCTCCCCTCAGATTCCAGAACTTTCTGTCACCGAAATGTGAGGAAAATGTGTTTTTTTAGCCAAATTTTGAGATTTGCAAAGGATTCTGGGTAACAGAACCTGGTCAGAGCCCCACAAGTCACCCATCTTGGATTCCCCTAGGTCTGTAGTTTTAAAAAATTCACAGGTTTGGTAGGTTTCCCTAGGTGCCGGCTGAGCTAGAGGCCAAAATCTGTAGGTAGGCACTTTGCAAAAAACACCTCTGTTTTCTGTCAAAAAATGCGATGTGTCCATGTTATGTTTTGGGGCATTTCCTGTCGCGAGCGCTAGGCCTACCCACATAAGTGAGGTATCAATTTTATCAGGAGGCTTGGGGGAACACTGGGTGGAAGGAAATTTGAGGCTCCTCTCAGATTCCAGAACTTTCTGTCACCGCAATGTGAGGAAAATTTGTTTTTTTTTTGGCCAAACTTTGAGGTTTGCAAAGGATTCTGGGTAACAGAACCTGGTCAGAGCCCCACAAGTCACCCCATCTTGGATTCCCGTAGGCCTCTAGTTTTACAAAATGCACAAGTTTGGTAGGTTTCCCTAGGTGCCGGCTGAGCTAGAGGCCAAAATCTATAGGTAGGCACTTTGCAAAAAACACCTCTGTTTTCTGTCAAAAAATGGGATGTGTCCACATTGTGTTTTGGGGCATTTCCTGTCGCGGGCGCTAGGACTACCCACACAAGTGAGGTATCATTTGTATCGGTAGACTTGGGGGAACGCTGGGTGGAAGGAAATTTGTGGCTCCTCTCAGATTCCAGAACTTTCTGTCACCGAAATGTGAGGAAAATGTGTTTTTTTTAGCCAAATTTTGAGGTTTGCAAAGGATTCTGAGTAACAGAACCTGGTCAGAGCCCCACAAGTCAACCCATCTTGGATTCCCCTATGTCTCTAGTTTTCAACAATGCACAGTTTTGGTAGGTTTCCCTAGGTGCCGGCTGAGCTAGAGGCCAAAATCTATAGGTAGGCACTTTGCAAAAAACACCTCTGTTTTCTGTCAAAAAATGGAATGTGTCCACGTTGTGTTTTGGGGCATTTCCTGTGGCGGGCGCTAGGCCTACCCACACAAGTGAGGTATCATTTTTATCAGGAGACTTGGGGGAACACTGGGTGGAAGGAAATTTGTGGCTCCTCTCAGATTCCAGATCTTTCTGTCACCGAAATGTGAGGAAAATGTGTATTTTTAGCCAAATAGTGAGGTTTGCAAAGGATTCTGGTTAACAGAACCTGGTCAGATCCCCACAAGTCACCCCATCTTGGATTCCCCTAGGTCTCTAGTTTTCAACAATGCACAGGTTTGGTAGGTTTCCCTAGGTGCCAGCTGAGCTAGAGGCCAAAATCTGTAGGTAGGCACTTTGCAAAAAACACCTCTGTTTTCTGTCAAAAAAATGGGATGTGTCCACTTTGTGTTTTGGGGCATTTCCTGTCGTAGGCGCTAGGCCTACCCACACAAGTGAGGTATCAACTTTATCAGGAGGCTTGGGGGAACATTGGGTGGAAGGAAATTTGTGGCTCCCCTCAGATTCCAGAACTTTCTGTCACCGAAATGTCAGGATTTTCTTTTTTTTTAGCCAAATTTTGAGATTTGCAAAGGATTCTGGGTAACAGAACCTGGTAAGAGCCCCACAAGTCACCCATCTTGGATTCTACTAGGTCTGTAGTTTTCAAAAATTCACAGGTTTGGTAGGTTTCCCTAGGTGCCAGCTGAGCTAGAGGCCAAAATCTGTAGGTAGGCACTTTGCAAATAACACCTCTGTTTTCTGTCAAAAAATGCGATGTGTCCATGTTATGTTTTGGGGCATTTCCTGTCGCGAGCGCTAGGCCTACCTACACAAGTGAGGTATCAATTTTATCAGGAGGCTTGGGGGAACACTGGGTGGAAGGAAATTTGAGGCTCCTCTCAGATTCCAGAACTTTCTGTCACCACAATGTGAGGAAAATGTTTTTTTTTTTGCCAAACTTTGAGGTTTGCAAAGGATTCTGGGTAACAGAACCTGGTCAGAGCCCCACAACTCACCCCATCTTGGATTCCCCTAGGTCTCTAGTTTTCACAAATGCACAGGTTTGGTAGGTTTCCCTAGTGCCGGCTGAGCTAGAGGCCAAAATCTACAGGTAGGCACGTTGCAAAAAACACCTCTGTTTTCTGTCAAAAAATGGGATGTGTCCACATTGTGTTTTGGGGCATTTCCTGTGGTGGGCGCTACGCCTACCCACACAAGTGAGGTATCATTTCTATTGGGAGACTTGGGGGAACGCTGGGTGGAAGGACATTTGTGGCTCCTCTAAGATTCCAGAACTTTCTGTCACCGAAATGTGAGGAAAATTTGTTTTTTTTTGTCAAATTTTGAGGTGTACAAAGGATTCTGGGTAACAGAACCTGGTCAGAACCCCACAAGTCAACCCATCCTGGATTCCCCTAGGTCTCTAGTTTTCAACAATGTACAGGTTTGGTAGATTTCCC
This sequence comes from Pleurodeles waltl, assembly GCF_031143425.1. Taxonomy (NCBI): domain Eukaryota; kingdom Metazoa; phylum Chordata; class Amphibia; order Caudata; family Salamandridae; genus Pleurodeles; species Pleurodeles waltl. Next base: position 642,765,196 of record NC_090445.1, read on the forward strand.
TAGGTGCCGGCTGAGCTAGAGGCCAAAATCTATAGGTAGGCACTTTGCAAAAAACACCTCTGTTTTCTGTAAAAAAATGGAATGTGTCCACGTTGTGTTTTGGGGCACTTCCTGTGGCGGGCGCTAGGCCTACCCACACAAGTGAGGTATCATTTTTATCAGGAGACTTGGGGGAACACTGGGTGGAAGGAAATTTGAGGCTCCTCTCAGATTCCAGAACTTTCTGTCACCGCACTGTGAGGAAAATGTGTTTTTTTTTTGCCAAACTTTGAGGTTTGCAAAGGATTCTGGGTAATAGAACCTGGTCAGAGCCCCACAAGTCACCCATCTTGGATTCTACTAGGTCTGTAGTTTTCAAAAATTCACAGGTTTGGTAGGTTTCCCTAGGTGCCAGCTGAGCTAGAGGCCAAAATCGGTAGGTAGGCACTTTGCAAATAACACCTCTGTTTTCTGTCAAAAAATGCGATGTGTCCATGTTATGTTTTGGGGCATTTCCTGTCGCGAGCGCTAGGCCTACCTACACAAGTGAGGTATCAATTTTATCAGGAGGCTTGGGGGAACACAGGGTGGAAGGAAATTTGAGGCTCCTCTCAGATTCCAGAACTTTCTGTCACCGCAATGTGAGGAAAATGTGTTTTTTTTTTGCCAAACTTTGAGGTTTGCAAAGGATTCTGGGTAACAGAACCTGGTCAGAGCCCCACAAGTCACCCCATCTTGGATTCCCCTAGATCTCTAGTTTTCACAAATGCACAGGTTTGGCAGGTTTCCCTAGTGCCGGCTGAGCTAGAGGCCAAAATCTACAGGTAGGCACGTTGCAAAAAACACCTCTGTTTTCTGTCAAAAAATGGGATGTGTCCACATTGTGTTTTGGGGCATTTCCTGTGGTGGGCGCTAGGCCTACCCACACAAGTGAGGTATCATTTGTATTGGGAGACTTGGGGGAACGCTGGGTGGAAGGACATTTGTGGCTCCTCTTAGATTCCAGAACTTTCTGTCACCGAAATGTGAGGAAAATGTGTTTTTTTTTGTCAAATTTTGAGGTGTACAAAGGATTCTGGGTAACAGAACCTGGTCAGAACCCCACAAGTCAACCCATCTTGGATTTCCCTAGGTCTCTAGTTTTCAACAATGCACAGTTTTGGTAGGTTTCCCTAGTTGCCGGCTGAGCTAGAGGCCAAAATCTATAGGTAGGCACTTTGCAAAAAACACCTCTGTTTTCTGTAAAAAAATGGAATGTGTCCACGTTGTGTTTTGGGGCATTTCCTGTGGCGGGCGCTAGGCCTCCCCACACAAGTGAGGTATCATTTTTATCAGGAAACTTGGGGGAACACTGGGTGGAAGGAAATTTGTGGCTCCCCTCAGATTCCAGAACTTTCTGTCACCGAAATGTGAGGAAAATGTGTTTTTTTAGCCAAATTTTGAGATTTGCAAAGGATTCTGGGTAACAGAACCTGGTCAGAGCCCCACAAGTCACCCATCTTGGATTCCCCTAGGTCTGTAGTTTTAAAAAATTCACAGGTTTGGTAGGTTTCCCTAGGTGCCGGCTGAGCTAGAGGCCAAAATCTGTAGGTAGGCACTTTGCAAAAAACACCTCTGTTTTCTGTCAAAAAATGCGATGTGTCCATGTTATGTTTTGGGGCATTTCCTGTCGCGAGCGCTAGGTCTACCCACATAAGTGAGGTATCAATGTTATCAGGAGGCTTGGGGGAACACTGGGTGGAAGGAAATTTGAGGCTCCTCTCAGATTCCAGAACTTTCTGTCACCGCAATGTGAGGAAAATTTGTTTTTTTTTTGGCCAAACTTTGAGGTTTGCAAAGGATTCTGGGTAACAGAACCTGGTCAGAGCCCCACAAGTCACCCCATCTTGGATTCCCGTAGGCCTCTAGTTTTACAAAATGCACAAGTTTGGTAGGTTTCCCTAGGTGCCGGCTGAGCTAGAGGCCAAAATCTATAGGTAGGCACTTTGCAAAAAACACCTCTGTTTTCTGTCAAAAAATGGGATGTGTCCACATTGTGTTTTGGGGCATTTCCTGTCGCGGGCGCTAGGACTACCCACACAAGTGAGGTATCATTTGTATCGGTAGACTTGGGGGAACGCTGGGTGGAAGGAAATTTGTGGCTCCTCTCAGATTCCAGAACTTTCTGTCACCGAAATGTGAGGAAAATGTGTTTTTTTTAGGCAAATTTTGAGGTTTGCAAAGGATTCTGAGTAACAGAACCTGGTCAGAGCCCCACAAGTCAACCCATCTTGGATTCCCCTATGTCTCTAGTTTTCAACAATGCACAGTTTTGGTAGGTTTCCCTAGGTGCCGGCTGAGCTAGAGGCCAAAATCTATAGGTAGGCACTTTGCAAAAAACACCTCTGTTTTCTGTCAAAAAATGGAATGTGTCCACGTTGTGTTTTGGGGCATTTCCTGTGGCGGGCGCTAGGCCTACCCACACAAGTGAGGTATCATTTTTATCAGGAGACTTGGGGGAACACTGGGTGGAAGGAAATTTGTGGCTCCTCTCAGATTCCAGATCTTTCTGTCACCGAAATGTGAGGAAAATGTGTATTTTTAGCCAAATAGTGAGGTTTGCAAAGGATTCTGGTTAACAGAACCTGGTCAGATCCCCACAAGTCACCCCATCTTGGATTCCCCTAGGTCTCTAGTTTTCAACAATGCACAGGTTTGGTAGGTTTCCCTAGGTGCCAGCTGAGCTAGAGGCCAAAATCTGTAGGTAGGCACTTTGCAAAAAACACCTCTGTTTTCTGTCAAAAAAATGGGATGTGTCCACTTTGTGTTTTGGGGCATTTCCTGTCGTAGGCGCTAGGCCTACCCACACAAGTGAGGTATCAACTTTATCAGGAGGCTTGGGGGAACACTGGGTGGAAGGAAATTTGTGGCTCCCCTCAGATTCCAGAACTTTCTGTCACCGAAATGTCAGGAATTTTTTTTTTTTAGCCAAATTTTGAGATTTGCAAAGGATTCTGGGTAACAGAACCTGGTAAGAGCCCCACAAGTCACCCATCTTGGATTCTACTAGGTCTGTAGTTTTCAAAAATTCACAGGTTTGGTAGGTTTCCCTAGGTGCCAGCTGAGCTAGAGGCCAAAATCTGTAGGTAGGCACTTTGCAAATAACACCTCTGTTTTCTGTCAAAAAATGCGATGTGTCCATGTTATGTTTTGGGGCATTTCCTGTCGCGAGCGCTAGGCCTACCTACACAAGTGAGGTATCAATTTTATCAGGAGGCTTGGGGGAACACTGGGTGGAAGGAAATTTGAGGCTCCTCTCAGATTCCAGAACTTTCTGTCACCGCAATGTGAGGAAAATGTGTTTTTTTTTGCCAAACTTTGAGGTTTGCAAAGGATTCTGGGTAACAGAACCTGGTCAGAGCCCCACAACTCACCACATCTTGGATTCCCCTAGGTCTCTAGTTTTCACAAATGCACAGGTTTGGTAGGTTTCCCTAGTGCCGGCTGAGCTAGAGGCCAAAATCTACAGGTAGGCACGTTGCAAAAAACACCTCTGTTTTCTGTCAAAAAATGGGATGTGTCCACATTGTGTTTTGGGGCATTTCCTGTGGTGGGCGCTAGGCCTACCCACACAAGTGAGGTATCATTTCTATTGGGAGACTTGGGGGAACGCTGGGTGGAAGGACATTTGTGGCTCCTCTTAGATTCCAGAACTTTCTGTCACCGAAATGTGAGGAAAATGTGTTTTTTTTTGTCAAATTTTGAGGTGTACAAAGGATTCTGGGTAACAGAACCTGGTCAGAACCCCACAAGTCGACCCATCCTGGATTCCCCTAGGTCTCTAGTTTTCAACAATGTACAGGTTTGGTAGATTTCCCTAGGTGCCGGCTGAGCTAGAGGCCAAAATCTATAGGTAGGCACTTTGCAAAAAACACCTCTGTTTTCTGTAAAAAAATGGAATGTGTCCACGTTGTGTTTTGGGGCACTTCCTGTGGCGGGCGCTAGGCCTACCCACACAAGTGAGGTATCATTTTTATCAGGAGACTTGGGGGAACACTGGGTGGAAGGAAATTTGAGGCTCCTCTCAGATTCCAGAACTTTCTGTCACCGCAATGTGAGGAAAATGTGGGTTTTTTTTTGCCAAACTTTGAGGTTTGCAAAGGATTCTGGGTAACAGAACCTGGTCAGAGCCCCACAAGTCACCCATCTTGGATTCTACTAGGTCTGTAGTTTTCAAAAATTCACAGGTTTGGTAGGTTTCCCTAGGTGCCAGCTGAGCTAGAGGCCAAAATCGGTAGGTAGGCACTTTGCAAATAACACCTCTGTTTTCTGTCAAAAAATGCGATGTGTCCATGTTATGTTTTGGGGCATTTCCTGTCGCGAGCGCTAGGCCTACCTACACAAGTGAGGTATCAATTTTATCAGGAGGCTTGGGGGAACACTGGGTGGAAGGAAATTTGAGGCTCCTCTCAGATTCCAGAACTTTCTGTCACCGCAATGTGAGGAAAATGTGTTTTTTTTTGCCAAACTTTGAGGTTTGCAAAGGATTCTGGGTAACAGAACCTGGTCAGAGCCCCACAACTCACCCCATCTTGGATTCCCCTAGGTCTCTAGTTTTCACAAATGCACAGGTTTGGTAGGTTTCCCTAGTGCCGGCTGAGCTAGAGGCCAAAATCTACAGGTAGGCACGTTGCAAAAAACACCTCTGTTTTCTGTCAAAAAATGGGATGTGTCCACATTGTGTTTTGGGGCATTTCCTGTGGTGGGCGCTAGGCCTACCCACACAAGTGAGGTATCATTTCTATTGGGAGACTTGGGGGAACGCTGGGTGGAAGGACATTTGTGGCTCCTCTTAGATTCCAGAACTTTCTGTCACCGAAATGTGAGGAAAATGTGTTTTTTTTTGTCAAATTTTGAGGTGTACAAAGGATTCTGGGTAACAGAACCTGGTCAGAACCCCACAAGTCAACCCATCCTGGATTCCCCTAGGTCTCTAGTTTTCAACAATGTACAGGTTTGGTAGATTTCCCTAGGTGCCGGCTGAGCTAGAGGCCAAAATCTATAGGTAGGCACTTTGCAAAAAACACCTCTGTTTTCTGTCAAAAAATGGAATGTGTCCACGTTGTGTTTTGGGGCATTTCCTGTGGCGGGCGCTAGGCCTACCCACACAAGTGAGGTATCATTTTTATCAGGAGACTTGGGGGAACACTGGGTGGAAGGAAATTTGTGGCTCCTCTCAGATTCCAGATCTTTCTGTCACCGAAATGTGAGGAAAATGTGTATTTTTAGCCAAATAGTGAGGTTTGCAAAGGATTCTGGTTAACAGAACCTGGTCAGATCCCCACAAGTCACCCCATCTTGGATTCCCCTAGGTCTCTAGTTTTCAACAATGCACAGGTTTGGTAGGTTTCCCTAGGTGCCAGCTGAGCTAGAGGCCAAAATCTGTAGGTAGGCACTTTGCAAAAAACACCTCTGTTTTCTGTCAAAAAAATGGGATGTGTCCACTTTGTGTTTTGGGGCATTTCCTGTCGTAGGCGCTAGGCCTACCCACACAAGTGAGGTATCAACTTTATCAGGAGGCTTGGGGGAACACTGGGTGGAAGGAAATTTGTGGCTCCCCTCAGATTCCAGAACTTTCTGTCACCGAAATGTCAGGAATTTTTTTTTTTTAGCCAAATTTTGAGATTTGCAAAGGATTCTGGGTAACAGAACCTGGTAAGAGCCCCACAAGTCACCCATCTTGGATTCTACTAGGTCTGTAGTTTTCAAAAATTCACAGGTTTGGTAGGTTTCCCTAGGTGCCAGCTGAGCTAGAGGCCAAAATCTGTAGGTAGGCACTTTGCAAATAACACCTCTGTTTTCTGTCAAAAAATGCGATGTGTCCATGTTATGTTTTGGGGCATTTCCTGTCGCGAGCGCTAGGCCTACCTACACAAGTGAGGTATCAATTTTATCAGGAGGCTTGGGGGAACACTGGGTGGAAGGAAATTTGAGGCTCCTCTCAGATTCCAGAACTTTCTGTCACCGCAATGTGAGGAAAATGTGTTTTTTTTTGCCAAACTTTGAGGTTTGCAAAGGATTCTGGGTAACAGAACCTGGTCAGAGCCCCACAACTCACCCCATCTTGGATTCCCCTAGGTCTCTAGTTTTCACAAATGCACAGGTTTGGTAGGTTTCCCTAGTGCCGGCTGAGCTAGAGGCCAAAATCTACAGGTAGGCACGTTGCAAAAAACACCTCTGTTTTCTGTCAAAAAATGGGATGTGTCCACATTGTGTTTTGGGGCATTTCCTGTGGTGGGCGCTAGGCCTACCCACACAAGTGAGGTATCATTTCTATTGGGAGACTTGGGGGAACGCTGGGTGGAAGGACATTTGTGGCTCCTCTTAGATTCCAGAACTTTCTGTCACCGAAATGTGAGGAAAATGTGTTTTTTTTTGTCAAATTTTGAGGTGTACAAAGGATTCTGGGTAACAGAACCTGGTCAGAACCCCACAAGTCAACCCATCCTGGATTCCCCTAGGTCTCTAGTTTTCAACAATGTACAGGTTTGGTAGATTTCCCTAGGTGCCGGCTGAGCTAGAGGCCAAAATCTATAGGTAGGCACTTTGCAAAAAACACCTCTGTTTTCTGTAAAAAAATGGAATGTGTCCACGTTGTGTTTTGGGGCACTTCCTGTGGCGGGCGCTAGGCCTACCCACACAAGTCAGGTATCATTTTTATCAGGAGACTTGGGGGAACACTGGGTGGAAGGAAATTTGAGGCTCCTCTCAGATTCCAGAACTTTCTGTCACCGCAATGTGAGGAAAATGTGTTTTTTTTTTGCCAAACTTTGAGGTTTGCAAAGGATTCTGGGTAACAGAACCTGGTCAGAGCCCCACAAGTCACCCATCTTGGATTCTACTAGGTCTGTAGTTTTCAAAAATTCACAGGTTTGGTAGGTTTCCCTAGGTGCCAGCTGAGCTAGAGGCCAAAATCGGTAGGTAGGCACTTTGCAAATAACACCTCTGTTTTCTGTCAAAAAATGCGATGTGTCCATGTTATGTTTTGGGGCATTTCCTGTCGCGAGCGCTAGGCCTACCTACACAAGTGAGGTATCAATTTTATCAGGAGGCTTGGGGGAACACTGGGTGGAAGGAAATTTGAGGCTCCTCTCAGATTCCAGAACTTTCTGTCACCGCAATGTGAGGAAAATGTGTTTTTTTTTGCCAAACTTTGAGGTTTGCAAAGGATTCTGGGTAACAGAACCTGGTCAGAGCCCCACAACTCACCCCATTTTGGATTCCCCTAGGTCTCTAGTTTTCACAAATGCACAGGTTTGGTAGGTTTCCCTAGTGCCGGCTGAGCTAGAGGCCAAAATCTACAGGTAGGCACGTTGCAAAAAACACCTCTGTTTTCTGTCAAAAAATGGGATGTGTCCACATTGTGTTTTGGGGCATTTCCTGTGGTGGGCGCTAGGCCTACCCACACAAGTGAGGTATCATTTCTATTGGGAGACTTGGGGGAACACTGGGTGGAAGGACATTTGTGGCTCCTCTTAGATTCCAGAACTTTCTGTCACCGAAATGTGAGGAAAATGTGTTTTTTTTTGTCAAATTTTGAGGTGTACAAAGGATTCTGGGTAACAGAACCTGGTCAGAACCCCACAAGTCAACCCATCCTGGATTCCCCTAGGTCTCTAGTTTTCAACAATGTACAGGTTTGGTAGATTTCCCTAGGTGCCGGCTGAGCTAGAGGCCAAAATCTATACGTAGGCACTTTGCAAAAAACACCTCTGTTTTCTGTAAAAAAATGGAATGTGTCCACGTTGTGTTTTGGGGCACTTCCTGTGGCGGGCGCTAGGCCTACCCACACAAGTGAGGTATCATTTTTATCAGGAGACTTGGGGGAACACTGGGTGGAAGGAAATTTGAGGCTCCTCTCAGATTCCAGAACTTTCTGTCACCGCAATGTGAGGAAAATGTGGGTTTTTTTTGCCAAACTTTGAGGTTTGCAAAGGATTCTGGGTAACAGAACCTGGTCAGAGCCCCACAAGTCACCCATCTTGGATTCTACTAGGTCTGTAGTTTTCAAAAATTCACAGGTTTGGTAGGTTTCCCTAGGTGCCAGCTGAGCTAGAGGCCAAAATCGGTAGGTAGGCACTTTGCAAATAACACCTCTGTTTTCTGTCAAAAAATGCGATGTGTCCATGTTATGTTTTGGGGCATTTCCTGTCGCGAGCGCTAGGCCTACCTACACAAGTGAGGTATCAATTTTATCAGGAGGCTTGGGGGAACACTGGGTGGAAGGAAATTTGAGGCTCCTCTCAGATTCCAGAACTTTCTGTCACCGCAATGTGAGGAAAATGTGTTTTTTTTTTGCCAAACTTTGAGGTTTGCAAAGGATTCTGGGTAACAGAACCTGGTCAGAGCCCCACAAGTCACCCCATCTTGGATTCCCCTAGATCTCTAGTTTTCACAAATGCACAGGTTTGGCAGGTTTCCCTAGTGCCGGCTGAGCTAGAGGCCAAAATCTACAGGTAGGCACGTTGCAAAAAACACCTCTGTTTTCTGTCAAAAAATGGGATGTGTCCACATTGTGTTTTGGGGCATTTCCTGTGGTGGGCGCTAGGCCTACCCACACAAGTGAGGTATCATTTGTATTGGGAGACTTGGGGGAACGCTGGGTGGAAGGACATTTGTGGCTCCTCTTAGATTCCAGAACTTTCTGTCACCGAAATGTGAGGAAAATGTGGTTTGTTTTGCCAAATTTTGAGGTTTGCAAAGGATTCTGAGTAACAGAACCTGGTCAGAGCCCCACAAGTCAACCCATCTTGGATTTCCCTAGGCCTCTAGTTTTCAACAATGCACAGTTTTGGAAGGTTTCCCTAGTTGCCGGCTGAGCTAGAGGCCAAAATCTATAGGTAGGCACTTTGCAAAAAACACCTCTGTTTTCTGTAAAAAAATGGAATGTGTCCACGTTGTGTTTTGGGGCATTTCCTGTGGCGGGCGCTAGGCCTCCCCACACAAGTGAGGTATCATTTTTATCAGGAAACTTGGGGGAACACTGGGTGGAAGGAAATTTGTGGCTCCCCTCAGATTCCAGAACTTTCTGTCACCGAAATGTGAGGAAAATGTGTTTTTTTAGCCAAATTTTGAGATTTGCAAAGGATTCTGGGTAACAGAACCTGGTCAGAGCCCCACAAGTCACCCATCTTGGATTCCCCTAGGTCTGTAGTTTTAAAAAATTCACAGGTTTGGTAGGTTTCCCTAGGTGCCGGCTGAGCTAGAGGCCAAAATCTGTAGGTAGGCACTTTGCAAAAAACACCTCTGTTTTCTGTCAAAAAATGCGATGTGTCCATGTTATGTTTTGGGGCATTTCCTGTCGCGAGCGCTAGGCCTACCCACATAAGTGAGGTATCAATTTTATCAGGAGGCTTGGGGGAACACTGGGTGGAAGGAAATTTGAGGCTCCTCTCAGATTCCAGAACTTTCTGTCACCGCAATGTGAGGAAAATTTGTTTTTTTTTTGGCCAAACTTTGAGGTTTGCAAAGGATTCTGGGTAACAGAACCTGGTCAGAGCCCCACAAGTCACCCCATCTTGGATTCCCGTAGGCCTCTAGTTTTACAAAATGCACAAGTTTGGTAGGTTTCCCTAGGTGCCGGCTGAGCTAGAGGCCAAAATCTATAGGTAGGCACTTTGCAAAAAACACCTCTGTTTTCTGTCAAAAAATGGGATGTGTCCACATTGTGTTTTGGGGCATTTCCTGTCGCGGGCGCTAGGACTACCCACACAAGTGAGGTATCATTTGTATCGGTAGACTTGGGGGAACGCTGGGTGGAAGGAAATTTGTGGCTCCTCTCAGATTCCAGAACTTTCTGTCACCGAAATGTGAGGAAAATGTGTTTTTTTTAGCCAAATTTTGAGGTTTGCAAAGGATTCTGAGTAACAGAACCTGGTCAGAGCCCCACAAGTCAACCCATCTTGGATTCCCCTATGTCTCTAGTTTTCAACAATGCACAGTTTTGGTAGGTTTCCCTAGGTGCCGGCTGAGCTAGAGGCCAAAATCTATAGGTAGGCACTTTGCAAAAAACACCTCTGTTTTCTGTCAAAAAATGGAATGTGTCCACGTTGTGTTTTGGGGCATTTCCTGTGGCGGGCGCTAGGCCTACCCACACAAGTGAGGTATCATTTTTATCAGGAGACTTGGGGGAACACTGGGTGGAAGGAAATTTGTGGCTCCTCTCAGATTCCAGATCTTTCTGTCACCGAAATGTGAGGAAAATGTGTATTTTTAGCCAAATAGTGAGGTTTGCAAAGGATTCTGGTTAACAGAACCTGGTCAGATCCCCACAAGTCACCCCATCTTGGATTCCCCTAGGTCTCTAGTTTTCAACAATGCACAGGTTTGGTAGGTTTCCCTAGGTGCCAGCTGAGCTAGAGGCCAAAATCTGTAGGTAGGCACTTTGCAAAAAACACCTCTGTTTTCTGTCAAAAAAATGGGATGTGTCCACTTTGTGTTTTGGGGCATTTCCTGTCGTAGGCGCTAGGCCTACCCACACAAGTGAGGTATCAACTTTATCAGGAGGCTTGGGGGAACATTGGGTGGAAGGAAATTTGTGGCTCCCCTCAGATTCCAGAACTTTCTGTCACCGAAATGTCAGGATTTTCTTTTTTTTTAGCCAAATTTTGAGATTTGCAAAGGATTCTGGGTAACAGAACCTGGTAAGAGCCCCACAAGTCACCCATCTTGGATTCTACTAGGTCTGTAGTTTTCAAAAATTCACAGGTTTGGTAGGTTTCCCTAGGTGCCAGCTGAGCTAGAGGCCAAAATCTGTAGGTAGGCACTTTGCAAATAACACCTCTGTTTTCTGTCAAAAAATGCGATGTGTCCATGTTATGTTTTGGGGCATTTCCTGTCGCGAGCGCTAGGCCTACCTACACAAGTGAGGTATCAATTTTATCAGGAGGCTTGGGGGAACACTGGGTGGAAGGAAATTTGAGGCTCCTCTCAGATTCCAGAACTTTCTGTCACCACAATGTGAGGAAAATGTTTTTTTTTTTGCCAAACTTTGAGGTTTGCAAAGGATTCTGGGTAACAGAACCTGGTCAGAGCCCCACAACTCACCCCATCTTGGATTCCCCTAGGTCTCTAGTTTTCACAAATGCACAGGTTTGGTAGGTTTCCCTAGTGCCGGCTGAGCTAGAGGCCAAAATCTACAGGTAGGCACGTTGCAAAAAACACCTCTGTTTTCTGTCAAAAAATGGGATGTGTCCACATTGTGTTTTGGGGCATTTCCTGTGGTGGGCGCTACGCCTACCCACACAAGTGAGGTATCATTTCTATTGGGAGACTTGGGGGAACGCTGGGTGGAAGGACATTTGTGGCTCCTCTAAGATTCCAGAACTTTCTGTCACCGAAATGTGAGGAAAATTTGTTTTTTTTTGTCAAATTTTGAGGTGTACAAAGGATTCTGGGTAACAGAACCTGGTCAGAACCCCACAAGTCAACCCATCCTGGATTCCCCTAGGTCTCTAGTTTTCAACAATGTACAGGTTTGGTAGATTTCCCTAGGTGCCGGCTGAGCTAGAGGCCAAAATCTATAGGTAGGCACTTTGCAAAAAACACCTCTGTTTTCTGTAAAAAAATGGAATGTGTCCACGTTGTGTTTTGGGGCACTTCCTGTGGCGGGCGCTAGGCCTACCCACACAAGTGAGGTATCATTTTTATCAGGAGACTTGGGGGAACACTGGGTGGAAGGAAATTTGAGGCTCCTCTCAGATTCCAGAACTTTCTGTCACCGCACTGTGAGGAAAATGTGTTTTTTTTTTTGCCAAACTTTGAGGTTTGCAAAGGATTCTGGGTAATAGAACCTGGTCAGAGCCCCACAAGTCACCCATCTTGGATTCTACTAGGTCTGTAGTTTTCAAAAATTCACAGGTTTGGTAGGTTTCCCTAGGTGCCAGCTGAGCTAGAGGCCAAAATCGGTAGGTAGGCACTTTGCAAATAACACCTCTGTTTTCTGTCAAAAAATGCGATGTGTCCATGTTATGTTTTGGGGCATTTCCTGTCGCGAGCGCTAGGCCTACCTACACAAGTGAGGTATCAATTTTATCAGGAGGCTTGGGGGAACACAGGGTGGAAGGAAATTTGAGGCTCCTCTCAGATTCCAGAACTTTCTGTCACCGCAATGTGAGGAAAATGTGTTTTTTTTTTGCCAAACTTTGAGGTTTGCAAAGGATTCTGGGTAACAGAACCTGGTCAGAGCCCCACAAGTCACCCCATCTTGGATTCCCCTAGATCTCTAGTTTTCACAAATGCACAGGTTTGGCAGGTTTCCCTAGTGCCGGCTGAGCTAGAGGCCAAAATCTACAGGTAGGCACGTTGCAAAAAACACCTCTGTTTTCTGTCAAAAAATGGGATGTGTCCACATTGTGTTTTGGGGCATTTCCTGTGGTGGGCGCTAGGCCTACCCACACAAGTGAGGTATCATTTGTATTGGGAGACTTGGGGGAACGCTGGGTGGAAGGACATTTGTGGCTCCTCTTAGATTCCAGAACTTTCTGTCACCGAAATGTGAGGAAAATGTGTTTTTTTTTGTCAAATTTTGAGGTGTACAAAGGATTCTGGGTAACAGAACCTGGTCAGAACCCCACAAGTCAACCCATCCTGGATTCCCCTAGGTTGCTAGTTTTCAACAATGTACAGGTTTGGTAGATTTCCCTAGGTGCCGGCTGAGCTAGAGGCCAAAATCTATAGGTAGGCACTTTGCAAAAAACACCTCTGTTTTCTGAAAAAAATGGAATGTGTCCACGTTGTGTTTTGGGGCACTTCCTGTGGCGGGCGCTAGGCCTACCCACACAAGTGAGGTATCATTTTTATCAGGAGACTTGGGGGAACACTGGGTGGAAGGAAATTTGTGGCTCCTCTCAGATTCCAGATCTTTCTGTCACCGAAATGTGAGGAAAATGTGTATTTTTAGCCAAATAGTGAGGTTTGCAAAGGATTCTGGTTAACAGAACCTGGTCAGATCCCCACAAGTCACCCCATCTTGGATTCCCCTAGGTCTCTAGTTTTCAACAATGCACAGGTTTGGTAGGTTTCCCTAGGTGCCAGCTGAGCTAGAGGCCAAAATCTGTAGGTAGGCACTTTGCAAAAAACACCTCTGTTTTCTGTCAAAAAATGCAATGTGTCCATGTTATGTTTTGGGGCATTCCCTGTCGCGGGCGCTAGGCCTACCCACACAAGTGAGGTATCAACTTTATCAGGAGGCTTGGGGGAACACTGGGTGGAAGGAAATTTGTGGCTCCCCTCAGATTCCAGAACTTGCTGTCACCGAAATGTCAGGAAAATGTGTTTTTTTAGCCAAATTTTGAGATTTGCAAAGGATTCTGGGTAACAGAACCTGGTCAGAGCCCCACAAGTCACCCATCTTGGATTCTACTAGGTCTGTAGTTTTCACAAATTCACAGGTTTGGTAGGTTTCCCTAGGTGCCGGCTGAGCTAGAGGCCAAAATCTGTAGGTAGGCACTTTGCAAATAACACCTCTGTTTTCTGTCAAAAAATGCGATGTGTCCATGTTATGTTTTGGGGCATTTCCTGTCGCGAACGCTAGGCCTACCCACACAAGTGAGGTATCAATTTTATCAGGAGGCTTGGGGGAACACTGGGTGGAAGGAAATTTGAGGCTCCTCTCAGATTCCAGAACTTTCTGTCACCGAAATGTGAGGGAAATGTCTTTTTTTTAGCCAAATTTTGATGTTTGCAAAGGATTCTGGGTAACAGAACATGGTCAGAGCCCGACAAGTCACCCCATCTTGGATTCCCGTAGGCCTCTAGTTTTACAAAATGCACAAGTTTGGTAGGTTTCCCTAGGTGCCGGCTGAGCTAGAGGCCAAAATCTATAGGTAGGCACTTTGCAAAAAGCACCTCTGTTTTCTTTCAAAAAATGGGATGTGTCCACGTTGTGTTTTGGGGCATTTCCTGTCGCGGGCGCTAGGCCTACCCACACAAGTGAGGTATCATTTGTATCGGTAGACTTGGGGGAACGCTGGGTGGAAGGAAATTTGTGGCTCCTCTCAGATTCCAGAACTTTCTGTCACCGAAATGTGAGGAAAATGTGTTTTTTTTAGCCAAATTTTGAGGTTTGCAAAGGATTCTGAATAACAGAACCTGGTCAGAGCCCCACAAGTCAACCCATCTTGGATTCCCCTATGTCTCTAGTTTTCAACAATGCACAGTTTTGGTAGGTTTCCCTAGGTGCCGGCTGAGCTAGAGGCCAAAATCTATAGGTAGGCACTTTGCAAAAAACACCTCTGTTTTCTGTCAAAAAATGGAATGTGTCCACGTTGTGTTTTGGGGCATTTCCTGTGGCGGGCGCTAGGCCTACCCACACAAGTGAGGTATCATTTTTATCAGGAGACTTGGGGGAACACTGGGTGGAAGGAAATTTGTGGCTCCCCTCAGATTCCAGAACTTTCTGTCACCGAAATATGAGGAAAATTTGTTTTTTTAGGCAAATTTTGAAGTTTGCAAAGGATTCTGGGTAACAGAACCTGGTCAGAGCCCCACAAGTCACCCATCTTGGATTCTCCTAGGTCTGTAGTTTTACAAAATGCACAGGTTTGGTAGGTTTCCCTAGGTGCCAGCTGAGCTAGAGGCCAAAATCTATAGGTAGGCACTTTGCAAAAAACACCTCTGTTTTCTGTCAAAAAATGGTATGTGTCCATGTTGTGTTTTGGGGCATTTCCTGTCGCGGGCGCTAGGCCTACCCACACAAGTGAGGTATCATTTGTATCGGTAGACTTGGGGGAACTCTGGGTGGAAGGAAATTTGTGGCTCCTCTCAGATTCCAGAACTTTCTGTCACCGAAATGTGAGGAAAATGTGGTTTTTTTTGCCAAATTTTGAGGTTTGCAAAGGATTCTGAGTAACAGAACCTGGTCAGAGCCCAACAAGTCAACCCATCTTGGATTTCCCTAGGTCTCTAGTTTTCAACAATGCACAGTTTTGGTAGGTTTCCCTAGGTGCCGGCTGAGCTAGAGGCCAAAATCTATAGGTAGGTACTTTGCAAAAAACACCTCTGTTTTGTGTAAAAAAATGGAATGTGTCCACGTTGTGTTTTGGGGCATTTCCTGTGGCGGGCGCTAGGCCTCCCCACACAAGTGAGGTATCATTTTTATCAGGAGACTTGGGGGAACACTGGGTGGAAGGAAATTTGTGGCTCCCCTCAGATTCCAGAACTTTCTGTCACCGAAATGTGAGGAAAATGTGTTTTTTTAGCCAAATTTTGAGATTTGCAAAGGATTCTGGGTAACAGAACCTGGTCAGAGCCCCACAAGTCACCCATCTTGGATTCCCCTAGGTCTGTAGTTTTAAAAAATTCACAGGTTTGGTAGGTTTCCCTAGGTGCCGGCTGAGCTAGAGGCCAAAATCTGTAGGTAGGCACTTTGCAAAAAACACCTCTGTTTTCTGTCAAAAAAATGCGATGTGTCCATGTTATGTTTTGGGGCATTTCCTGTCGTGAGCGCTAGGCCTACCCACATAAGTGAGGTATCAATTTTATCAGGAGGCTTGGGGGAACACTGGGTGGAAGGAAATTTGAGGCTCCTCTCAGATTCCAGAACTTTCTGTCACCGCAATGTGAGGAAAATGTGTTTTTTTTTGCCAAACTTTGAGGTTTGCAAAGGATTCTGGGTAACAGAACCTGGTCAGAGCCCCACAAGTCACCCCATCTTGGATTCCCCTAGGTCTCTAGTTATCACAAATGCACAGGTTTGGTAGGTTTCCCTAGTGCCGGCTGAGCTAGAGGCCAAAATCTACAGGTAGGCACGTTGCAAAAAACACCTCTGTTTTCTGTCAAAAAATGGGATGTGTCCACATTGTGTTTTGGGGCATTTCCTGGGGTGGGCGCTAGGCCTACCCACACAAGTGAGGTATCATTTGTATTGGGAGACTTGGGGGAACGCTGGGTGGAAGGACATTTGTGGCTCCTCTTAGATTCCAGAACTTTCTGTCACCGAAATGTGAGGAAAATGTGTTTTTTTTGTCAAATTTTGAGGTGTACAAAGGATTCTGGGTAACAGAACCTGGTCAGAACCCCACAAGTCAACCCATCCTGGATTCCCCTAGGTCTCTAGTTTTCAACAATGTACAGGTTTGGTAGATTTCCCTAGGTGCCGGCTGAGCTAGAGGCCAAAATCTATAGGTAGGCACTTTGCAAAAAACACCTCTGTTTTCTGTAAAAAAATGGAATGTGTCCACGTTGTGTTTTGGGGCACTTCCTGTGGCGGGCGCTAGGCCTACCCACACAAGTGAGGTATCATTTTTATCAGGAGACTTGGGGGAACACTGGGTGGAAGGAAATTTGTGGCTCCTCTCAGATTCCAGATCTTTCTGTCACTGAAATGTGAGGAAAATGTGTATTTTTAGCCAAATAGTGAGGTTTGCAAAGGATTCTGGTTAACAGAACCTGGTCAGATCCCCACAAGTCACCCCATCTTGGATTCCCCTAGGTCTCTAGTTTTCAACAATGCACAGGTTTGGTAGGTTTCCCTAGGTGCCAGCTGAGCTAGAGGCCAAAATCTGTAGGTAGGCACTTTGCAAATAACACCTCTGTTTCTGTCAAAAAATGCGATGTGTCCATGTTATGTTTTGGGGCATTTCCTGTCGCGAGCGCTAGGCCTACCCACACAAGTGGGGTATCAATTTTATCAGGAGGCTTGAGGGAACACTGGGTGGAAGGAAATTTGAGGCTCCTCTCAGATTCCAGAACTTTCTGTCACCGAAATGTGAGGAAAATGTGTTTTTTTTAGCCAAATTTTGAGGTTTGCAAAGGATTCTGAATAACAGAACCTGGTCAGAGCCCCACAAGTCAACCCATCTTGGATTCCCCTATGTCTCTAGTTTTCAACAATGCACAGTTTTGGTAGGTTTCCCTAGGTGCCGGCTGAGCTAGAGGCCAAAATCTATAGGTAGGCACTTTGCAAAAAACACCTCTGTTTTCTGTCAAAAAATGGAATGTGTCCACGTTGTGTTTTGGGGCATTTCCTGTGGCGGGCGCTAGGCCTACCCACACAAGTGAGGTATCATTTTTATCAGGAGACTTGGGGGAACACTGGGTGGAAGGAAATTTGTGGCTCCCCTCAGATTCCAGAACTTTCTGTCACCGAAATATGAGGAAAATTTGTTTTTTTAGGCAAATTTTGAAGTTTGCAAAGGATTCTGGGTAACAGAACCTGGTCAGAGCCCCACAAGTCACCCATCTTGGATTCTCCTAGGTCTGTAGTTTTACAAAATGCACAGGTTTGGTAGGTTTCCCTAGGTGCCAGCTGAGCTAGAGGCCAAAATCTATAGGTAGGCACTTTGCAAAAAACACCTCTGTTTTCTGTCAAAAAATGGTATGTGTCCATGTTGTGTTTTGGGGCATTTCCTGTCGCGGGCGCTAGGCCTACCCACACAAGTGAGGTATCATTTGTATCGGTAGACTTGGGGGAACTCTGGGTGGAAGGAAATTTGTGGCTCCTCTCAGATTCCAGAACTTTCTGTCACCGAAATGTGAGGAAAATGTGTTTTTTTTTGCCAAATTTTGAGGTTTGCAAAGGATTCTGAGTAACAGAACCTGGTCAGAGCCCAACAAGTCAACCCATCTTGGATTTCCCTAGGTCTCTAGTTTTCAACAATGCACAGTTTTGGTAGGTTTCCCTAGGTGCCGGCTGAGCTAGAGGCCAAAATCTATAGGTAGGTACTTTGCAAAAAACACCTCTGTTTTGTGTAAAAAAATGGAATGTGTCCACGTTGTGTTTTGGGGCATTTCCTGTGGCGGGCGCTAGGCCTCCCCACACAAGTGAGGTATCATTTTTATCAGGAGACTTGGGGGAACACTGGGTGGAAGGAAATTTGTGGCTCCCCTCAGATTCCAGAACTTTCTGTCACCGAAATGTGAGGAAAATGTGTTTTTTTAGCCAAATTTTGAGATTTGCAAAGGATTCTGGGTAACAGAACCTGGTCAGAGCCCCACAAGTCACCCATCTTGGATTCCCCTAGGTCTGTAGTTTTAAAAAATTCACAGGTTTGGTAGGTTTCCCTAGGTGCCGGCTGAGCTAGAGGCCAAAATCTGTAGGTAGGCACTTTGCAAAAAACACCTCTGTTTTCTGTCAAAAAAATGCGATGTGTCCATGTTATGTTTTGGGGCATTTCCTGTCGTGAGCGCTAGGCCTACCCACATAAGTGAGGTATCAATTTTATCAGGAGGCTTGGGGGAACACTGGGTGGAAGGAAATTTGAGGCTCCTCTCAGATTCCAGAACTTTCTGTCACCGCAATGTGAGGAAAATGTGTTTTTTTTTGCCAAACTTTGAGGTTTGCAAAGGATTCTGGGTAACAGAACCTGGTCAGAGCCCCACAAGTCACCCCATCTTGGATTCCCCTAGGTCTCTAGTTATCACAAATGCACAGGTTTGGTAGGTTTCCCTAGTGCCGGCTGAGCTAGAGGCCAAAATCTACAGGTAGGCACGTTGCAAAAAACACCTCTGTTTTCTGTCAAAAAATGGGATGTGTCCACATTGTGTTTTGGGGCATTTCCTGGGGTGGGCGCTAGGCCTACCCACACAAGTGAGGTATCATTTGTATTGGGAGACTTGGGGGAACGCTGGGTGGAAGGACATTTGTGGCTCCTCTTAGATTCCAGAACTTTCTGTCACCGAAATGTGAGGAAAATGTGTTTTTTTTGTCAAATTTTGAGGTGTACAAAGGATTCTGGGTAACAGAACCTGGTCAGAACCCCACAAGTCAACCCATCCTGGATTCCCCTAGGTCTCTAGTTTTCAACAATGTACAGGTTTGGTAGATTTCCCTAGGTGCCGGCTGAGCTAGAGGCCAAAATCTATAGGTAGGCACTTTGCAAAAAACACCTCTGTTTTCTGTAAAAAAATGGAATGTGTCCACGTTGTGTTTTGGGGCACTTCCTGTGGCGGGCGCTAGGCCTACCCACACAAGTGAGGTATCATTTTTATCAGGAGACTTGGGGGAACACTGGGTGGAAGGAAATTTGTGGCTCCTCTCAGATTCCAGATCTTTCTGTCACTGAAATGTGAGGAAAATGTGTATTTTTAGCCAAATAGTGAGGTTTGCAAAGGATTCTGGTTAACAGAACCTGGTCAGATCCCCACAAGTCACCCCATCTTGGATTCCCCTAGGTCTCTAGTTTTCAACAATGCACAGGTTTGGTAGGTTTCCCTAGGTGCCAGCTGAGCTAGAGGCCAAAATCTGTAGGTAGGCACTTTGCAAATAACACCTCTGTTTCTGTCAAAAAATGCGATGTGTCCATGTTATGTTTTGGGGCATTTCCTGTCGCGAGCGCTAGGCCTACCCACACAAGTGGGGTATCAATTTTATCAGGAGGCTTGAGGGAACACTGGGTGGAAGGAAATTTGAGGCTCCTCTCAGATTCCAGAACTTTCTGTCACCGAAATGTGAGGAAAATGTGTTTTTTTTGGCCAAATTTTGAGGTTTGCAAAGGATTCTGAGTAACAGAACCTGGTCAGAGCCCCACAAGTCAACCCATCTTGGATTCCCCTATGTCTCTAGTTTTCAACAATGCACAGTTTTGGTAGGTTTCCCTAGGTGCCGGCTGAGCTAGAGGCCAAAATCTATAGGTAGGCACTTTGCAAGAAACACCTCTGTTTTCTGTCAAAAAATTGAATGTGTCCACGTTGTGTTTTGGGGCATTTCCTGTCGCGGGCGCTAGGCCTACCCACACAAGTGAGGTATCATTTGTATCGGGAGACTTGGGGGAACGCTGGGTGGAAGGACATTTGTGGCTCCTCTCAGATTCTAGAACTTTCTGTCAGCGAAATGTGAGGAAAATGTGTTTTTTTAGCCAAATTTGAGGTTTGGAAAGGATTCTGGGTAACAGAACCTGGTCAGAGCCCCACAAGTCAACCCATCCTGGATTCCCCTAGGTCTCTAGTTTTCAACAATGCACAGGTTTGATAGGTTTCCCTAGGTGCCGGCTGAGCTAGAGGCCAAAATCTATAGGTAGGCACTTTGCAAAAAACACCTCTGTTTTCTGTAAAAAAATGGAATGTGTCTACATTGTGTTTTGGGGCATTTCCTGTGGCGGGCGCTAGGCCTACCCACACATGTGAGGTATCATTTTTATAAGGAGACTTGGGGGAACACTGGGTGGAAGGAAATTTGTGGCTCCTCTCAGATTCCAGAACTTTCTGTCACCGAAATGTGAGGAAAATATGTATTTTTAGCCAAATTTTGAGGTTTGCAAAGGATTCTGGGTAACAGAACCTGGTCAGATCCCCACAAGTCACCCCATCTTGGATTCCCCTAGACCTCTAGTTTTACAAAATGCACAGGTTTGGTAGGTTTCCCTAGGTGCCGGCTGAGCTAGAGGCCAAAATCTATAGGTAGGCACTTTGCAAAAAACACCTCTGTTTTCTGACAAAAAATGGGATGTGTCCATGTTGTGTTTTGGGGCCTTTCCTGTCGCGGGCGCTAGGCCTACCCACACAAGTGAGGTATCATTAGTATCGGGAGACTTGGGGGAACGCTGGGTGGAAGGAAATTTGTGGCTCCTCTCAGATTCCAGAACTTTCTGTCACCGAAATGTGAGGAAAATGTGTTTTTTTAGCCAAATTTTGAGGTTTGGTAAGGATTCTGGGTAACAGAACCGGGTCAGAGCCCCACAAGTCAACCCCTCCTGGATTCCCCTAGGTCTCTAGTTTTCAACAATGCACAGGTTTGGTTGGTTTCCCTAGGTGCCGGCTGAGCTTGAGGCCAAAATCTATAGGTAGGCACTTAGCAAAAAACACCTCTGTTTTCTGTAAAAAAATGGAATGTGTCCACATTGTGTTTTGGGGCACTTCCTGTGGCGGGCGCTAGGCCTACCCACACAAGTGAGGTATCATTTGTATCGGTAGACTTGGGGGAACGCTGGGTGGAAGGAAATTTGTGGCTCCTCTCAGATTCCAGAACTTTCTGTCACCGAAATGTGAGGAAAATGTGTTTTTTTTAGCCAAATTTTGAGGTTTGCAAAGGATTCTGGGTAACAGAACCTGGTCAGAGCCCCACAAGTCACCCATCTTGGATTCTACTAGGTCTGTAGTTTTAAAAAATTCACAGGTTTGGTAGGTTTCCCTAGGTGCCGGCTGAGCTAGAGGCCAAAATCTGTAGGTAGGCACTTTGCAAAAAACACCTCTGTTTTCTGTCAAAAAATGCGATGTGTCCATGTTATGTTTTGGGGCATTTCCTGTCGCGAGCGCTAGGCCTACCCACATAAGTGAGGTATCAATTTTATCAGGAGGCTTGGGGGAACACTGGGTGGAAGGAAATTTGAGGCTCCTCTCAGATTCCAGAACTTTCTGTCACCGCAATGTGAGGAAAATGTGTTTTTTTTTTGCCAAACTTTGAGGTTTGCAAAGGATTCTGGGTAACAGAACCTGGTCAGAGCCCCACAAGTCACCCCATCTTGGATTCCCCTAGATCTCTAGTTTTCACAAATGCACAGGTTTGGCAGGTTTCCCTAGTGCCGGCTGAGCTAGAGGCCAAAATCTACAGGTAGGCACATTGCAAAAAACACCTCTGTTTTCTGTCAAAAAATGGGATGTGTCCACATTGTGTTTTGGGGCATTTCCTGTGGTGGGCGCTAGGCCTACCCACACAAGTGAGGTATCATTTGTATTGGGAGACTTGGGGGAACGCTGGGTGGAAGGACATTTGTGGCTCCTCTTAGATTCCAGAACTTTCTGTCACCGAAATGTGAGGAAAATGTGTTTTTTTTTGTCAAATTTTGAGGTGTACAAAGGATTCTGGGTAACAGAACCTGGTCAGAACCCCACAAGTCAACCCATCCTGGATTCCCCTAGGTTGCTAGTTTTCAACAATGTACAGGTTTGGTAGATTTCCCTAGGTGCCGGCTGAGCTAGAGGCCAAAATCTATAGGTAGGCACTTTGCAAAAAACACCTCTGTTTTCTGAAAAAAATGGAATGTGTCCACGTTGTGTTTTGGGGCACTTCCTGTGGCGGGCGCTAGGCCTACCCACACAAGTGAGGTATCATTTTTATCAGGAGACTTGGGGGAACACTGGGTGGAAGGAAATTTGTGGCTCCTCTCAGATTCCAGATCTTTCTGTCACCGAAATGTGAGGAAAATGTGTATTTTTAGCCAAATAGTGAGGTTTGCAAAGGATTCTGGTTAACAGAACCTGGTCAGATCCCCACAAGTCACCCCATCTTGGATTCCCCTAGGTCTCTAGTTTTCAACAATGCACAGGTTTGGTAGGTTTCCCTAGTTGCCAGCTGAGCTAGAGGCCAAAATCTGTAGGTAGGCACTTTGCAAAAAACACCTCTGTTTTCTGTCAAAAAATGCGATGTGTCCATGTTATGTTTTGGGGCATTCCCTGTCGCGGGCGCTAGGCCTACCCACACAAGTGAGGTATCAACTTTATCAGGAGGCTTGGGGGAACACTGGGTGGAAGGAAATTTGTGGCTCCCCTCAGATTCCAGAACTTTCTGTCACCGAAATGTCAGGAAAATTAGTTTTTTTAGCCAAATTTTGAGATTTGCAAAGGATTCTGGGTAACAGAACCTGGTCAGAGCCCCACAAGTCACCCATCTTGGATTCTACTAGGTCTGTAGTTTTCAAAAATTCACCGGTTTGGTAGGTTTCCCTAGGTGCCGGCTGAGCTAGAGGCCAAAATCTGTAGGTAGGCACTTTGCAAATAACACCTCTGTTTTCTGTCAAAAAATGCGATTTGTCCATGTTATGTTTTGGGGCATTTCCTGTCGCGAACGCTAGGCCTACCCATACAAGTGAGGTATCAATTTTATCAGGAGGCTTGGGGGAACACTGGGTGGAAGGAAATTTGAGGCTCCTCTCAGATTCCAGAACTTTCTGTCACCGAAATGTGAGGAAAATTTCTTTTTTTTTAGCCAAATTTTGATGTTTGCAAAGGATTCTGGGTAACAGAACCTGGTCAGAGCCCGACAAGTCACCCCATCTTGGATTCCCGTAGGCCTCTAGTTTTACAAAATGCACAAGTTTGGTAGGTTTCCCTAGGTGCCGGCTGAGCTAGAGGCCAAAATCTATAGGTAGGCACTTTGCAAAAAGCACCTCTGTTTTCTTTAAAAAAATGGGATGTGTCCACGTTGTGTTTTGGGGCATTTCCTGTCGCGGGCGCTAGGCCTACCCACACAAGTGAGGTATCATTTGTATCGGTAGACTTGGGGGAACGCTGGGTGGAAGGAAATTTGTGGCTCCTCTCAGATTCCAGAACTTTCTGTCACCGAAATGTGAGGAAAATGTGTTTTTTTTAGCCAAATTTTGAGGTTTGCAAAGGATTCTGAATAACAGAACCTGGTCAGAGCCCCACAAGTCAACCCATCTTGGATTCCCCTATGTCTCTAGTTTTCAACAATGCACAGTTTTGGTAGGTTTCCCTAGGTGCCGGCTGAGCTAGAGGCCAAAATCTATAGGTAGGCACTTTGCAAAAAACACCTCTGTTTTCTGTCAAAAAATGGAATGTGTCCACGTTGTGTTTTGGGGCATTTCCTGTGGCGGGCGCTAGGCCTACCCACACAAGTGAGGTATCATTTTTATCAGGAGACTTGGGGGAACACTGGGTGGAAGGAAATTTGTGGCTCCCCTCAGATTCCAGAACTTTCTGTCACCGAAATGTGAGGAAAATGTGTTTTTTTAGGCAAATTTTGAAGTTTGCAAAGGATTCTGGGTAACAGAACCTGGTCAGAGCCCCACAAGTCACCCATCTTGGATTGTCCTAGGTCTGTAGTTTTACAAAATGCACAGGTTTGGTAGGTTTCCCTAGGTGCCAGCTGAGCTAGAGGCCAAAATCTATAGGTAGGCACTTTGCAAAAAACACCTCTGTTTTCTGTCAAAAAATGGTATGTGTCCATGTTGTGTTTTGGGGCATTTCCTGTCGCGGGCGCTAGGCCTACCCACACAAGTGAGGTATCATTTGTATCGGTAGACTTGGGGGAACTCTGGGTGGAAGGAAATTTGTGACTCCTCTCAGATTCCAGAACTTTCTGTCACCGAAATGTGAGGAAAATGTGTTTTTTTTTTGCCAAATTTTGAGGTTTGCAAAGGATTCTGAGTAACAGAACCTGGTCAGAGCCCCACAAGTCAACCCATCTTGGATTTCCCTAGGTCTCTAGTTTTCAACAATGCACAGTTTTGGTAGGTTTCCCTAGGTGCCGGCTGAGCTAGAGGCCAAAATCTATAGGTAGGCACTTTGCAAAAAACACCTCTGTTTTCTGTAAAAAAATGGAATGTGTCCACGTTGTGTTTTGGGGCATTTCCTGTGGCGGGCGCTAGGCCTCCCCACACAAGTGAGGTATCATTTTTATCAGGAGACTTGGGGGAACACTGGGTGGAAGGAAATGTGTGGCTCCCCTCAGATTCCAGAACTTTCTGTCACCGAAATGTGAGGAAAATGTGTTTTTTTAGCCAAATTTTGAGATTTGCAAAGGATTCTGGGTAACAGAACCTGGTCAGAGCCCCACAAGTCACCCATCTTGGATTCCCCTAGGTCTGTAGTTTTAAAAAATTCACAGGTTTGGTAGGTTTCCCTAGGTGCCGGCTGAGCTAGAGGCCAAAATCTGTAGGTAGGCACTTTGCAAAAAACACCTCTGTTTTCTGTCAAAAAATGCGATGTGTCCATGTTATGTTTTGGGGCATTTCCTGTCGTGAGCGCTAGGCCTACCCACATAAGTGAGGTATCAATTTTATCAGGAGGCTTGGGGGAACACTGGGTGGAAGGAAATTTGAGGCTCCTCTCAGATTCCAGAACTTTCTGTCACCGCAATGTGAGGAAAATGTGTTTTTTTTTTGCCAAACTTTGAGGTTTGCAAAGGATTCTGGGTAACAGAACCTGGTCAGAGCCCCACAAGTCACCCCATCTTGGATTCCCCTAGGTCTCTAGTTATCACAAATGCACAGGTTTGGTAGGTTTCCCTAGTGCCGGCTGAGCTAGAGGCCAAAATCTACAGGTAGGCACGTTGCAAAAAACACCTCTGTTTTCTGTCAAAAAATGGGATGTGTCCACATTGTGTTTTGGGGCATTTCCTGTGGTGGGCGCTAGGCCTACCCACACAAGTGAGGTATCATTTGTATTGGGAGACTTGGGGGAACGCTGGGTGGAAGGACATTTGTGGCTCCTCTTAGATTCCAGAACTTTCTGTCACCGAAATGTGAGGAAAATGTGTTTTTTTTTGTCAAATTTTGAGGTGTACAAAGGATTCTGGGTAACAGAACCTGGTCAGAACCCCACAAGTCAACCCATCCTGGATTCCCCTAGGTCTCTAGTTTTCAACAATGTACAGGTTTGGTAGATTTCCCTAGGTGCCGGCTGAGCTAGAGGCCAAAATCTATAGGTAGGCACTTTGCAAAAAACACCTCTGTTTTCTGTAAAAAAATGGAATGTGTCCACGTTGTGTTTTGGGGCACTTCCTGTGGCGGGCGCTAGGCCTACCCACACAAGTGAGGTATCATTTTTATCAGGAGACTTGGGGGAACACTGGGTGGAAGGAAATTTGTGGCTCCTCTCAGATTCCAGATCATTCTGTCACCGAAATGTGAGGAAAATGTGTATTTTTAGCCAAATAGTGAGGTTTGCAAAGGATTCTGGTTAACAGAACCTGGTCAGATCCCCACAAGTCACCCCATCTTGGATTCCCCTAGGTCTCTAGTTTTCAACAATGCACAGGTTTGGTAGGTTTCCCTAGGTGCCAGCTGAGCTAGAGGCCAAAATCTGTAGGTAGGCACTTTGCAAATAACACCTCTGTTTCTGTCAAAAAATGCGATGTCTCCATGTTATGTTTTGGGGCATTTCCTGTCGCGAGCGCTAGGCCTACCCACACAAGTGGGGTATCAATTTTATCAGGAGGCTTGGGGGAACACTGGGTGGAAGGAAATTTGAGGCTCCTCTCAGATTCCAGAACTTTCTGTCACCGAAATGTGAGGAAAATGTGTTTTTTTTGGCCAAATTTTGAGGTTTGCAAAGGATTCTGAGTAACAGAACCTGGTCAGAGCCCCACAAGTCAACCCATCTTGGATTCCCCTATGTCTCTAGTTTTCAACAATGCACAGTTTTGGTAGGTTTCCCTAGGTGCCGGCTGAGCTAGAGGCCAAAATCTATAGGTAGGCACTTGGCAAAAAACACCTCTGTTTTCTGTCAAAAAATGGAATGTGTCCACGTTGTGTTTTGGGGCATTTCCTGTCGCGGGCGCTAGGCCTACCCACACAAGTGAGGTATCATTTGTATCGGGAGACTTGGGGGAACGCTGGGTGGAAGGACATTTGTGGCTCCTCTCAGATTCTAGAACTTTCTGTCAGCGAAATGTGAGGAAAATGTGTTTTTTTAGCCAAATTTGAGGTTTGGAAAGGATTCTGGGTAACAGAACCTGGTCAGAGCCCCACAAGTCAACCCATCCTGGATTCCCCTAGGTCTCTAGTTTTCAACAATGCACAGGTTTGATAGGTTTCCCTAGGTGCCGGCTGAGCTAGAGGCCAAAATCTATAGGTAGGCACTTTGCAAAAAACACCTCTGTTTTCTGTAAAAAAATGGAATGTGTCTACATTGTGTTTTGGGGCATTTCCTGTGGCGGGCGCTAGGCCTACCCACACATGTGAGGTATCATTTTTATAAGGAGACTTGGGGGAACACTGGGTGGAAGGAAATTTGTGGCTCCTCTCAGATTCCAGAACTTTCTGTCACCGAAATTTGAGGAAAATATGTATTTTTAGCCAAATTTTGAGGTTTGCAAAGGATTCTGGGTAACAGAACCTGGTCAGATCCCCACAAGTCACCCCATCTTGGATTCCCCTAGACCTCTAGTTTTACAAAATGCACAGGTTTGGTAGGTTTCCCTAGGTGCCGGCTGAGCTAGAGGCCAAAATCTATAGGTAGGCACTTTTGCAAAAAACACCTCTGTTTTCTGACAAAAAATGGGATGTGTCCATGTTGTGTTTTGGGGCCTTTCCTGTCGCGGGCGCTAGGCCTACCCACACAAGTGAGGTATCATTTGTATCGGGAGACTTGGGGGAACGCTGGGTGGAAGGAAATTTGTGGCTCCTCTCAGATTCCAGAACTTTCTGTCACCGAAATGTGAGGAAAATGTGTTTTTTTTAGCCAAATTTTGAGGTTTGGTAAGGATTCTGGGTAACAGAACCGGGTCAGAGCCCCACAAGTCAACCCCTCCTGGATTCCCCTAGGTCTCTAGTTTTCAACAATGCACAGGTTTGGTAGGTTTCCCTAGGTGCCGGCTGAGCTTGAGGCCAAAATCTATAGGTAGGCACTTTGCAAAAAACACCTCTGTTTTCTGTGAAAAAATGGAATGTGTCCACATTGTGTTTTGGGGCACTTCCTGTGGCGGGCGCTAGGCCTACCCACACAAGTGAGGTATCATTTGTATCGGTAGACTTGGGGGAACGCTGGGTGGAAGGAAATTTGTGGCTCCTCTCAGATTCCAGAACTTTCTGTCACCGAAATGTGAGGAAAATGTGTTTTTTTTAGCCAAATTTTGAGGTTTGCAAAGGATTCTGGGTAACAGAACCTGGTCAGAGCCCCACAAGTCAACCCATCTTGGATTCCCCAAGGTCTCTAGTTTTCAACAATGCACAGGTTTGGTAGGTTTCCCTAGGTGCCGGCTGAGCTAGAGGCCAAAATCTATACGTAGACACTTTGCAAAAAACACCTCTGTTTTCTGTCAAAAAATGCGATGTGTCCATGTTATGTTTTGGGGCATTTCCTGTCGCGAGCGCTAGGCCTACCCACACAAGTGAGGTATCAATTTTATCAGGAGGCTTGGGGGAACACTGGGTGGAAGGAAATTTGAGGCTCCTCTCAGATTCCAGAACTTTCTGTCACCGCAATGTGAGGAAAATGTGTTTTTTTTTAGCCAAATTTTGAGGTTTGCAAAGGATTCTGGGTAACAGAACCTGGTCAGAGCCCCACAAGTCACCCCATCTTGGATTCCCCTAGGCCTCTAGTTTTACAAAATGCACAAGTTTGGTAGGTTTCCTTAGGTGCCGGCTGAGCTAGAGGCCAAAATCTATAGGTAGGCACTTTGCAAAAAACACCTCTGTTTTCTGTCAAAAAATGGGATTTGTCCACGTTGTGTTTTGGGGCATTTCCTGTCGCGGGCGCTAGGCCTACCCACACAAGTGAGGTATCATTTGTATCGGTAGACTTGGGGGAACGCTGGGTGGAAGGAAATTTGTGGCTCCTCTCAGATTCCAGAACTTTCTGTCACCGAAATGTGAGGAAAATGTGTTTTTTTTTGCCAAATTTTGAGGTTTGCAAAGGATTTTGAGTAACAGAACCTGGTCAGAGCCCCACAAGTCAACCCATCTTGGATTTCCCTAGGTCTCTAGTTTTCAACAATGCACAGTTTTGGTAGGTTTCCCTAGGTGCCGGCTGAGCTAGAGGCCAAAATCTATAGGTAGGCACTTTGCAAAAAACACCTCTGTTTTCTGTAAAAAAATGGAATGTGTCCACGTTGTGTTTTGGGGCATTTCCTGTGGCGGGCGCTAGGCCTCCCCACACAAGTGAGGTATCATTTTTATCAGGAGACTTGGGGGAACACTGGGTGGAAGAAAATTTGTGGCTCACCTCAGATTCCAGAACTTTCTGTCACCGAAATGTGAGGAAAATGTGTTTTTTTAGCCAAATTTTTAGATTTGCAAAGGATTCTGGGTAACAGAACCTGGTCAGAGCCCCACAAGTCACCCATCTTGGATTCCCCTAGGTCTGTAGTTTTAAAAAATTCACAGGTTTGGTAGGTTTCCCTAGGTGCCGGCTGAGCTAGAGGCCAAAATCTGTAGGTAGGCACTTTGCAAAAAACACCTCTGTTTTCTGTCAAAAAATGCGATGTGTCCATGTTATGTTTTGGGGCATTTCCTGTCGCGAGCGCTAGGCCTACCCACATAAGTGAGGTATCAATTTTATCAGGAGGCTTGGGGGAACACTGGGTGGAAGGAAATTTGAGGCTCCTCTCAGATTCCAGAACTTTCTGTCACCGCAATGTGAGGAAAATGTGTTTTTTTTTTGCCAAACTTTGAGGTTTGCAAAGGATTCTGGGTAACAGAACCTGGTCAGAGCCCCACAAGTCACCCCATCTTGGATTCCCGTAGGCCTCTAGTTTTACAAAATGCACAAGTTTGGTAGGTTTCCCTAGGTGCCGGTTGAGCTAGAGGCCAAAATCTATAGGTAGGCACTTTGCAAAAAACACCTCTGTTTTCTGTCAAAAAATGGGATGTGTCCACATTGTGTTTTGGGGCATTTCCTGTCGCGGGCGCTAGGACTACCCACACAAGTGAGGTATCATTTGTATCGGTAGACTTGGGGGAACGCTGGGTGGAAGGAAATTTGTGGCTCCTCTCAGATTCCAGAACTTTCTGTCACCGAAATGTGATGAAAATGTGTTTTTTTTAGCCAAATTTTGAGGTTTGCAAAGGATTCTGAGTAACAGAACCTGGTCAGAGCCCCACAAGTCAACCCATCTTGGATTCCCCTATGTCTCTAGTTTTCAACAATGCACAGTTTTGGTAGGTTTCCCTAGGTGCCGGCTGAGCTAGAGGCCAAAATCTATAGGTAGGCACTTTGCAAAAAACACCTCTGTTTTCTGTCAAAAAATGGAATGTGTCCACGTTGTGTTTTGGGGCATTTCCTGTGGCGGGCGCTAGGCCTACCCACACAAGTGAGGTATCATTTTTATCAGGAGACTTGGGGGAACACTGGGTGGAAGGAAATTTGTGGCTCCTCTCAGATTCCAGATCTTTCTGTCACCGAAATGTGAGGAAAATGTGTATTTTTAGCCAAATAGTGAGGTTTGCAAAGGATTCTGGTTAACAGAACCTGGTCAGATCCCCACAAGTCACCCCATCTTGGATTCCCCTAGGTCTCTAGTTATCAACAATGCACAGGTTTGGTAGGTTTCCCTAGGTGCCAGCTGAGCTAGAGGCCAAAATCTGTAGGTAGGCACTTTGCAAAAAACACCTCTGTTTTCTGTCAAAAAATGCGATGTGTCCATGTTATGTTTTGGGGCATTCCCTGTCGCGGGCGCTAGGCCTACCCACACAAGTGAGGTATCAACTTTATCAGGAGGCTTGGGGGAACACTGGGTGGAAGGAAATTTGTGGCTCCCCTCAGATTCCAGAACTTTCTGTCACCGAAATGTCAGGAATTTTTTTTTTTTTGCCAAATTTTGAGATTTGCAAAGGATTCTGGGTAACAGAACCTGGTAAGAGCCCCACAACTCACCCCATCTTGGATTCCCCAAGGTCTCTAGTTTTCACAAATGCACAGGTTTGGTAGGTTTCCCTAGTGCCGGCTGAGCTAGAGGCCAAAATCTACAGGTAGGCACGTTGCAAAAAACACCTCTGTTTTCTGTCAAAAAATGGGATGTGTCCACATTGTGTTTTGGGGCATTTCCTGTGGTGGGCGCTAGGCCTACCCACACAAGTGAGGTATCATTTGTATTGGGAGACTTGGGGGAACGCTGGGTGGAAGGACATTTGTGGCTCCTCTTAGATTCCAGAACTTTCTGTCGCCGAAATGTGAGGAAAATGTGTTTTTTTTTGTCAAATTTTGAGGTGTACAAAGGATTCTGGGTAACAGAACCTGGTCAGAACCCCACAAGTCAACCCATCCTGGATTCCCCTAGGTCTCTAGTTTTCAACAATGTACAGGTTTGGTAGATTTCCCTAGGTGCCGGCTGAGCTAGAGGCCAAAATCTATAGGTAGGCACTTTGCAAAAAACACCTCTGTTTTCTGTAAAAAAATGGAATGTGTCCACGTTGTGTTTTGGGGCACTTCCTGTGGCGGGCGCTAGGCCTACCCACACAAGTGAGGTATCATTTTTATCAGGAGACTTGGGGGAACACTGGGTGGAAGGAAATTTGAGGCTCCTCTCAGATTCCAGAACTTTCTGTCACCGCAATGTGAGGAAAATGAGGTTTTTTTTTGCCAAACTTTGAGGTTTGCAAAGGATTCTGGGTAACAGAACCTGGTCAGAGCCCCACAAGTCACCCATCTTGGATTCTACTAGGTCTGTAGTTTTCAAAAATTCACAGGTTTGGTAGGTTTCCCTAGGTGCCAGCTGAGCTAGAGGCCAAAATCTGTAGGTAGGCACTTTGCAAATAACACCTCTGTTTTCTGTCAAAAAATGCGATGTGTCCATGTTATGTTTTGGGGCATTTCCTGTCGCGAGCGCTAGGCCTACCTACACAAGTGAGGTATCAATTTTATCAGGAGGCTTGGGGGAACACTGGGTGGAAGGAAATTTGAGGCTCCTCTCAGATTCCAGAACTTTCTGTCACCGCAATGTGAGGAAAATGTGTTTTTTTTTTGCCAAACTTTGAGGTTTGCAAAGGATTCTGGGTAACAGAACCTGGTCAGAGCCCCACAAGTCACCCCATCTTGGATTCCCCTAGGTCTCTAGTTTTCACAAATGCACAGGTTTGGCAGGTTTCCCTAGTGCCGGCTGAGCTAGAGGCCAAAATCTACAGGTAGGCACGTTGCAAAAAACACCTCTGTTTTCTGTCAAAAAATGGGATGTGTCCACATTGTGTTTTGGGGCATTTCCTGTGGTGGGCGCTAGGCCTACCCACACAAGTGAGGTATCATTTGTATTGGGAGACTTGGGGGAACGCTGGGTGGAAGGACATTTGTGGCTCCTCTTAGATTCCAGAACTTTCTGTCACCGAAATGTGAGGAAAATGTGTTTTTTTGTTGTCAAATTTTGAGGTGTACAAAGGATTCTGGGTAACAGAACCTGGTCAGAACCCCACAAGTCAACCCATCCTGGATTCCCCTAGGTTGCTAGTTTTCAACAATGTACAGGTTTGGTAGATTTCCCTAGGTGCCGGCTGAGCTAGAGGCCAAAATCTATCGGTAGGCACTTTGCAAAAAACACCTCTGTTTTCTGAAAAAAATGGAATGTGTCCACGTTGTGTTTTGGGGCACTTCCTGTGGCGGGCGCTAGGCCTACCCACACAAGTGAGGTATCATTTTTATCAGGAGACTTGGGGGAACACTGGGTGGAAGGAAATTTGTGGCTCCTCTCAGATTCCAGATCTTTCTGTCACCGAAATGTGAGGAAAATGTGTATTTTTAGCCAAATAGTGAGGTTTGCAAAGGATTCTGGTTAACAGAACCTGGTCAGATCCCCACAAGTCACCCCATCTTGGATTCCCCTAGGTCTCTAGTTTTCAACAATGCACAGGTTTGGTAGGTTTCCCTAGGTGCCAGCTGAGCTAGAGGCCAAAATCTGTAGGTAGGCACTTTGCAAAAAACACCTCTGTTTTCTGTCAAAAAATGCGATGTGTCCATGTTATGTTTTGGGGCATTCCCTGTCGCGGGCGCTAGGCCTACCCACACAAGTGAGGTATCAACTTTATCAGGAGGCTTGGGGGGAACACTGGGTGGAAGGAAATTTGTGGCTCCCCTCAGATTCCAGAACTTTCTGTCACCGAAATGTCAGGAAAATTTGTTTTTTTAGCCAAATTTTGAGATTTGCAAAGGATTCTGGGTAACAGAACCTGGTCAGAGCCCCACAAGTCACCCATCTTGGATTCTACTAGGTCTGTAGTTTTCAAAAATTCACAGGTTTGGTAGGTTTCCCTAGGTGCCAGCTGAGCTAGAGGCCAAAATCTGTAGGTAGGCACTTTGCAAATAACACCTCTGTTTTCTGTCAAAAAATGCGATGTGTCCATGTTATGTTTTGGGGCATTTCCTGTCGCAAGCGCTAGGCCTACCCACACAAGTGAGGTATCAATTTTATCAGGAGGCTTGGGGGAACACTGGGTGGAAGGAAATTTGAGGCTCCTCTCAGATTCCAGAACTTTCTGTCACTGAAATGTGAGGAAAATGTCTTTTTTTTTAGCCAAATTTTGATGTTTGCAAAGGATTCTGGGTAACAGGACCTGGTCAGAGCCCGACAAGTCACCCCATCTTGGATTCCCGTAGGCCTCTAGTTTTACAAAATGCACAAGTTTGGTAGGTTTCCCTAGGTGCCGGCTGAGCTAGAGGCCAAAATCTATAGGTAGGCACTTTGCAAAAAACACCTCTGTTTTCTTTAAAAAAATGGGATGTGTCCACGTTGTGTTTTGGGGCATTTCTTGTCGCGGGCGCTAGGCCTACCCACACAAGTGAGGTATCATTTGTATCGGTAGACTTGGGGGAACGCTGGGTGGACGGAAATTTGTGGCTCCTCTCAGATTCCAGAACTTTCTGTCACCGAAATGTGAGGAAAATGTGGTTTTTTTAGCCAAATTTTGAGGTTTGCAAAGGATTCTGAGTAACAGAACCTGGTCAGAGCCCCACAAGTCAACCCATCTGGGATTCCCCTATGTCTCTAGTTTTCAACAATGCACAGTTTTGGTAGGTTTCCCTAGGTGCCGGCTGAGCTAGAGGCCAAAATCTATAGGTAGGCACTTTGCAAAAAACACCTCTGTTTTCTGTCAAATAATGGAATGTGTCCACGTTGTGTTTTGGGGCATTTCCTGTGGCGGGCGCTAGGGCTACCCACACAAGTGAGGTATCATTTTTATCAGGAGACTTGGGGGAACACTGGGTGGAAGGAAATTTGTGGCTCCCCTCAGATTCCAGAACTTTCTGTCACCGAAATGTGAGGAAAATTTGTTTTTTTAGGCAAATTTTGAAGTTTGCAAAGGATTCTGGGTAACAGAACCTGGTCAGAGCCCCACAAGTCACCCATCTTGGATTCTCCTAGGCCTGTAGTTTTACAAAATGCACAGGTTTGGTAGGTTTCCCTAGGTGCCAGCTGAGCTAGAGGCCAAAATCTATAGGTAGGCACTTTGCAAAAAACACCTCTGTTTTCTGTCAAAAAATGGTATGTGTCCATGTTGTGTTTTGGGGCATTTCCTGTCGCGGGCGCTAGGCCTACCCACACAAGTGAGGTATCATTTGTATCGGTAGACTTGGGGGAACTCTGGGTGGAAGGAAATTTGTGGCTCCTCTCAGATTCCAGATCTTTCTGTCACCGAAATGTGAGGAAAATGTGTATTTTTAGCCAAATAGTGAGGTTTGCAAAGGGTTCTGGTTAACAGAACCTGGTCAGATCCCCACAAGTCACCACATCTTGGATTCCCCTAGGTCTCTAGTTTTCAACAATGCACAGGTTTGGTAGGTTTCCCTAGGTGCCAGCTGAGCTAGAGGCCAAAATCTGTAGGTAGGCACTTTGCAAAAAACACCTCTGTTTTCTGTCAAAAAATGCGATGTGTCCATGTTATGTTTTGGGGCATTCCCTGTCGCGGGCGCTAGGCCTACCCACACAAGTGAGGTATCAACTTTATCAGGAGGCTTGGGGGAACACTGGGTGGAAGGAAATTTGTGGCTCCCCTCAGATTCCAGAACTTTCTGTCACCGAAATGTCAGGAAAATTTGTTTTTTTAGCCAAATTTTGAGATTTGCAAAGGATTCTGGGTAACAGAACCTGGTCAGAGCCCCACAAGTCACCCATCTTGGATTCTACTAGGTCTGTAGTTTTCAAAAATTCACAGGTTTGGTAGGTTTCCCTAGGTGCCAGCTGAGCTAGAGGCCAAAATCTGTAGGTAGGCACTTTGCAAATAACACCTCTGTTTTCTGTCAAAAAATGCGATGTGTCCATGTTATGTTTTGGGGCATTTCCTGTCGCGAGCGCTAGGCCTACCCACACAAGTGAGGTATCAATTTTATCAGGAGGCTTGGGGGAACACTGGGTGGAAGGAAATTTGAGGCTCCTCTCAGATTCCAGAACTTTCTGTCACCGAAATGTGAGGAAAATGTCTTTTTTTTTAGCCAAATTTTGATGTTTGCAAAGGATTCTGGGTAACAGAACCTGGTCAGAGCCCGACAAGTCACCCCATCTTGGATTCCCGTAGGCCTCTAGTTTTACAAAATGCACAAGTTTGGTAGGTTTCCCTAGGTGCCAGCTGAGCTAGAGGCCAAAATCTATAGGTAGGCACTTTGCAAAAAACACCTCTGTTTTCTGTCAAAAAATGGTATGTGTCCATGTTGTGTTTTGGGGCATTTCCTGTCGCGGGCGCTAGGCCTACCCACACAAGTGAGGTATCATTTGTATCGGTAGACTTGGGGGAACTCTGGGTGGAAGGAAATTTGTGACTCCTCTCAGATTCCAGAACTTTCTGTCACCGAAATGTGAGGAAAATGTGTTTTTTTTTTGCCAAATTTTGAGGTTTGCAAAGGATTCTGAGTAACAGAACCTGGTCAGAGCCCCACAAGTCAACCCATCTTGGATTTCCCTAGGTCTCTAGTTTTCAACAATGCACAGTTTTGGTAGGTTTCCCTAGGTGCCGGCTGAGCTAGAGGCCAAAATCTATAGGTAGGCACTTTGCAAAAAACACCTCTGTTTTCTGTAAAAAAATGGAATGTGTCCACGTTGTGTTTTGGGGCATTTCCTGTGGCGGGCGCTAGGCCTCCCCACACAAGTGAGGTATCATTTTTATCAGGAGACTTGGGGGAACACTGGGTGGAAGGAAATGTGTGGCTCCCCTCAGATTCCAGAACTTTCTGTCACCGAAATGTGAGGAAAATGTGTTTTTTTAGCCAAATTTTGAGATTTGCAAAGGATTCTGGGTAACAGAACCTGGTCAGAGCCCCACAAGTCACCCATCTTGGATTCCCCTAGGTCTGTAGTTTTAAAAAATTCACAGGTTTGGTAGGTTTCCCTAGGTGCCGGCTGAGCTAGAGGCCAAAATCTGTAGGTAGGCACTTTGCAAAAAACACCTCTGTTTTCTGTCAAAAAATGCGATGTGTCCATGTTATGTTTTGGGGCATTTCCTGTCGTGAGCGCTAGGCCTACCCACATAAGTGAGGTATCAATTTTATCAGGAGGCTTGGGGGAACACTGGGTGGAAGGAAATTTGAGGCTCCTCTCAGATTCCAGAACTTTCTGTCACCGCAATGTGAGGAAAATGTGTTTTTTTTTTGCCAAACTTTGAGGTTTGCAAAGGATTCTGGGTAACAGAACCTGGTCAGAGCCCCACAAGTCACCCCATCTTGGATTCCCCTAGGTCTCTAGTTATCACAAATGCACAGGTTTGGTAGGTTTCCCTAGTGCCGGCTGAGCTAGAGGCCAAAATCTACAGGTAGGCACGTTGCAAAAAACACCTCTGTTTTCTGTCAAAAAATGGGATGTGTCCACATTGTGTTTTGGGGCATTTCCTGTGGTGGGCGCTAGGCCTACCCACACAAGTGAGGTATCATTTGTATTGGGAGACTTGGGGGAACGCTGGGTGGAAGGACATTTGTGGCTCCTCTTAGATTCCAGAACTTTCTGTCACCGAAATGTGAGGAAAATGTGTTTTTTTTTGTCAAATTTTGAGGTGTACAAAGGATTCTGGGTAACAGAACCTGGTCAGAACCCCACAAGTCAACCCATCCTGGATTCCCCTAGGTCTCTAGTTTTCAACAATGTACAGGTTTGGTAGATTTCCCTAGGTGCCGGCTGAGCTAGAGGCCAAAATCTATAGGTAGGCACTTTGCAAAAAACACCTCTGTTTTCTGTAAAAAAATGGAATGTGTCCACGTTGTGTTTTGGGGCACTTCCTGTGGCGGGCGCTAGGCCTACCCACACAAGTGAGGTATCATTTTTATCAGGAGACTTGGGGGAACACTGGGTGGAAGGAAATTTGTGGCTCCTCTCAGATTCCAGATCATTCTGTCACCGAAATGTGAGGAAAATGTGTATTTTTAGCCAAATAGTGAGGTTTGCAAAGGATTCTGGTTAACAGAACCTGGTCAGATCCCCACAAGTCACCCCATCTTGGATTCCCCTAGGTCTCTAGTTTTCAACAATGCACAGGTTTGGTAGGTTTCCCTAGGTGCCAGCTGAGCTAGAGGCCAAAATCTGTAGGTAGGCACTTTGCAAATAACACCTCTGTTTCTGTCAAAAAATGCGATGTGTCCATGTTATGTTTTGGGGCATTTCCTGTCGCGAGCGCTAGGCCTACCCACACAAGTGGGGTATCAATTTTATCAGGAGGCTTGGGGGAACACTGGGTGGAAGGAAATTTGAGGCTCCTCTCAGATTCCAGAGCTTTCTGTCACCGAAATGTGAGGAAAATGTGTTTTTTTTGGCCAAATTTTGAGGTTTGCAAAGGATTCTGAGTAACAGAACCTGGTCAGAGCCCCACAAGTCAACCCATCTTGGATTCCCCTATGTCTCTAGTTTTCAACAATGCACAGTTTTGGTAGGTTTCCCTAGGTGCCGGCTGAGCTAGAGGCCAAAATCTATAGGTAGGCACTTGGCAAAAAACACCTCTGTTTTCTGTCAAAAAATGGAATGTGTCCACGTTGTGTTTTGGGGCATTTCCTGTCGCGGGCGCTAGGCCTACCCACACAAGTGAGGTATCATTTGTATCGGGAGACTTGGGGGAACGCTGGGTGGAAGGACATTTGTGGCTCCTCTCAGATTCTAGAACTTTCTGTCAGCGAAATGTGAGGAAAATGTGTTTTTTTAGCCAAATTTGAGGTTTGGAAAGGATTCTGGGTAACAGAACCTGGTCAGAGCCCCACAAGTCAACCCATCCTGGATTCCCCTAGGTCTCTAGTTTTCAACAATGCACAGGTTTGATAGGTTTCCCTAGGTGCCGGCTGAGCTAGAGGCCAAAATCTATAGGTAGGCACTTTGCAAAAAACACCTCTGTTTTCTGTAAAAAAATGGAATGTGTCTACATTGTGTTTTGGGGCATTTCCTGTGGCGGGCGCTAGGCCTACCCACACATGTGAGGTATCATTTTTATAAGGAGACTTGGGGGAACACTGGGTGGAAGGAAATTTGTGGCTCCTCTCAGATTCCAGAACTTTCTGTCACCGAAATTTGAGGAAAATATGTATTTTTAGCCAAATTTTGAGGTTTGCAAAGGATTCTGGGTAACAGAACCTGGTCAGATCCCCACAAGTCACCCCATCTTGGATTCCCCTAGACCTCTAGTTTTACAAAATGCACAGGTTTGGTAGGTTTCCCTAGGTGCCGGCTGAGCTAGAGGCCAAAATCTATAGGTAGGCACTTTTGCAAAAAACACCTCTGTTTTCTGACAAAAAATGGGATGTGTCCATGTTGTGTTTTGGGGCCTTTCCTGTCGCGGGCGCTAGGCCTACCCACACAAGTGAGGTATCATTTGTATCGGGAGACTTGGGGGAACGCTGGGTGGAAGGAAATTTGTGGCTCCTCTCAGATTCCAGAACTTTCTGTCACCGAAATGTGAGGAAAATGTGTTTTTTTTAGCCAAATTTTGAGGTTTGGTAAGGATTCTGGGTAACAGAACCGGGTCAGAGCCCCACAAGTCAACCCCTCCTGGATTCCCCTAGGTCTCTAGTTTTCAACAATGCACAGGTTTGGTAGGTTTCCCTAGGTGCCGGCTGAGCTTGAGGCCAAAATCTATAGGTAGGCACTTTGCAAAAAACACCTCTGTTTTCTGTGAAAAAATGGAATGTGTCCACATTGTGTTTTGGGGCACTTCCTGTGGCGGGCGCTAGGCCTACCCACACAAGTGAGGTATCATTTGTATCGGTAGACTTGGGGGAACGCTGGGTGGAAGGAAATTTGTGGCTCCTCTCAGATTCCAGAACTTTCTGTCACCGAAATGTGAGGAAAATGTGTTTTTTTTAGCCAAATTTTGAGGTTTGCAAAGGATTCTGGGTAACAGAACCTGGTCAGAGCCCCACAAGTCAACCCATCTTGGATTCCCCAAGGTCTCTAGTTTTCAACAATGCACAGGTTTGGTAGGTTTCCCTAGGTGCCGGCTGAGCTAGAGGCCAAAATCTATACGTAGACACTTTGCAAAAAACACCTCTGTTTTCTGTCAAAAAATGCGATGTGTCCATGTTATGTTTTGGGGCATTTCCTGTCGCGAGCGCTAGGCCTACCCACACAAGTGAGGTATCAATTTTATCAGGAGGCTTGGGGGAACACTGGGTGGAAGGAAATTTGAGGCTCCTCTCAGATTCCAGAACTTTCTGTCACCGCAATGTGAGGAAAATGTGTTTTTTTTTAGCCAAATTTTGAGGTTTGCAAAGGATTCTGGGTAACAGAACCTGGTCAGAGCCCCACAAGTCACCCCATCTTGGATTCCCCTAGGCCTCTAGTTTTACAAAATGCACAAGTTTGGTAGGTTTCCTTAGGTGCCGGCTGAGCTAGAGGCCAAAATCTATAGGTAGGCACTTTGCAAAAAACACCTCTGTTTTCTGTCAAAAAATGGGATTTGTCCACGTTGTGTTTTGGGGCATTTCCTGTCGCGGGCGCTAGGCCTACCCACACAAGTGAGGTATCATTTGTATCGGTAGACTTGGGGGAACGCTGGGTGGAAGGAAATTTGTGGCTCCTCTCAGATTCCAGAACTTTCTGTCACCGAAATGTGAGGAAAATGTGTTTTTTTTTGCCAAATTTTGAGGTTTGCAAAGGATTTTGAGTAACAGAACCTGGTCAGAGCCCCACAAGTCAACCCATCTTGGATTTCCCTAGGTCTCTAGTTTTCAACAATGCACAGTTTTGGTAGGTTTCCCTAGGTGCCGGCTGAGCTAGAGGCCAAAATCTATAGGTAGGCACTTTGCAAAAAACACCTCTGTTTTCTGTAAAAAAATGGAATGTGTCCACGTTGTGTTTTGGGGCATTTCCTGTGGCGGGCGCTAGGCCTCCCCACACAAGTGAGGTATCATTTTTATCAGGAGACTTGGGGGAACACTGGGTGGAAGAAAATTTGTGGCTCACCTCAGATTCCAGAACTTTCTGTCACCGAAATGTGAGGAAAATGTGTTTTTTTAGCCAAATTTTTAGATTTGCAAAGGATTCTGGGTAACAGAACCTGGTCAGAGCCCCACAAGTCACCCATCTTGGATTCCCCTAGGTCTGTAGTTTTAAAAAATTCACAGGTTTGGTAGGTTTCCCTAGGTGCCGGCTGAGCTAGAGGCCAAAATCTGTAGGTAGGCACTTTGCAAAAAACACCTCTGTTTTCTGTCAAAAAATGCGATGTGTCCATGTTATGTTTTGGGGCATTTCCTGTCGCGAGCGCTAGGCCTACCCACATAAGTGAGGTATCAATTTTATCAGGAGGCTTGGGGGAACACTGGGTGGAAGGAAATTTGAGGCTCCTCTCAGATTCCAGAACTTTCTGTCACCGCAATGTGAGGAAAATGTGTTTTTTTTTTGCCAAACTTTGAGGTTTGCAAAGGATTCTGGGTAACAGAACCTGGTCAGAGCCCCACAAGTCACCCCATCTTGGATTCCCGTAGGCCTCTAGTTTTACAAAATGCACAAGTTTGGTAGGTTTCCCTAGGTGCCGGTTGAGCTAGAGGCCAAAATCTATAGGTAGGCACTTTGCAAAAAACACCTCTGTTTTCTGTCAAAAAATGGGATGTGTCCACATTGTGTTTTGGGGCATTTCCTGTCGCGGGCGCTAGGACTACCCACACAAGTGAGGTATCATTTGTATCGGTAGACTTGGGGGAACGCTGGGTGGAAGGAAATTTGTGGCTCCTCTCAGATTCCAGAACTTTCTGTCACCGAAATGTGATGAAAATGTGTTTTTTTTAGCCAAATTTTGAGGTTTGCAAAGGATTCTGAGTAACAGAACCTGGTCAGAGCCCCACAAGTCAACCCATCTTGGATTCCCCTATGTCTCTAGTTTTCAACAATGCACAGTTTTGGTAGGTTTCCCTAGGTGCCGGCTGAGCTAGAGGCCAAAATCTATAGGTAGGCACTTTGCAAAAAACACCTCTGTTTTCTGTCAAAAAATGGAATGTGTCCACGTTGTGTTTTGGGGCATTTCCTGT
Organism: Pleurodeles waltl; assembly: GCF_031143425.1. NCBI lineage: Eukaryota > Metazoa > Chordata > Amphibia > Caudata > Salamandridae > Pleurodeles > Pleurodeles waltl. The sequence goes on from NC_090445.1 coordinate 642,805,957, forward strand.
GGCGGGCGCTAGGCCTACCCACACAAGTGAGGTATCATTTTTATCAGGAGACTTGGGGGAACACTGGGTGGAAGGAAATTTGTGGCTCCTCTCAGATTCCAGATCTTTCTGTCACCGAAATGTGAGGAAAATGTGTATTTTTAGCCAAATAGTGAGGTTTGCAAAGGATTCTGGTTAACAGAACCTGGTCAGATCCCCACAAGTCACCCCATCTTGGATTCCCCTAGGTCTCTAGTTTTCAACAATGCACAGGTTTGGTAGGTTTCCCTAGGTGCCAGCTGAGCTAGAGGCCAAAATCTGTAGGTAGGCACTTTGCAAAAAACACCTCTGTTTTCTGTCAAAAAATGCGATGTGTCCATGTTATGTTTTGGGGCATTCCCTGTCGCGGGCGCTAGGCCTACCCACACAAGTGAGGTATCAACTTTATCAGGAGGCTTGGGGGAACACTGGGTGGAAGGAAATTTGTGGCTCCCCTCAGATTCCAGAACTTTCTGTCACCGAAATGTCAGGAATTTTTTTTTTTTTGCCAAATTTTGAGATTTGCAAAGGATTCTGGGTAACAGAACCTGGTAAGAGCCCCACAACTCACCCATCTTGGATTCTACTAGGTCTGTAGTTTTCAAAAATTCACAGGTTTGGTAGGTTTCCCTAGGTGCCAGCTGAGCTAGAGGCCAAAATCTGTAGGTAGGCACTTTGCAAATAACACCTCTGTTTTCTGTCAAAAAATGCGATGTGTCCATGTTATGTTTTGGGGCATTTCCTGTCGCGAGCGCTAGGCCTACCTACACAAGTGAGGTATCAATTTTATCAGGAGGCTTGGGGGAACACTGGGTGGAAGGAAATTTGATTCTCCTCTCAGATTCCAGAACTTTCTGTCACCGCAATGTGAGGAAAATGTGTTTTTTTTTTGCCAAACTTTGAGGTTTGCAAAGGATTCTGGGTAACAGAACCTGGTCAGAGCCCCACAACTCACCCCATCTTGGATTCCCCAAGGTCTCTAGTTTTCACAAATGCACAGGTTTGGTAGGTTTCCCTAGTGCCGGCTGAGCTAGAGGCCAAAATCTACAGGTAGGCACGTTGCAAAAAACACCTCTGTTTTCTGTCAAAAAATGGGATGTGTCCACATTGTGTTTTGGGGCATTTCCTGTGGTGGGCGCTAGGCCCACCCACACAAGTGAGGTATCATTTGTATTGGGAGACTTGGGGGAACGCTGGGTGGAAGGACATTTGTGGCTCCTCTTAGATTCCAGAACTTTCTGTCACCGAAATGTGAGGAAAATGTGTTTTTTTTGGTCAAATTTTGAGGTGTACAAAGGATTCTGGGTAACAGAACCTGGTCAGAACCCCACAAGTCAACCCATCCTGGATTCCCCTAGGTCTCTAGTTTTCAACAATGTACAGGTTTGGTAGATTTCCCTAGGTGCCGGCTGAGCTAGAGGCCAAAATCTATAGGTAGGCACTTTGCAAAAAACACCTCTGTTTTCTGTAAAAAAATGGAATGTGTCCACGTTGTGTTTTGGGGCACTTCCTGTGGCGGGCGCTAGGCCTACCCACACAAGTGAGGTATCATTTTTATCAGGAGACTTGGGGGAACACTGGGTGGAAGGAAATTTGAGGCTCCTCTCAGATTCCAGAACTTTCTGTCACCGCAATGTGAGGAAAATGTGGTTTTTTTTTGCCAAACTTTGAGGTTTGCAAAGGATTCTGGGTAACAGAACCTGGTCAGAGCCCCACAAGTCACCCATCTTGGATTCTACTAGGTCTGTAGTTTTCAAAAATTCACAGGTTTGGTAGGTTTCCCTAGGTGCCAGCTGAGCTAGAGGCCAAAATCTGTAGGTAGGCACTTTGCAAATAACACCTCTGTTTTCTGTCAAAAAATGCGATGTGTCCATGTTATGTTTTGGGGCATTTCCTGTCGCGAGCGCTAGGCCTACCTACACAAGTGAGGTATCAATTTTATCAGGAGGCTTGGGGGAACACTGGGTGGAAGGAAATTTGAGGCTCCTCTCAGATTCCAGAACTTTCTGTCACCGCAATGTGAGGAAAATGTGTTTTTTTTTTGCCAAACTTTGAGGTTTGCAAAGGATTCTGGGTAACAGAACCTGGTCAGAGCCCCACAAGTCACCCCATCTTGGATTCCCCTAGGTCTCTAGTTTTCACAAATGCACAGGTTTGGCAGGTTTCCCTAGTGCCGGCTGAGCTAGAGGCCAAAATCTACAGGTAGGCACGTTGCAAAAAACACCTCTGTTTTCTGTCAAAAAATGGGATGTGTCCACATTGTGTTTTGGGGCATTTCCTGTGGTGGGCGCTAGGCCTACCCACACAAGTGAGGTATCATTTGTATTGGGAGACTTGGGGGAACGCTGGGTGGAAGGACATTTGTGGCTCCTCTTAGATTCCAGAACTTTCTGTCACCGAAATGTGAGGAAAATGTGTTTTTTTGTTGTCAAATTTTGAGGTGTACAAAGGATTCTGGGTAACAGAACCTGGTCAGAACCCCACAAGTCAACCCATCCTGGATTCCCCTAGGTTGCTAGTTTTCAACAATGTACAGGTTTGGTAGATTTCCCTAGGTGCCGGCTGAGCTAGAGGCCAAAATCTATCGGTAGGCACTTTGCAAAAAACACCTCTGTTTTCTGAAAAAAATGGAATGTGTCCACGTTGTGTTTTGGGGCACTTCCTGTGGCGGGCGCTAGGCCTACCCACACAAGTGAGGTATCATTTTTATCAGGAGACTTGGGGGAACACTGGGTGGAAGGAAATTTGTGGCTCCTCTCAGATTCCAGATCTTTCTGTCACCGAAATGTGAGGAAAATGTGTATTTTTAGCCAAATAGTGAGGTTTGCAAAGGATTCTGGTTAACAGAACCTGGTCAGATCCCCACAAGTCACCCCATCTTGGATTCCCCTAGGTCTCTAGTTTTCAACAATGCACAGGTTTGGTAGGTTTCCCTAGGTGCCAGCTGAGCTAGAGGCCAAAATCTGTAGGTAGGCACTTTGCAAAAAACACCTCTGTTTTCTGTCAAAAAATGCGATGTGTCCATGTTATGTTTTGGGGCATTCCCTGTCGCGGGCGCTAGGCCTACCCACACAAGTGAGGTATCAACTTTATCAGGAGGCTTGGGGGGAACACTGGGTGGAAGGAAATTTGTGGCTCCCCTCAGATTCCAGAACTTTCTTTCACCGAAATGTCAGGAAAATTTGTTTTTTTAGCCAAATTTTGAGATTTGCAAAGGATTCTGGGTAACAGAACCTGGTCAGAGCCCCACAAGTCACCCATCTTGGATTCTACTAGGTCTGTAGTTTTCAAAAATTCACAGGTTTGGTAGGTTTCCCTAGGTGCCAGCTGAGCTAGAGGCCAAAATCTGTAGGTAGGCACTTTGCAAATAACACCTCTGTTTTCTGTCAAAAAATGCGATGTGTCCATGTTATGTTTTGGGGCATTTCCTGTCGCGAGCGCTAGGCCTACCCACACAAGTGAGGTATCAATTTTATCAGGAGGCTTGGGGGAACACTGGGTGGAAGGAAATTTGAGGCTCCTCTCAGATTCCAGAACTTTCTGTCACTGAAATGTGAGGAAAATGTCTTTTTTTTTAGCCAAATTTTGATGTTTGCAAAGGATTCTGGGTAACAGAACCTGGTCAGAGCCCGACAAGTCACCCCATCTTGGATTCCCGTAGGCCTCTAGTTTTACAAAATGCACAAGTTTGGTAGGTTTCCCTAGGTGCCGGCTGAGCTAGAGGCCAAAATCTATAGGTAGGCACTTTGCAAAAAACACCTCTGTTTTCTTTAAAAAAATGGGATGTGTCCACGTTGTGTTTTGGGGCATTTCTTGTCGCGGGCGCTAGGCCTACCCACACAAGTGAGGTATCATTTGTATCGGTAGACTTGGGGGAACGCTGGGTGGACGGAAATTTGTGGCTCCTCTCAGATTCCAGAACTTTCTGTCACCGAAATGTGAGGAAAATGTGGTTTTTTTAGCCAAATTTTGAGGTTTGCAAAGGATTCTGAGTAACAGAACCTGGTCAGAGCCCCACAAGTCAACCCATCTGGGATTCCCCTATGTCTCTAGTTTTCAACAATGCACAGTTTTGGTAGGTTTCCCTAGGTGCCGGCTGAGCTAGAGGCCAAAATCTATAGGTAGGCACTTTGCAAAAAACACCTCTGTTTTCTGTCAAAAAATGGAATGTGTCCACGTTGTGTTTTGGGGCATTTCCTGTGGCGGGCGCTAGGGCTACCCACACAAGTGAGGTATCATTTTTATCAGGAGACTTGGGGGAACACTGGGTGGAAGGAAATTTGTGGCTCCCCTCAGATTCCAGAACTTTCTGTCACCGAAATGTGAGGAAATTTTGTTTTTTTAGGCAAATTTTGAAGTTTGCAAAGGATTCTGGGTAACAGAACCTGGTCAGAGCCCCACAAGTCACCCATCTTGGATTCTCCTAGGCCTGTAGTTTTACAAAATGCACAGGTTTGGTAGGTTTCCCTAGGTGCCAGCTGAGCTAGAGGCCAAAATCTATAGGTAGGCACTTTGCAAAAAACACCTCTGTTTTCTGTCAAAAAATGGTATGTGTCCATGTTGTGTTTTGGGGCATTTCCTGTCGCGGGCGCTAGGCCTACCCACACAAGTGAGGTATCATTTGTATCGGTAGACTTGGGGGAACTCTGGGTGGAAGGAAATTTGTGGCTCCTCTCAGATTCCAGATCTTTCTGTCACCGAAATGTGAGGAAAATGTGTATTTTTAGCCAAATAGTGAGGTTTGCAAAGGATTCTGGTTAACAGAACCTGGTCAGATCCCCACAAGTCACCACATCTTGGATTCCCCTAGGTCTCTAGTTTTCAACAATGCACAGGTTTGGTAGGTTTCCCTAGGTGCCAGCTGAGCTAGAGGCCAAAATCTGTAGGTAGGCACTTTGCAAAAAACACCTCTGTTTTCTGTCAAAAAATGCGATGTGTCCATGTTATGTTTTGGGGCATTCCCTGTCGCGGGCGCTAGGCCTACCCACACAAGTGAGGTATCAACTTTATCAGGAGGCTTGGGGGAACACTGGGTGGAAGGAAATTTGTGGCTCCCCTCAGATTCCAGAACTTTCTGTCACCGAAATGTCAGGAAAATTAGTTTTTTTAGCCAAATTTTGAGATTTGCAAAGGATTCTGGGTAACAGAACCTGGTCAGAGCCCCACAAGTCACCCATCTTGGATTCTACTAGGTCTGTAGTTTTCAAAAATTCACAGGTTTGGTAGGTTTCCCTAGGTGCCAGCTGAGCTAGAGGCCAAAATCTGTAGGTAGGCACTTTGCAAATAACACCTCTGTTTTCTGTCAAAAAATGCGATGTGTCCATGTTATGTTTTGGGGCATTTCCTGTCGCGAGCGCTAGGCCTACCCACACAAGTGAGGTATCAATTTTATCAGGAGGCTTGGGGGAACACTGGGTGGAAGGAAATTTGAGGCTCCTCTCAGATTCCAGAACTTTCTGTCACCGAAATGTGAGGAAAATGTCTTTTTTTTTAGCCAAATTTTGATGTTTGCAAAGGATTCTGGGTAACAGAACCTGGTCAGAGCCCGACAAGTCACCCCATCTTGGATTCCCGTAGGCCTCTAGTTTTACAAAATGCACAAGTTTGGTAGGTGTCCCTAGGTGCCGGCTGAGCTAGAGGCCAAAATCTATAGGTAGGCACTTTGCAAAAAACACCTCTGTTTTCTTTAAAAAAATGGGATGTGTCCACGTTGTGTTTTGGGGCATTTCTTGTCGCGGGCGCTAGGCCTACCCACACAAGTGAGGTATCATTTGTATCGGTAGACTTGGGGGAACGCTGGGTGGATGGAAATTTGTGGCTCCTCTCAGATTCCAGAACTTTCTGTCACCGAAATGTGAGGAAAATGTGGTTTTTTTAGCCAAATTTTGAGGTTTGCAAAGGATTCTGAGTAACAGAACCTGGTCAGAGCCCCACAAGTCAACCCATCTTGGATTCCCCTATGTCTCTAGTTTTCAACAATGCACAGTTTTGGTAGGTTTCCCTAGGTGCCGGCTGAGCTAGAGGCCAAAATCTATAGGTAGGCACTTTGCAAAAAACACCTCTGTTTTCTGTCAAAAAATGGAATGTGTCCACGTTGTGTTTTGGGGCATTTCCTGTGGCGGGCGCTAGGGCTACCCACACAAGTGAGGTATCATTTTTATCAGGAGACTTGGGGGAACACTGGGTGGAAGGAAATTTGTGGCTCCTCTCAGATTCCAGAACTTTCTGTCACCAAAATGTGAGGAAAATTAGTTTTTTTAGGCAAATTTTGAAGTTTGCAAAGGATTCTGGGTAACAGAACCTGGTCAGAGCCCCACAAGTCACCCATCTTGGATTCTCCTAGGTCTGTAGTTTTACAAAATGCACAGGTTTGGTAGGTTTCCCTAGGTGCCAGCTGAGCTAGAGGCCAAAATCTATAGGTAGGCACTTTGCAAAAAACACCTCTGTTTTCTGTCAAAAAATGGTATGTGTCCATGTTGTGTTTTGGGGCATTTCCTGTCGCGGGCGCTAGGCCTACCCACACAAGTGAGGTATCATTTGTATCGGTAGACTTGGGGGAACTCTGGGTGGAAGGAAATTTGTGGCTCCTCTCAGATTCCAGAACTTTCTGTCACCGAAATGTGAGGAAAATGTGTTTTTTTTTGCCAAATTTTGAGGTTTGCAAAGGATTCTGAGTAACAGAACCTGGTCAGAGCCCCACAAGTCAACCCATCTTGGATTTCCCTAGGTCTCTAGTTTTCAACAATGCACAGTTTTGGTAGGTTTCCCTAGGTGCCGGCTGAGCTAGAGGCCAAAATCTATAGGTAGGCACTTTGCAAAAAACACCTCTGTTTTCTTTTAAAAAATGGGATGTGTCCACGTTGTGTTTTGGGGCATTTCTTGTCGCGGGCGCTAGGCCTACCCACACAAGTGAGGTATCATTTGTATCGGTAGACTTGGGGGAACGCTGGGTGGACGGAAATTTGTGGCTCCTCTCAGATTCCAGAACTTTCTGTCACCGAAATGTGAGGAAAATGTGGTTTTTTTAGCCAAATTTTGAGGTTTGCAAAGGATTCTGAGTAACAGAACCTGGTCAGAGCCCCACAAGTCAACCCATCTTGGATTCCCCTATGTCTCTAGTTTTCAACAATGCACAGTTTTGGTAGGTTTCCCTAGGTGCCGGCTGAGCTAGAGGCCAAAATCTATAGGTAGGCACTTTGCAAAAAACACCTCTGTTTTCTGTCAAAAAATGGAATGTGTCCACGTTGTGTTTTGGGGCATTTCCTGTGGCGGGCGCTAGGGCTACCCACACAAGTGAGGTATCATTTTTATCAGGAGACTTGGGGGAACACTGGGTGGAAGGAAATTTGTGGCTCCCCTCAGATTCCAGAACTTTCTGTCACCGAAATGTGAGGAAAATTTGTTTTTTTAGGCAAATTTTGAAGTTTGCAAAGGATTCTGGGTAACAGAACCTGGTCAGAGCCCCACAAGTCACCCATCTTGGATTCTCCTAGGTCTGTAGTTTTACAAAATGCACAGGTTTGGTAGGTTTCCCTAGGTGCCAGCTGAGCTAGAGGCCAAAATCTATAGGTAGGCACTTTGCAAAAAACACCTCTGTTTTCTGTCAAAAAATGGTATGTGTCCATGTTGTGTTTTGGGGCATTTCCTGTCGCGGGCGCTAGGCCTACCCACACAAGTGAGGTATCATTTGTATCGGTAGACTTGGGGGAACTCTGGGTGGAAGGAAATTTGTGGCTCCTCTCAGATTCCAGAACTTTCTGTCACCGAAATGTGAGGAAAATGTGTTTTTTTAGCCAAATTTTTAGATTTGCAAAGGATTCTGGGTAACAGAACCTGGTCAGAGCCCCACAAGTCACCCATCTTGGATTCCCCTAGGTCTGTAGTTTTAAAAAATTCACAGGTTTGGTAGGTTTCCCTAGGTGCCGGCTGAGCTAGAGGCCAAAATCTGTAGGTAGGCACTTTGCAAAAAACACCTCTGTTTTCTGTCAAAAAATGCGATGTGTCCATGTTATGTTTTGGGGCATTTCCTGTCGCGAGCGCTAGGCCTACCCACATAAGTGAGGTATCAATTTTATCAGGAGGCTTGGGGGAACACTGGGTGGAAGGAAATTTGAGGCTCCTCTCAGATTCCAGAACTTTCTGTCACCGCAATGTGAGGAAAATGTGTTTTTTTTTTGCCAAACTTTGAGGTTTGCAAAGGATTCTGGGTAACAGAACCTGGTCAGAGCCCCACAAGTCACCCCATCTTGGATTCCCGTAGGCCTCTAGTTTTACAAAATGCACAAGTTTGGTAGGTTTCCCTAGGTGCCGGTTGAGCTAGAGGCCAAAATCTATAGGTAGGCACTTTGCAAAAAACACCTCTGTTTTCTGTCAAAAAATGGGATGTGTCCACATTGTGTTTTGGGGCATTTCCTGTCGCGGGCGCTAGGACTACCCACACAAGTGAGGTATCATTTGTATCGGTAGACTTGGGGGAACGCTGGGTGGAAGGAAATTTGTGGCTCCTCTCAGATTCCAGAACTTTCTGTCACCGAAATGTGATGAAAATGTGTTTTTTTTAGCCAAATTTTGAGGTTTGCAAAGGATTCTGAGTAACAGAACCTGGTCAGAGCCCCACAAGTCAACCCATCTTGGATTCCCCTATGTCTCTAGTTTTCAACAATGCACAGTTTTGGTAGGTTTCCCTAGGTGCCGGCTGAGCTAGAGGCCAAAATCTATAGGTAGGCACTTTGCAAAAAACACCTCTGTTTTCTGTCAAAAAATGGAATGTGTCCACGTTGTGTTTTGGGGCATTTCCTGTGGCGGGCGCTAGGCCTACCCACACAAGTGAGGTATCATTTTTATCAGGAGACTTGGGGGAACACTGGGTGGAAGGAAATTTGTGGCTCCTCTCAGATTCCAGATCTTTCTGTCACCGAAATGTGAGGAAAATGTGTATTTTTAGCCAAATAGTGAGGTTTGCAAAGGATTCTGGTTAACAGAACCTGGTCAGATCCCCACAAGTCACCCCATCTTGGATTCCCCTAGGTCTCTAGTTTTCAACAATGCACAGGTTTGGTAGGTTTCCCTAGGTGCCAGCTGAGCTAGAGGCCAAAATCTGTAGGTAGGCACTTTGCAAAAAACACCTCTGTTTTCTGTCAAAAAATGCGATGTGTCCATGTTATGTTTTGGGGCATTCCCTGTCGCGGGCGCTAGGCCTACCCACACAAGTGAGGTATCAACTTTATCAGGAGGCTTGGGGGAACACTGGGTGGAAGGAAATTTGTGGCTCCCCTCAGATTCCAGAACTTTCTGTCACCGAAATGTCAGGAATTTTTTTTTTTTTGCCAAATTTTGAGATTTGCAAAGGATTCTGGGTAACAGAACCTGGTAAGAGCCCCACAAGTCACCCATCTTGGATTCTACTAGGTCTGTAGTTTTCAAAAATTCACAGGTTTGGTAGGTTTCCCTAGGTGCCAGCTGAGCTAGAGGCCAAAATCTGTAGGTAGGCACTTTGCAAATAACACCTCTGTTTTCTGTCAAAAAATGCGATGTGTCCATGTTATGTTTTGGGGCATTTCCTGTCGCGAGCGCTAGGCCTACCTACACAAGTGAGGTATCAATTTTATCAGGAGGCTTGGGGGAACACTGGGTGGAAGGAAATTTGATTCTCCTCTCAGATTCCAGAACTTTCTGTCACCGCAATGTGAGGAAAATGTGTTTTTTTTTTGCCAAACTTTGAGGTTTGCAAAGGATTCTGGGTAACAGAACCTGGTCAGAGCCCCACAACTCACCCCATCTTGGATTCCCCAAGGTCTCTAGTTTTCACAAATGCACAGGTTTGGTAGGTTTCCCTAGTGCCGGCTGAGCTAGAGGCCAAAATCTACAGGTAGGCACGTTGCAAAAAACACCTCTGTTTTCTGTCAAAAAATGGGATGTGTCCACATTGTGTTTTGGGGCATTTCCTGTGGTGGGCGCTAGGCCTACCCACACAAGTGAGGTATCATTTGTATTGGGAGACTTGGGGGAACGCTGGGTGGAAGGACATTTGTGGCTCCTCTTAGATTCCAGAACTTTCTGTCACCGAAATGTGAGGAAAATGTGTTTTTTTTTGTCAAATTTTGAAGTGTACAAAGGATTCTGGGTAACAGAACCTGGTCAGAACCCCACAAGTCAACCCATCCTGGATTCCCCTAGGTCTCTAGTTTTCAACAATGTACAGGTTTGGTAGATTTCCCTAGGTGCCGGCTGAGCTAGAGGCCAAAATCTATAGGTAGGCACTTTGCAAAAAACACCTCTGTTTTCTGTAAAAAAATTGAATGTGTCCACGTTGTGTTTTGGGGCACTTCCTGTGGCGGGCGCTAGGCCTACCCACACAAGTGAGGTATCATTTTTATCAGGAGACTTGGGGGAACACTGGGTGGAAGGAAATTTGAGGCTCCTCTCAGATTCCAGAACTTTCTGTCACCGCAATGTGAGGAAAATGTGGTTTTTTTTTGCCAAACTTTGAGGTTTGCAAAGGATTCTGGGTAACAGAACCTGGTCAGAGCCCCACAAGTCACCCATCTTGGATTCTACTAGGTCTGTAGTTTTCAAAAATTCACAGGTTTGGTAGGTTTCCCTAGGTGCCAGCTGAGCTAGAGGCCAAAATCTGTAGGTAGGCACTTTGCAAATAACACCTCTGTTTTCTGTCAAAAAATGCGATGTGTCCATGTTATGTTTTGGGGCATTTCCTGTCGCGAGCGCTAGGCCTACCTACACAAGTGAGGTATCAATTTTATCAGGAGGCTTGGGGGAACACTGGGTGGAAGGAAATTTGAGGCTCCTCTCAGATTCCAGAACTTTCTGTCACCGCAATGTGAGGAAAATGTGTTTTTTTTTTGCCAAACTTTGAGGTTTGCAAAGGATTCTGGGTAACAGAACCTGGTCAGAGCCCCACAAGTCACCCCATCTTGGATTCCCCTAGGTCTCTAGTTTTCACAAATGCACAGGTTTGGCAGGTTTCCCTAGTGCCGGCTGAGCTAGAGGCCAAAATCTACAGGTAGGCACGTTGCAAAAAACACCTCTGTTTTCTGTCAAAAAATGGGATGTGTCCACATTGTGTTTTGGGGCATTTCCTGTGGTGGGCGCTAGGCCTACCCACACAAGTGAGGTATCATTTGTATTGGGAGACTTGGGGGAACGCTGGGTGGAAGGACATTTGTGGCTCCTCTTAGATTCCAGAACTTTCTGTCACCGAAATGTGAGGAAAATGTGTTTTTTTGTTGTCAAATTTTGAGGTGTACAAAGGATTCTGGGTAACAGAACCTGGTCAGAACCCCACAAGTCAACCCATCCTGGATTCCCCTAGGTTGCTAGTTTTCAACAATGTACAGGTTTGGTAGATTTCCCTAGGTGCCGGCTGAGCTAGAGGCCAAAATCTATCGGTAGGCACTTTGCAAAAAACACCTCTGTTTTCTGAAAAAAATGGAATGTGTCCACGTTGTGTTTTGGGGCACTTCCTGTGGCGGGCGCTAGGCCTACCCACACAAGTGAGGTATCATTTTTATCAGGAGACTTGGGGGAACACTGGGTGGAAGGAAATTTGTGGCTCCTCTCAGATTCCAGATCTTTCTGTCACCGAAATGTGAGGAAAATGTGTATTTTTAGCCAAATAGTGAGGTTTGCAAAGGATTCTGGTTAACAGAACCTGGTCAGATCCCCACAAGTCACCCCATCTTGGATTCCCCTAGGTCTCTAGTTTTCAACAATGCACAGGTTTGGTAGGTTTCCCTAGGTGCCAGCTGAGCTAGAGGCCAAAATCTGTAGGTAGGCACTTTGCAAAAAACACCTCTGTTTTCTGTCAAAAAATGCGATGTGTCCATGTTATGTTTTGGGGCATTCCCTGTCGCGGGCGCTAGGCCTACCCACACAAGTGAGGTATCAACTTTATCAGGAGGCTTGGGGGGAACACTGGGTGGAAGGAAATTTGTGGCTCCCCTCAGATTCCAGAACTTTCTGTCACCGAAATGTCAGGAAAATTTGTTTTTTTAGCCAAATTTTGAGATTTGCAAAGGATTCTGGGTAACAGAACCTGGTCAGAGCCCCACAAGTCACCCATCTTGGATTCTACTAGGTCTGTAGTTTTCAAAAATTCACAGGTTTGGTAGGTTTCCCTAGGTGCCAGCTGAGCTAGAGGCCAAAATCTGTAGGTAGGCACTTTGCAAATAACACCTCTGTTTTCTGTCAAAAAATGCGATGTGTCCATGTTATGTTTTGGGGCATTTCCTGTCGCGAGCGCTAGGCCTACCCACACAAGTGAGGTATCAATTTTATCAGGAGGCTTGGGGGAACACTGGGTGGAAGGAAATTTGAGGCTCCTCTCAGATTCCAGAACTTTCTGTCACTGAAATGTGAGGAAAATGTCTTTTTTTTTAGCCAAATTTTGATGTTTGCAAAGGATTCTGGGTAACAGAACCTGGTCAGAGCCCGACAAGTCACCCCATCTTGGATTCCCGTAGGCCTCTAGTTTTACAAAATGCACAAGTTTGGTAGGTTTCCCTAGGTGCCGGCTGAGCTAGAGGCCAAAATCTATAGGTAGGCACTTTGCAAAAAACACCTCTGTTTTCTTTAAAAAAATGGGATGTGTCCACGTTGTGTTTTGGGGCATTTCTTGTCGCGGGCGCTAGGCCTACCCACACAAGTGAGGTATCATTTGTATCGGTAGACTTGGGGGAACGCTGGGTGGACGGAAATTTGTGGCTCCTCTCAGATTCCAGAACTTTCTGTCACCGAAATGTGAGGAAAATGTGGTTTTTTTTAGCCAAATTTTGAGGTTTGCAAAGGATTCTGAGTAACAGAACCTGGTCAGAGCCCCACAAGTCAACCCATCTGGGATTCCCCTATGTCTCTAGTTTTCAACAATGCACAGTTTTGGTAGGTTTCCCTAGGTGCCGGCTGAGCTAGAGGCCAAAATCTATAGGTAGGCACTTTGCAAAAAACACCTCTGTTTTCTGTCAAAAAATGGAATGTGTCCACGTTGTGTTTTGGGGCATTTCCTGTGGCGGGCGCTAGGGCTACCCACACAAGTGAGGTATCATTTGTATCAGGAGACTTGGGGGAACACTGGGTGGAAGGAAATTTGTGGCTCCCCTCAGATTCCAGAACTTTCTGTCACCGAAATGTGAGGAAAATTTGTTTTTTTAGGCAAATTTTGAAGTTTGCAAAGGATTCTGGGTAACAGAACCTGGTCAGAGCCCCACAAGTCACCCATCTTGGATTCTCCTAGGCCTGTAGTTTTACAAAATGCACAGGTTTGGTAGGTTTCCCTAGGTGCCAGCTGAGCTAGAGGCCAAAATCTATAGGTAGGCACTTTGCAAAAAACACCTCTGTTTTCTGTCAAAAAATGGTATGTGTCCATGTTGTGTTTTGGGGCATTTCCTGTCGCGGGCGCTAGGCCTACCCACACAAGTGAGGTATCATTTGTATCGGTAGACTTGGGGAACTCTGGGTGGAAGGAAATTTGTGGCTCCTCTCAGATTCCAGATCTTTCTGTCACCGAAATGTGAGGAAAATGTGTATTTTTAGCCAAATAGTGAGGTTTGCAAAGGATTCTGGTTAACAGAACCTGGTCAGATCCCCACAAGTCACCACATCTTGGATTCCCCTAGGTCTCTAGTTTTCAACAATGCACAGGTTTGGTAGGTTTCCCTAGGTGCCAGCTGAGCTAGAGGCCAAAATCTGTAGGTAGGCACTTTGCAAAAAACACCTCTGTTTTCTGTCAAAAAATGCGATGTGTCCATGTTATGTTTTGGGGCATTCCCTGTCGCGGGCGCTAGGCCTACCCACACAAGTGAGGTATCAACTTTATCAGGAGGCTTGGGGGAACACTGGGTGGAAGGAAATTTGTGGCTCCCCTCAGATTCCAGAACTTTCTGTCACCGAAATGTCAGGAAAATTTGTTTTTTTAGCCAAATTTTGAGATTTGCAAAGGATTCTGGGTAACAGAACCTGGTCAGAGCCCCACAAGTCACCCATCTTGGATTCTACTAGGTCTGTAGTTTTCAAAAATTCACAGGTTTGGTAGGTTTCCCTAGGTGCCAGCTGAGCTAGAGGCCAAAATCTGTAGGTAGGCACTTTGCAAATAACACCTCTGTTTTCTGTCAAAAAATGCGATGTGTCCATGTTATGTTTTGGGGCATTTCCTGTCGCGAGCGCTAGGCCTACCCACACAAGTGAGGTATCAATTTTATCAGGAGGCTTGGGGGAACACTGGGTGGAAGGAAATTTGAGGCTCCTCTCAGATTCCAGAACTTTCTGTCACCGAAATGTGAGGAAAATGTCTTTTTTTTTAGCCAAATTTTGATGTTTGCAAAGGATTCTGGGTAACAGAACCTGGTCAGAGCCCGACAAGTCACCCCATCTTGGATTCCCGTAGGCCTCTAGTTTTACAAAATGCACAAGTTTGGTAGGTGTCCCTAGGTGCCGGCTGAGCTAGAGGCCAAAATCTATAGGTAGGCACTTTGCAAAAAACACCTCTGTTTTCTTTAAAAAAATGGGATGTGTCCACGTTGTGTTTTGGGGCATTTCTTGTCGCGGGCGCTAGGCCTACCCACACAAGTGAGGTATCATTTGTATCGGTAGACTTGGGGGAACGCTGGGTGGATGGAAATTTGTGGCTCCTCTCAGATTCCAGAACTTTCTGTCACCGAAATGTGAGGAAAATGTGGTTTTTTTAGCCAAATTTTGAGGTTTGCAAAGGATTCTGAGTAACAGAACCTGGTCAGAGCCCCACAAGTCAACCCATCTTGGATTCCCCTATGTCTCTAGTTTTCAACAATGCACAGTTTTGGTAGGTTTCCCTAGGTGCCGGCTGAGCTAGAGGCCAAAATCTATAGGTAGGCACTTTGCAAAAAACACCTCTGTTTTCTGTCAAAAAATGGAATGTGTCCACGTTGTGTTTTGGGGCATTTCCTGTGGCGGGCGCTAGGGCTACCCACACAAGTGAGGTATCATTTTTATCAGGAGACTTGGGGGAACACTGGGTGGAAGGAAATTTGTGGCTCCTCTCAGATTCCAGAACTTTCTGTCACCAAAATGTGAGGAAAATTAGTTTTTTTAGGCAAATTTTTAAGTTTGCAAAGGATTCTGGGTAACAGAACCTGGTCAGAGCCCCACAAGTCACCCATCTTGGATTCTCCTAGGTCTGTAGTTTTACAAAATGCACAGGTTTGGTAGGTTTCCCTAGGTGCCAGCTGAGCTAGAGGCCAAAATCTATAGGTAGGCACTTTGCAAAAAACACCTCTGTTTTCTGTCAAAAAATGGTATGTGTCCATGTTGTGTTTTGGGGCATTTCCTGTCGCGGGCGCTAGGCCTACCCACACAAGTGAGGTATCATTTGTATCGGTAGACTTGGGGGAACTCTGGGTGGAAGGAAATTTGTGGCTCCTCTCAGATTCCAGAACTTTCTGTCACCGAAATGTGAGGAAAATGTGTTTTTTTTTGCCAAATTTTGAGGTTTGCAAAGGATTCTGAGTAACAGAACCTGGTCAGAGCCCCACAAGTCAACCCATCTTGGATTTCCCTAGGTCTCTAGTTTTCAACAATGCACAGTTTTGGTAGGTTTCCCTAGGTGCCGGCTGAGCTAGAGGCCAAAATCTATAGGTAGGCACTTTGCAAAAAACACCTCTGTTTTCTTTTAAAAAATGGGATGTGTCCACGTTGTGTTTTGGGGCATTTCTTGTCGCGGGCGCTAGGCCTACCCACACAAGTGAGGTATCATTTGTATCGGTAGACTTGGGGGAACGCTGGGTGGACGGAAATTTGTGGCTCCTCTCAGATTCCAGAACTTTCTGTCACCGAAATGTGAGGAAAATGTGGTTTTTTTAGCCAAATTTTGAGGTTTGCAAAGGATTCTGAGTAACAGAACCTGGTCAGAGCCCCACAAGTCAACCCATCTTGGATTCCCCTATGTCTCTAGTTTTCAACAATGCACAGTTTTGGTAGGTTTCCCTAGGTGCCGGCTGAGCTAGAGGCCAAAATCTATAGGTAGGCACTTTGCAAAAAACACCTCTGTTTTCTGTCAAAAAATGGAATGTGTCCACGTTGTGTTTTGGGGCATTTCCTGTGGCGGGCGCTAGGGCTACCCACACAAGTGAGGTATCATTTTTATCAGGAGACTTGGGGGAACACTGGGTGGAAGGAAATTTGTGGCTCCCCTCAGATTCCAGAACTTTCTGTCACCGAAATGTGAGGAAAATTTGTTTTTTTAGGCAAATTTTGAAGTTTGCAAAGGATTCTGGGTAACAGAACCTGGTCAGAGCCCCACAAGTCACCCATCTTGGATTCTCCTAGGTCTGTAGTTTTACAAAATGCACAGGTTTGGTAGGTTTCCCTAGGTGCCAGCTGAGCTAGAGGCCAAAATCTATAGGTAGGCACTTTGCAAAAAACACCTCTGTTTTCTGTCAAAAAATGGTATGTGTCCATGTTGTGTTTTGGGGCATTTCCTGTCGCGGGCGCTAGGCCTACCCACACAAGTGAGGTATCATTTGTATCGGTAGACTTGGGGGAACTCTGGGTGGAAGGAAATTTGTGGCTCCTCTCAGATTCCAGAACTTTCTGTCACCGAAATGTGAGGAAAATGTGTTTTTTTTTCCAAATTTTGAGGTTTGCAAAGGATTCTGAGTAACAGAACCTGGTCAGAGCCCCACAAGTCAACCCATCTTGGATTTCCCTAGGTCTCTAGTTTTCAACAATGCACAGTTTTGGTAGGTTTCCCTAGGTGCCGGCTGAGCTAGAGGCCAAAATCTATAGGTAGGCACTTTGCAAAAAACACCTCTGTTTTCTTTAAAAAAATGGGATGTGTCCACGTTGTGTTTTGGGGCATTTCTTGTCGCGGGCGCTAGGCCTACCCACACAAGTGAGGTATCATTTGTATCGGTAGACTTGGGGGAACGCTGGGTGGACGGAAATTTGTGGCTCCTCTCAGATTCCAGAACTTTCTGTCACCGAAATGTGAGGAAAATGTGTTTTTTTTTTGCCAAACTTTGAGGTTTGCAAAGGATTCTGAGTAACAGAACCTGGTCAGAGCCCCACAAGTCACCCCATCTTGGATTCCCCTAGGTCTCTAGTTTTCACAAATGCACAGGTTTGGCAGGTTTCCCTAGTGCCGGCTGAGCTAGAGGCCAAAATCTACAGGTAGGCACGTTGCAAAAAACACCTCTGTTTTCTGTCAAAAAATGGGATGTGTCCACATTGTGTTTTGGGGCATTTCCTGTGGTGGGCGCTAGGCCTACCCACACAAGTGAGGTATCATTTGTATTGGGAGACTTGGGGGAACGCTGGGTGGAAGGACATTTGTGGCTCCTCTTAGATTCCAGAACTTTCTGTCACCGAAATGTGAGGAAAATGTGTTTTTTTTTGTCAAATTTTGAGGTGTACAAAGGATTCTGGGTAACAGAACCTGGTCAGAACCCCACAAGTCAACCCATCCTGGATTCCCCTAGGTTGCTAGTTTTCAACAATGTACAGGTTTGGTAGATTTCCCTAGGTGCCGGCTGAGCTAGAGGCCAAAATCTATAGGTAGGCACTTTGCAAAAAACACCTCTGTTTTCTGAAAAAAATGGAATGTGTCCACGTTGTGTTTTGGGGCACTTCCTGTGGCGGGCGCTAGGCCTACCCACACAAGTGAGGTATCATTTTTATCAGGAGACTTGGGGGAACACTGGGTGGAAGGAAATTTGTGGCTCCTCTCAGATTCCAGATCTTTCTGTCACCGAAATGTGAGGAAAATGTGTATTTTTAGCCAAATAGTGAGGTTTGCAAAGGATTCTGGTTAACAGAACCTGGTCAGATCCCGACAAGTCACCCCATCTTGGATTCCCCTAGGTCTCTAGTTTTCAACAATGCACAGGTTTGGTAGGTTTCCCTAGGTGCCAGCTGAGCTAGAGGCCAAAATCTGTAGGTAGGCACTTTGCAAAAAACACCTCTGTTTTCTGTCAAAAAATGTGATGTGTCCATGTTATGTTTTGGGGCATTCCCTGTCGCGGGCGCTAGGCCTACCCACACAAGTGAGGTATCAACTTTATCAGGAGGCTTGGGGGAACACTGGGTGGAAGGAAATTTGTGGCTCCCCTCAGATTCCAGAACTTTCTGTCACCGAAATGTCAGGAAAATTTGTTTTTTTAGCCAAATTTTGAGATTTGCAAAGGATTCTGGGTAACAGAACCTGGTCAGAGCCCCACAAGTCACCCATCTTGGATTCTACTAGGTCTGTAGTTTTCAAAAATTCACAGGTTTGGTAGGTTTCCCTAGGTGCCAGCTGAGCTAGAGGCCAAAATCTGTAGGTAGGCACTTTGCAAATAACACCTCTGTTTTCTGTCAAAAAATGCGATGTGTCCATGTTATGTTTTGGGGCATTTCCTGTCGCGAGCGCTAGGCCTACCCACACAAGTGAGGTATCAATTTTATCAGGAGGCTTGAGGGAACACTGGGTGGAAGGAAATTTGAGGCTCCTCTCAGATTCCAGAACTTTCTGTCACCGAAATGTGAGGAAAATGTCTTTTTTTTTGCCAAATTTTGATGTTTGCAAAGGATTCTGGGTAACAGAACCTGGTCAGAGCCCGATAAGTCACCCCATCTTGGATTCCCGTAGGCCTCTAGTTTTACAAAATGCACAAGTTTGGTAGGTTTCCCTAGGTGCCGGCTGAGCTAGAGGCCAAAATCTATAGGTAGGCACTTTGCAAAAAACATCTCTGTTTTCTTTAAAAAAATGGGATGTGTCCACGTTGTGTTTTGGGGCATTTCTTGTCGCGGGCGCTAGGCCTACCCACACAAGTGAGGTATCATTTGTATCGGTAGACTTGGGGGAACGCTGGGTGGACGGAAATTTGTGGCTCCTCTCAGATTCCAGAACTTTCTGTCACCGAAATGTGAGGAAAATGTGGTTTTTTTAGCCAAATTTTGAGGTTTGCAAAGGATTCTGAGTAACAGAACCTGGTCAGAGCCCCACAAGTCAACCCATCTTGGATTCCCCTATGTCTCTAGTTTTCAACAATGCACAGTTTTGGTAGGTTTCCCTAGGTGCCGGCTGAGCTAGAGGCCAAAATCTATAGGTAGGCACTTTGCAAAAAACACCTCTGTTTTCTGTCAAAAAATGGAATGTGTCCACGTTGTGTTTTGGGGCATTTCCTGTGGCGGCCGCTATGGCTACCCACACAAGTGAGGTATCATTTTTATCAGGAGACTTGGGGGAACACTGGGTGGAAGGAAATTTGTGGCTCCCCTCAGATTCCAGAACTTTCTGTCACCGAAATGTGAGGAAAATTTGTTTTTTTAGGCAAATTTTGAAGTTTGCAAAGGATTATGGGTAACAGAACCTGGTCAGAGCCCCACAAGTCACCCATCTTGGATTCTCCTAGGTCTGTAGTTTTACAAAATGCACAGGTTTGGTAGGTTTCCCTAGGTGCCAGCTGAGCTAGAGGCCAAAATCAATAGGTAGGCACTTTGCAAAAAACACCTCTGTTTTCTGTCAAAAAATGGTATGTGTCCATGTTGTCTTTTGGGGCATTTCCTGTCGCGGGCGCTAGGCCTACCCACACAAGTGAGGTATCATTTGTATCGGTAGACTTGGGGGAACTCTGGGTGGAAGGAAATTTGTGGCTCCTCTCAGATTCCAGAACTTTCTGTCACCGAAATGTGAGGAAAATGTGTTTTTTTTGGCCAAATTTTGAGGTTTGCAAAGGATTCTGAGTAACAGAACCTGGTCAGAGCCCCACAAGTCAACCCATCTTGGATTTCCCTAGGTCTCTAGTTTTCAACAATGCACAGTTTTGGTAGGTTTCCCTAGGTGCCGGCTGAGCTAGAGGCCAAAATCTGTAGGTAGGCACTTTGCAAAAAACACCTCTTTTTTCTGTCAAAAAATGCGATGTGTCCATGTTATGTTTTGGGGCATTTCCTGTCGCGAGCGCTAGGCCTACCCACATAAGTGAGGTATCAATTTTATCAGGAGGCTTGGGGGAACACTGGGTGGAAGGAAATTTGAGGCTCCTCTCAGATTCCAGAACTTTCTGTCACCGCAATGTGAGGAAAATGTGTTTTTTTTTTGCCAACCTTTGAGGTTTGCAAAGGATTCTGGGTAACAGAACCTGGTCAGAGCCCCACAAGTCACCCCATCTTGGATTCCCCTAGGTCTCTAGTTTTCACAAATGCACAGGTTTGGTAGGTTTCCCTAGTGCCGGCTGAGCTAGAGGCCAAAATCTACAGGTAGGCACGTTGCAAAAAACACCTCTGTTTTCTGTCAAAAAATGGGATCTGTCCACATTGTGTTTTGGGGCATTTCCTGTGGTGGGCGCTAGGCCTACCCACACAAGTGAGGCATCATTTGTATTGGGAGACTTCGGGGAACGCTGGGTGGAAGGACATTTGTGGCTCCTCTTAGATTCCAGAACTTTCTGTCACCGAAATGTGAGGAAAATGTGTTTTTTTTTGTCAAATTTTGAGGTGTACAAAGGATTCTGGGTAACAGAAACTGGTCAGAACCCCACAAGTCAACCCATCCTGGATTCCCCTAGGTCTCTAGTTTTCAACAATGTACAGGTTTGGTAGATTTCCCTAGGTGCCGGCTGAGCTAGAGGCCAATATCTATAGGTAGGCACTTTGCAAAAAACACCTCTGTTTTATGTAAAAAAATGGAATGTGTCCACGTTGTGTTTTGGGGCACTTCCTGTGGCGGGCGCTTGGCCTACCCACACAAGTGAGGTATCATTTTTATCAGGAGACTTGGGGGAACACTGGGTGGAAGGAAATTTGTGGCTCCTCAGATTCTAGATCTTTCTGTCACCGAAATGTGAGGAAAATGTGTATTTTTAGCCAAATAGTGAGGTTTGCAAAGGATTCTGGTTAACAGAACCTGGTCAGATCCCCACAAGTCACCCCATCTTGGATTCCCCTAGGTCTCTAGTTTTCAACAATGCACAGGTTTGGTAGGTTTCCCTAGGTGGCAGCTGAGCTAGAGGCCAAAATCTGTAGGTAGGCACTTTGCAACAAACACCTCTGTTTTCTGTCAAAAAATGCGATGTGTCCATGTTATGTTTTGGGGCATTCCCTGTCGCGGGCGCTAGGCCTACCCACACAAGTGAGGTATCAACTTTATCAGGAGGCTTGGGGGAACACTGGGTGGAAGGAAATTTGTGGCTCCCCTCAGATTCCAGAACTTTCTGTCACGGAAATGTCAGGAAAATTTGTTTTTTTAGCCAAATTTTGAGATTTTCAAAGGATTCTGGGTAACAGAACCTGGTCAGAGCCCCACAAGTCACCCATCTTGGATTCTACTAGGTCTGTAGTTTTCAAAAATTCACAGGTTTGGTAGGTTTCACTAGGTGCCAGCTGAGCTAGAGGCCAAAATCTGTAGGTAGGCACTTTGCAAATAACACCTCTGTTTTCTGTCAAAAAATGCGATGTGTCCATGTTATGTTTTGGGGCATTTCCTGTCGCGAGCGCTAGGCCTACCCACACAAGTGGGGTATCAATTTTATCAGGAGGCTTGGGGGAACACTGGGTGGAAGGAAATTTGAGGCTCCTCTCAGATTCCAGAACTTTCTGTCACCGAAATGTGAGGAAAATGTGTTTTTTTTAGCCAAATTTTGAGGTTTGCAAAGGATTCTGAGTAACAGAACCTGGTAAGAGCCCCACAAGTCAACCCATCTTGGATTCCCCTATGTCTCTAGTTTTCAACAATGCACAGTTTTGGTAGGTTTCCCTAGGTGCCGGCTGAGCTAGAGGCCAAAATCTATAGGTAGGCACTTTGCAAAAAACACCTCTGTTTTCTGTCAAAAAATGGAATGTGTCCATGTTGTGTTTTGGGGCATTTCCTGTGGCGGGCGCTAGGCCTACCCACACAAGTGAGGTATCATTTTTATCAGGAGACTTGGGGGAACACTGGGTGGAAGGAAATTTGTGGCTCCCCTCAGATTCCAGAACTTTCTGTCACCGAAATGTGAGGAAAATTTGTTTTTTTAGCCAAATTTTGAGATTTTCAAAGGATTCTGGGTAACAGAACCTGGTCAGAGCCCCACAAGTCACCCATCTTGGATTCTACTAGGTCTGTAGTTTTCAAAAATTCACAGGTTTGGTAGGTTTCACTAGGTGCCAGCTGAGCTAGAGGCCAAAATCTGTAGGTAGGCACTTTGCAAATAACACCTCTGTTTTCTGTCAAAAAATGCGATGTGTCCATGTTATGTTTTGGGGCATTTCCTGTCGCGAGCGCTAGGCCTACCCACACAAGTGGGGTATCAATTTTATCAGGAGGCTTGGGGGAACACTGGGTGGAAGGAAATTTGAGGCTCCTCTCAGATTCCAGAACTTTCTGTCACCGAAATGTGAGGAAAATGTGTTTTTTTTAGCCAAATTTTGAGGTTTGCAAAGGATTCTGAGTAACAGAACCTGGTCAGAGCCCCACAAGTCAACCCATCTTGGATTCCCCTATGTCTCTAGTTTTCAACAATGCACAGTTTTGGTAGGTTTCCCTAGGTGCCGGCTGAGCTAGAGGCCAAAATCTATAGGTAGGCACTTTGCAAAAAACACCTCTGTTTTCTGTCAAAAAATGGAATGTGTCCATGTTGTGTTTTGGGGCATTTCCTGTGGCGGGCGCTAGCCCTACCCACACAAGTGAGGTATCATTTTTATCAGGAGACTTGGGGGAACACTGGGTGGAAGGAAATTTGTGGCTCCCCTCAGATTCCAGAACTTTCTGTCACCGAAATGTGAGGAAAATTAGTTTTTTTAGGCAAATTTTGAAGTTTGCAAAGGATTCTGGGTAACAGAACCTGGTCAGAGCCCCACAAGTCACCCATCTTGGATTCTCCTAGGTCTGTAGTTTTACAAAATGCACAGGTTTGGTAGGTTTCCCTAGGTGCCAGCTGAGCTAGAGGCCAAAATCTATAGGTAGGCACTTTGCAAAAAACACCTCTGTTTTCTGTCAAAAAATGGTATGTGTCCATGTTGTGTTTTGGGGCATTTCCTGTTGCGGGCGCTAGGCCTACCCACACAAGTGAGGTATCATTTGTATCGGGAGACTTGGGGGAACGCTGGGTGGAAGGACATTTGTGGCTCCTCTCAGATTCCAGAACTTTCTGTCAGCGAAATGTGAGGAAAATGTGTTTTTTTAGCCAAATTTGAGGTTTGGAAAGGATTCTGGGTAACAGAACCTGGTCAGAGCCCCACAAGTCAACCCATCCTGGATTCCCCTAGGTCTCTAGTTTTCAACAATGCACAGGTTTGATAGGTTTCCCTAGGTGCCGGCTGAGCTAGAGGCCAAAATCTATAGGTAGGCACTTTGCAAAAAACACCTCTGTTTTCTGTAAAAAAATGGAATGTGTCTACATTGTGTTTTGGGGCCTTTCCTGTGGCGGGCGCTAGGCCTACCCACACATGTGAGGTATCATTTTTATAAGGAGACTTGGGGGAACACTGGGTGGAAGGAAATTTGTGGCTCCTCTCAGATTCCAGAACTTTCTGTCACCGAAATGTGAGGAAAATATGTATTTTTAGCCAAATTTTGAGGTTTGCAAAGGATTCTGGGTAACAGAACCTGGTCAGATCCCCACAAGTCACCCCATCTTGGATTCCCCTAGACCTCTAGTTTTACAAAATGCACAGGTTTGGTAGGTTTCCCTAGGTGCCGGCTGAGCTAGAGTCCAAAATCTATAGGTAGGCACTTTGCAAAAAACACCTCTGTTTTCTGTCAAAAAATGGGATGTGTCCATGTTGTGTTTTGGGGCCTTTCCTGTCGCGGGCGCTAGGCCTACCCACACAAGTGAGGTATCATTTGTATCGCGAGACTTGGGGGAACGCTGGGTGGAAGGAAATTTGTGGCTCCTCTCAGATTCCAGAACTTTCTGTCACCGAAATGTGAGGAAAATGTGTTTTTTTTAGCCAAATTTTGAGGTTTGGTAAGGATTCTGGGTAACAGAACCGGGTCAGAGACCCACAAGTCAACACCTCCTGGATTCCCCTAGGACTCCAGTTTTCAACAATGCACAGGTTTGGTAGGTTTCCCTAGGTGCCGGCTGAGCTAGAGGCCAAAATCTATAGGTAGGCACTTTGCAACAAACACCTTTGTTTTCTGTAAAAAAATGGAATGTGTCCACATTGTGTTTTGGGGCACTTCCTGTGGTGGGCGCTAGGCCTACCCACACAAGTGAGGTATCAATTTTATCAGGAGGCTTGGGGGAACACTGGGTGGAAGGAAATTTGAGGCTCCTCTCAGATTCCAGAACTTTCTGTCACCGAAATGTGAGGAAAAAGTGTTTTTTTTTAGCCAAATTTTGATGTTTGCAAAGGATTCTGGGTAACAGAACCTGGTCAGAGCCCCACAAGTCACCCATCTTGGATTCTCCTAGGTCTGTAGTTTTACAAAATGCCCAGGTTTTCTAGGTTTCCCTAGGTGCCAGCTGAGCTAGAGGCCAAAATCTATAGGTAGGCACTTTGCAAAAAACACCTCTGTTTTCTGTCAAAAAATGGTATGTGTCCATGTTGTGTTTTGGGGCATTTCCTGTCGCGGGCGCTAGGCCTACCCACACAAGTGAGGTATCATTTGTATCGGTAGACTTGGGGGAACTCTGGGTGGAAGGAAATTTGTGGCTCCTCTCAGATTCCAGAACTTTCTGTCACCGAAATGTGAGGAAAATGTGTTTTTTTTGGCCAAATTTTGAGGTTTGCAAAGGATTCTGAGTAACAGAACCTGGTCAGAGCCCCACAAGTCAACCCATCTTGGATTTCCCTAGGTCTCTAGTTTTCAACAATGCACAGTTTTGGTAGGTTTCCCTAGGTGCCGGCTGAGCTAGAGGCCAAAATCTATAGGTAGGCACTTTGCAAAAAACACCTCTGTTTTCTGTAAAAAAATGGAATGTGTCCACGTTGTGTTTTGGGGCCTTTCCTGTGGCGGGCGCTAGGCCTCCCCACACAAGTGAGGTATCATTTTTATCAGGAGACTTGGGGGAACACTGGGTGGAAGGAAATTTGTGACTCCCCTCAGATTCCAGAACTTTCTGTCACCGAAATGTGAGGAAAATGTGTTTTTTTAGCCAAATTTTGAGATTTGCAAAGGATTCTGGGTAACAGAACCTGGTCAGAGCCCCACAAGTCACCCATCTTGGATTCCCCTAGGTCTGTAGTTTTAAAAAATTCACAGGTTTGGTAGGTTTCCCTAAGTGCCGGCTGAGCTAGAGGCCAAAATCTGTAGGTAGGCACTTTGCAAAAAACACCTCTGTTTTCTGTCAAAAAATGCGATGTGTCCATGTTATGTTTTGGGGCATTTCCTGTCGCGAGCGCTAGGCCTACCCACATAAGTGAGGTATCAATTTTATCAGGAGGCTTGGGGGAACACTGGGTGGAAGGAAATTTGAGGCTCCTCTCAGATTCCAGAACTTTCTGTCACCGCAATGTGAGGAAAATGTTTTTTTTTTTTGCCAAACTTTGAGGTTTGCAAAGGATTCTGGGTAACAGAACCTGGTCAGAGCCCCACAAGTCACCCCATCTTGGATTCCCCTAGGTCTCTAGTTTTCACAAATGCACAGGTTTGGTAGGTTTCCCTAGTGCCGGCTGAGCTAGAGGCCAAAATCTACAGGTAGGCACGTTGCAAAAAACACCTCTGTTTTCTGTCAAAAAATGGGATCTGTCCACATTGTGTTTTGGGGCATTTCCTGTGGTGGGCGCTAGGCCTACCCACACAAGTGAGGCATCATTTCTATTGGGAGACTTGGGGGAACACTGGGTGGAAGGACATGTGTGGCTCCTCTTAGATTCCAGAACTTTCTGTCACCGAAATGTGAGGAAAATGTGTTTTTTTTTGTCAAATTTTGAGGTGTACAAAGGATTCTGGGTAACAGAACCTGGTCAGAGCCCCACAAGTCACCCCATCTTGGATTCCCCTAGGTCTCTAGTTTTCACAAATGCACAGGTTTGGTAGGTTTCCCTAGTGCCGGCTGAGCTAGAGGCCAAAATCTACAGGTAGGCACGTTGCAAAAAACACCTCTGTTTTCTGTCAAAAAATGGGATCTGTCCACATTGTGTTTTGGGGCATTTCCTGTGGTGGGCGCTAGGCCTACCCACACAAGTGAGGCATCATTTGTATTGGGAGACTTGGGGGAACACTGGGTGGAAGGACATTTGTGGCTCCTCTTAGATTCCAGAACTTTCTGTCACCGAAATGTGAGGAAAATGTGTTTTTTTTTGTCAAATTTTGAGGTGTACAAAGGATTCTGGGTAACAGAACCTGGTCAGAACCCCACAAGTCAACCCATCCTGGATTCCCCTAGGTCTCTAGTTTTCAACAATGTACAGGTTTGGTAGATTTCCCTAGGTGCCGGCTGAGCTAGAGGCCAATATCTATAGGTACGCACTTTGCAAAAAACACCTCTGTTTTATGTAAAAAAAATGGAATGTGTCCACGTTGTGTTTTGGGGCACTTCCTGTGGCGGGCGCTAGGCCTACCCACACAAGTGAGGTATCATTTTTATCAGGAGACTTGGGGGAACACTGGGTGGAAGGAAATTTGTGGCTCCTCTCAGATTCCAGATCTTTCTGTCACCGAAATGTGAGGAAAATGTGTATTTTTAGCCAAATAGTGAGGTTTGCAAAGGATTCTGGTTAACAGAACCTGGTCAGATCCCCACAAGTCACCCCATCTTGGATTCCCCTAGGTCTCTAGTTTTCAACAATGCACAGGTTTGGTAGGTTTCCCTAGGTGGCAGCTGAGCTAGAGGCCAAAATCTGTAGGTAGGCACTTTGCAAAAAACACCTCTGTTTTCTGTCAAAAAATGCGATGTGTCCATGTTATGTTTTGGGGCATTCCCTGTCGCGGGCGCTAGGCCTACCCACACAAGTGAGGTATCAACTTTATCAGGAGGCTTGGGGGAACACTGGGTGGAAGGAAATTTGTGGCTCCCCTCAGATTCCAGAACTTTCTGTCATGGAAATGTCAAGAAAATTAGTTTTTTTAGCCAAATTTTGAGATTTTCAAAGGATTCTGGGTAACAGAACCTGGTCAGAGCCCCACAAGTCACCCATCTTGGATTCTACTAAGTCTGTAGTTTTCAAAAATTCACAGGTTTGGTAGGTTTCACTAGGTGCCAGCTGAGCTAGAGGCCAAAATCTGTAGGTAGGCACTTTGCAAATAACACCTCTTTTTTCTGTCAAAAAATGCGATGTGTCCATGTTATGTTTTGGGGCATTTCCTGTCGCGAGCGCTAGGCTTACCCACACAAGTGGGGTATCAATTTTATCAGGAGGCTTGGGGGAACACTGGGTGGAAGGAAATTTGAGGCTCCTCTCAGATTCCAGAACTTTCTGTCACCGAAATGTGAGGAAAATGTGTTTTATTTAGCCAAATTTTGAGGTTTGCAAAGGATTCTGAGTAACAGAACCTGGTCAGAGCCCCACAAGTCAACCCATCTTGGATTCCCCTATGTCTCTAGTTTTCAACAATGCACAGTTTTGGTAGGTTTCCCTAGGTGCCGGCTGAGCTAGAGGCCAAAATCTATAGGTAGGCACTTTGCAAAAAACACCTCTGTTTTCTGTCAAAAAATGGAATGTGTCCACGTTGTGTTTTGGGGCATTTCCTGTGGCGGGCGCTAGGCCTACCCACACAAGTGAGGTATCATTTTTATCAGGAGACTTGGGGGAACACTGGGTGGAAGGAAATTTGTGGCTCCCCTCAGATTCCAGAACTTTCTGTCACCGAAATGTGAGGAAAATTTGTTTTTTTAGGCAAATTTTGAAGTTTGCAAAGGATTCTGGGTAACAGAACCTGGTCAGAGCCCCACAAGTCACCCATCTTGGATTCTCCTAGGTCTGTAGTTTTACAAAATGCACAGGCTTGGTAGGTTTCCCTAGGTGCCAGCTGAGCTAAAGGCCAAAATCTATAGGTAGGCACTTTGCAAAAAACACCTCTGTTTTCTGTCAAAAAATGGTATGTGTCCATGTTGTGTTTTGGGGCATTTCCTGTCGCGGGCGCTAGGCCTACCCACACAAGTGAGGTATCATTTGTATCGGGAGACTTGGGGGAACGCTGGGTGGAAGGACATTTGTGGCTCCTCTCAGATTCCAGAACTTTCTGTCAGCGAAATGTGAGGAAAATGTGTTTTTTTAGCCAAATTTGAGGTTTGGAAAGGATTCTGGGTAATAGAACCTGGTCAGAGCCCCACAAGTCAACCCATCCTGGATTCCCCTAGGTCTCTAGTTTTCAACAATGCACAGGTTTGGTAGGTTTCCCTAGGTGCCGGCTGAGCTAGAGGCCAAAATCTATAGGTAGGCACTTTGCAACAAACACCTTTGTTTTCTGTAAAAAAATGGAATGTGTCCACATTGTGTTTTGGGGCACTTCCTGTGGCGGGCGCTAGGCCTACCCACACAAGTGAGGTATCAATTTTATCAGGAGGCTTGGGGGAACACTGGGTGGAAGGAAATTTGAGGCTCCTCTCAGATTCCAGAACTTTCTGTCACCGAAATGTGAGGAAAAAGTGTTTTTTTTTAGCCAAATTTTGATGTTTGCAAAGGATTCTGGGTAACAGAACCTGGTCAGAGCCCGACAAGTCACCCCATCTTGGATTCCCCTAGGCCTCTAGTTTTACAAAATGCACAAGTTTGGTAGGTTTCCCTAGGTGCCGGCTGAGCTAGAGGCCAAAATCTATAGGTAGGCACTTTGCAAAAAACACCTCTGTTTTCTGTCAAAAAATGGGATGTGTCCACGTTGTGTTTTGGGGCATTTCCTGTCGCGGGCGCTAGGCCTACCCACACAAGTGAGGTATTATTTGTATCGGTAGACTTGGGGGAACGCTGGGTGGAAGGAAATTTGTGGCTCCTCTCAGATTCCAGAACTTTCTGTCACCGAAATGTGAGGAAAATTTGTTTTTTAATAGCCAAATTTTGAGGTTTGCAAAGGATTCTGAGTAACAGAACCTGGTCAGAGCCCCACAAGTCAACCCATCTTGGATTCCCCTATGTCTCTAGTTTTCAACAATGCACAGTTTTGGTAGGTTTCCCTAGGTGCCGGCTGAGCTAGAGGCCAAAATCTATAGGTAGGCACTTTGCAAAAAACACCTCTGTTTTCTGTCAAAAAATGGAATGTGTCCACGTTGTGTTTTGGGGCATTTCCTGTGGCGGGCGCTAGGCCTACCCACACAAGTGAGGTATCATTTTTATCAGGAGACTTGGGGGAACACTGGGTGGAAGGAAATTTGTGGCTCCCCTCAGATTCCAGAACTTTCTGTCACCGAAATGTGAGGAAAATTTGTTTTTTTAGGCAAATTTTTAAGTTTGCAAAGGATTCTGGGTAACAGAACCTGGTCAGAGCCCCACAAGTCACCCATCTTGGATTCTCCTAGGTCTGTAGTTTTAAAAAATTCAAAGGTTTGGTAGGTTTCCCTAGGTGCCAGCTGAGCTAGAGGCCAAAATCTGTAGGTAGGCACTTTGCAAAAAATACCTCTGTTTTCTGTCAAAAAATGCGATGTGTCCATGTTATGTTTTGGGGCATTTCCTGTTGCGAGCGCTAGGCCTACCCACACAAGTGAGGTATCAATTTTATCAGGAGGCTTGGGGGAACACTGGGGGAAGGAAATTTGAGGCTCCTCTCAGATTCCAGAACTTTCTGTCACCGCAATGTGAGGAAAATGTGTTTTTTTTTAGCCAAACTTTGAGGTTTGCAAAGGATTCTGGGTAACAGAACCTGGTCAGAGGCCCACAAGTCACCCCATCTTGGATTCCCATTGGTCTCTAGTTTTCACAAATGCACAGGTTTGGTAGGTTTCCCTAGGTGCCGGCTGAGCTAGAGGCCAAAATCTACAGGTAGGCACGTTGCAAAAAACACCTCTGTTTTCTGTCAAAAAATGGGATGTGTCCACATTGTGTTTTGGGGCATTTCCTGTGGTGGGCGCTAGGCCTACCCACACAGGTGAGGTATCATTTTTATCAGGAGACTTGGGGGAACACTGGGTGGAAGGAAATTTGTGGCTCCTATCAGATTCCAGAACTTTCTGTCACCGAAATGTGAGGAAAATGTGTATTTTTAGCCAAATTTTGAGGTTTGCAAAGGATTCTGGGTAACAGAACCTGGTCAGATCCCCACAAGTCACCCCATCTTGGATTCCCCTAGACCTCTAGTTTTACAAAATGCACAGGTTTGGTAGGTTTCCCTAGGTGCCGGCTGAGCTAGAGGCCAAAATCTATAGGTAGGCACTTTCCAAAAAACACCTCTGTTTTCTGTCAAAAAATGGGATGTGTCCACGTTGTGTTTTGGGGCATTTCCTGTCGCGGGCGCTAGGCCTACCCACACAAGTGAGGTATCATTTGTATCGGTAGACTTGGGGGAACGCTGGGTGGAAGGAAATTTGTGGCTCCTCTCAGATTCCAGAACTTTCTGTCACCGAAATGTGAGGAAAATTTGTTTTTTTTTGCCAAATTTTGAGGTTTGCAAAGGATTCTGAGTAACAGAACCTGGTCAGAGCCCCACAAGTCAACCCATCTTGGATTTCCCTAGGTCTCTAGTTTTCAACAATGCACAGTTTTGGTAGGTTTCCCTAGGTGCCGGCTGAGCTAGAGGCCAAAATCTATAGGTAGGCACTTTGCAAAAAACACCTCTGTTTTCTGTAAAAAAAGTGGAATGTGTCCACGTTGTGTTTTGGGGCATTTCCTGTGGCGGGCGCTAGGCCTCCCCACACAAGTGAGGTATCATTTTTATCAGGAGACTTGGGGGAACACTGGGTGGAAGGAAATTTGTGGCTCCCCTCAGATTCCAGAACTTTCTGTCACCGAAATGTGAGGAAAATGTGTTTTTTTTGGTCAAATTTTGAGGTGTACAAAGGATTCTGGGTAACAGAACCTGGTCAGATCCCCACAAGTCACCCCATCTTGGATTCCCCTAGGTCTCTAGTTTTCAACAATGCACAGGTTTGGTAGGTTTCCCTAGGTGCCAGCTGAGCTAGAGGCCAAAATCTGTAGGTAGGCACTTTGCAAATAACACCTCTGTTTTCTGTCAAAAAATGCGATGTGTCCATGTTATGTTTTGGGGCATTCCATGTCGCGGGCGCTAGGCCTACCCACACAAGTGAGGTATCAACTTTATCAGGAGGCTTGGGGGAACACTGGGTGGAAGGAAATTTGTGGCTCCCCTCAGATTCCAGAACTTTCTCTCACCGAAATGTCAGAAAAATTTGTTTTTTTAGCCAAATTTTGAGATTTGCAAAGGATTCTGGGTAACAGAACCTGGTCAGAGCCCCACAAGTCACCCATCTTGGATTCTACTAGGTCTGTAGTTTTCAAAAATTCACAGGTTTGGTAGGTTTCCCTAGGTGCCAGCTGAGCTAGAGGCCAAAATCTGTAGGTAGGCACTTTGCAAATAACACCTCTGTTTTCTGTCAAAAAATGCGATGTGTCCATGTTATGTTTTGGGGCATTTCCTGTCGCGAGCGCTAGGCCTACCCACACAAGTGAGGTATCAATTTTATCAGGAGGCTTGGGGGAACACTGGGTGGAAGGAAATTTGAGGCTCCTCTCAGATTCCAGAACTTTCTGTCACCGAAATGTGAGGAAAATGTGTTTTTCTTTAGCCAAATTTTGATGTTTGCAAAGGATTCTGGGTAACAGAACCTGGTCAGAGCCCGACAAGTCACCCCATCTTGGATTCCCCTAGGCCTCTAGTTTTACAAAATGCACAAGTTTGGTAGGTTTCCCTAGGTGCCGGCTGAGCTAGAGGCCAAAATCTATAGGTAGGCACTTTGCAAAAAACACCTCTGTTTTCTGTCAAAAAATGGGATGTGTCCACGTTGTGTTTTGGGGCATTTCCTGTCGCGGGCGCTAGGCCTACCCACACAAGTGAGGTATCATTTGAATCGGTAGACTTGGGGGAACGCTGGGTGGAAGGAAATTTGTGGCTCCTCTCAGATTCCAGAACTTTCTGTCACCGAAATGTGAGGAAAATTTGTTTTTTTTTAGCCAAATTTTGAGGTTTGCAAAGGATTCTGAGTAACAGAACCTGGTCAGAGCCCCACAAGTCAACCCATCTTGGATTCCCCTATGTCTCTAGTTTTCAACAATGCACAGTTTTGGTAGGTTTCCCTAGGTGCCGGCTGAGCTAGAGGCCAAAATCTATAGGTAGGCACTTTGCAAAAAACACCTCTGTTTTCTGTCAAAAAATGGAATGTGTCCACGTTGTGTTTTGGGGCATTTCCTGTGGCGGGCGCTAGGCCTACCCACACAAGTGAGGTATCATTTTTATCAGGAGACTTGGGGGAACACTGGAGGAAGGAAATTTGAGGCTCCTCTCAGATTCCAGAACTTTCTGTCACCGCAATTTGAGGAAAATGTGTTTTTTTTTAGCCAAATTTTGAGGTTTGCAAAGGATTCTGGGTAACAGAACTTGGTCAGAGCCCCACAAGTCACCCCATCTTGGATTCCCTTAGGTCTCTAGTTTTCACAAATGCACAGGTTTGGTAGGTTTCCCTAGGCGCCGGCTGAGCTAGAGGCCAAAATCTATAGGTAGGCACTTTGCAAAAAACACCTCTGTTTTCTGTCAAAAAATGGAATGTGTCCACGTTGTGTTTTGGGGCATTTCCTGTGGCGGGCGCTAGGCCTACCCACACAAGTGAGGTATAATTTTTATCAGGAGACTTGGGGGAACACTGGGTGGAAGGAAATTTGTGGCTCCCCTCAGATTCCAGAACTTTCTGTCACCGAAATGTGAGGAAAATTAGTTTTTTTAGGCAAATTTTGAAGTTTGCAAAGGATTCTGGGTAACAGAACCTGGTTAGAGCCCCACAAGTCACCCATCTTGGATTCTCCTAGGTCTGTAGTTTTAAAAAATTCAAAGGTTTGGTAGGTTTCCCTAGGTGCCAGCTGAGCTAGAGGCCAAAATCTGTAGGTAGGCACTTTGCAAAAAACACCTCTGTTTTCTGTCAAAAAATGTGATGTGTCCATGTTATGTTTTGGGGCATTTCCTGTCGCGAGCGCTAGGCCTACCCACACAAGTGAGGTATCAATTTTATCAGGAGGCTTGGGAGAACACTGGGTGGAAGGAAATTTGAGGCTCCTCTCAGATTCCAGAACTTTCTGTCACCTCAATGTGATGAAAATGTGTTTTTTTTTAGCCAAACTTTGAGGTTTGCAAAGGATTCTGGGTAACAGAACCTGGTCAGAGGCCCACAAGTCACCCCATCTTGGATTCCCCTAGGTCTCTAGTTTTCACAAATGCACAGGTTTGGTAGGTTTCCCTAGGTGCCGGCTGAGCTAGAGGCCAAAATCTACAGGTAGGCACGTTGCAAAAAACACCTCTGTTTTCTGTCAAAAAATGGGATGTGTCCACATTGTGTTTTGGGGCATTTCCTGTGGTGGGCGCTAGGCCTACCCACACAGGTGAGGTATCATTTTTATCAGGAGACTTGGGGGAACACTGGGTGGAAGGAAATTTGTGGCTCCTCTCAGATTCCAGAACTTTCTGTCACCGAAATGTGAGGAGAATGTGTATTTTTAGCCAAATTTTGAGGTTTGCAAAGGATTCTGGGTAACAGAACATGGTCAGATCCCCACAAGTCACCCCATCTTGGATTCCCCTAGACCTCTAGTTTTACAAAATGCACAGGTTTGGTAGGTTTCCCTAGGTGCCGGCTGAGCTAGAGGCCAAAATCTATAGGTAGGCACTTTGCAAAAAACACCTCTGTTTTCTGTCAAAAAATGGATGTGTCCATGTTGTGTTTTGGGGCATTTCCCCGTCGCGGGCGCTAGGCCTACCCACACAAGTGAGGTATCATTTGTATTGGGAGACTTGGGGGAACGCTGGGTGGAAGGACATTTGTGGCTCCTCTTAGATTCCAGAACTTTCTGTCACCGAAATGTGAGGAAAATGTGTTTTTTTTGTCAAATTTTGAGGTGTGCAAAGGATTCTGGGTAACAGAACCTGGTCAGAACCCCACAAGTCAACCCATCCTGGATTCCCCTAGGTCTCTAGTTTTCAACAATGCACAGGTTTGGTAGATTTCCCTAGGTGCCGGCTGAGCTAGAGGCCAATATCTATAGGTAGGCACTTTGCAAAAAACACCTGTGTTTTCTGTAAAAAAATGGAATGTGTCCACGTTGTGTTTTGGGGCACGTCCTGTGGCGGGCGCTAGGCCTACCCACACAAGTGAGGTATCATTTTTATCAGGAGACTTGGGGGAACACTGGGCAGAAGGAAATTTGTGGCTCCTCTCAGATTCCAGATCTTTCTGTCACCAAAATGTGATGAAAATGTGTATTTTTAGCCAAATTTTGAGGTTTGCAAAGGATTCTGCGTAACAGAACCTGGTCAGATCCCCACAAGTCACCCCATCTTGGATTCCCCTAGGCCTCTACTTTTAAAAATGCACAGGTTTGGTAGGTTTCCCTAGGTGCCGGCTGAGCTAGAGGCCAAAATCTACAGGTAGGCACTTTGCAAAAAACACCTCTGTTTTCTGTCAAAAAATGGGATGTGTCCACGTTGTGTTTTGGGGCATTTCCTGTCGCGAGCGCTAGGCCTACCCACACAAGTGAGGTAGCATTTGTATCGGTAGACTTGGGGGAACGCTGGGTGGAAGGAAATTTGTGGCTCCTCTCAGATTCCAGAACTTTCTGTCACCGAAATGTGAGGTAAATGTGTTTTTTTTAGCCAAATTTTGAGGTTTGCAAAGGATTCTGGGTACCAGAACCTGGTCAGAGCCCCACAAGTCAACCCATCTTGGATTCCCCTAGGTCTCTAGTTTTCACAAATGCACAGGTTTGGTAGGTTTCCCTAGTGCCGGCTGAGCTAGAGGCCAAAATCTACAGGTAGGCACGTTGCAAAAAACACCTCTGTTTTTTGTGTCAAAAAATGGGATGTGTCCACATTGTGTTTTGGGGCATTTCCTGTGGTGGGCGCTAGGCCTACCCACACAAGTGAGGTATCATTTGTATAGGGAGACTTGGGGGAACGCTGGGTGGAAGGACATTTGTGGCTCCTCTTAGATTCCAGAACTTTCTGTCACCGAAATGTGAGGAAAATGTGTTTTTTTTTGTCAAATTTTGAGGTGTACAAAGGATTCTGGGTAACAGAACATGGTCAGAACCCCACAAGTCAACCCATCCTGGATTCCCCTAGGTCTCTAGTTTTCAACAATGTACAGGTTTGGTAGATTTCCCTAGGTGCCGGCTGAGCTAGAGGCCAAAATCTATAGGTAGGCACTTTGCAAAAAACACCTCTGTTTTCTGTAAAAAAATGGAATGTGTCCACGTTGTGTTTTGGGGCACCTCCTGTGGCGGGCGCTAGGCCTACCCACACAAGTGAGGTATCATTTTTATCAGGAGACTTGGGGGAACACTGGGTGGAAGGAAATTTGTGGCTCCTCTCAGATTCCAGATCTTTCTGTCACCGAAATGTGAGGAAAATGTGTATTTTTAGCCAAATAGTGAGGTTTGCAAAGGATTCTGGTTAACAGAACCTGGTCAGATCCCCACAAGTCACCCCATCTTGGATTCCCCTAGGTCTCTAGTTTTCAACAATGCACAGGTTTGGTAGGTTTCCCTAGGTGCCAGCTGAGCTAGAGGCCAAAATCTGTAGGTAGGCACTTTGCAAAAAACACCTCTGTTTTCTGTCAAAAAATGCGATGTGTCCATGTTATGTTTAGGGGCATTCCCTGTCGCGGGCGCTAGGCCTACCCACACAAGTGAGGTATCAACTTTATCAGGAGGCTTGGGGGAACACTGGGTGGAAGGAAATTTGTGGCTCCCCTCAGATTCCAGAACTTTCTGTCACCGAAATGTCAGGAAAATTTGTTTTTTTAGCCAAATTTTGAGATTTGCAAAGGATTCTGGGTAACAGAACCTGGTCAGAGCCCCACAAGTCACCCATCTTGGATTCTACTAGGTCTGTAGTTTTCAAAAATTCACAGGTTTGGTAG
Organism: Pleurodeles waltl; assembly: GCF_031143425.1. Lineage (NCBI taxonomy): Eukaryota > Metazoa > Chordata > Amphibia > Caudata > Salamandridae > Pleurodeles > Pleurodeles waltl. Next base: position 642,841,869 of record NC_090445.1, read on the forward strand.
GTTTACCTAGGTGCCAGCTGAGCTAGAGGCCAAAATCTGTAGGTAGGCACTTTGCAAATAACACCTCTGTTTTCTGTCAAAAAATGCGATGTGTCCATGTTATGTTTTGGGGCATTTCCTGTCGCGAGCGCTAGGCCTACCCACACAAGTGGGGTATCAATTTTATCAGGAGACTTGGGGGAACACTGGGTGGAAGGAAATTTGTGGCTCCCCTCAGATTCCAGAACTTTCTGTCACCGAAATGTGAGGAAAATTTGTTTTTTTAGGCAAATTTTGAAGTTTGCAAAGGATTCTGGGTAACAGAACCTGGTCAGAGCCCCACAAGTCACCCATCTTGGATTCTCCTAGGTCTGTAGTTTTACAAAATGCAAAGGTTTGGTAGGTTTCCCTAGGTGCCAGCTGAGCTAGAGGCCAAAATCTATAGGTAGGCACTTTGCAAAAAACACCTCTGTTTTCTGTCAAAAAATGGTATGTGTCCATGTTGTGTTTTGGGGCATTTCCTGTCGCGGGCGCTAGGCCTACCCACACAAGTGAGGTATCATTTGTATCGGGAGACTTGGGGGAACGCTGGGTGGAAGGACATTTGTGGCTCCTCTCGAATTTCAGAACTTTCTGTCAGCGAAATGTGAGGAAAATATGTTTTTTTAGCCAAACTTGAGGTTTGGAAAGGATTCTGGGTAACAGAACCTGGTCAGAGCCCCACAAGTCAACCCATCCTGGATTCCCCTAGGTCTCTAGTTTTCAACAATGCACAGGTTTGATAGGTTTCCCTAGGTGCCGGCTGAGCTAGAGGCCAAAATCTATATGTAGGCACTTTGCAAAAAACACCTCTGTTTTCTGTAAAAAAATGGAATGTGTCTACATTGCGTTTTGGGGCATTTCCTGTGGCGGGCGCTAGGCCTACCCACACATGTGAGGTATCATTTTTATAAGGAGACTTGGGGGAACACTGGGTGGAAGGAAATTTGTGGCTCCTCTCAGATTCCAGAACTTTCTGTCACCGAAATGTGAGGAAAATATGTATTTTTAGCCAAATTTTGAGGTTTGCAAAGGATTATGGGTAACAGAACCTGGTCAGATCCCCACAAGTCACCCCATCTTGGATTCCCCTAGACCTCTAGTTTTACAAAATTCACAGGTTTGGTAGGTTTCCCTAGGTGCCGGCTGAGCTAGAGGCCAAAATCTATAGGTAGGCACTTTGCAAAAAACACCTCTGTTTTCTGTCAAAAAATGGGATGTGTCCATGTTGTGTTTTGGGGCCTTTCCTGTCGCGGGCGCTAGGCCTACCCACACAAGTGAGGTATCATTTGTATCGGGAGACTTGGGGGAACGCTGGGTGGAAGGAAATTTGTGGCTCCTCTCAGATTCCAGAACTTTCTGTCACCGAAATGTGAGGAAAATGTGTTTTTTTTAGCCAAATTTTGAGGTTTGGTAAGGATTCTGGGTAACAGAACCGGATCAGAGCCCCACAAGTCAACCCCTCCTGGATTCCCCTAGGTCTCTAGTTTTCAACAATGCACAGGTTTGGTAGGTTTCCCTAGGTGCCGGCTGAGCTAGAGGCCAAAATCTATAGGTAGGCACTTTGCAAAAAACACCTCTGTTTTCTATTAAAAAATGGAATGTGTCCACATTGTGTTTTGGGGCACTTCCTGTGGCGGGCGCTAGGCCTACCCACACAAGTGAGGTATCATTTGTATCGGTAGACTTGGGGGAACGCTGGGTGGAAGGAAATTTGTGGCTCCTCTCAGATTCCAGAACTTTCTGTCACCGAAATGTGAGGAAAATGTGTTTTATTTAGCCAAATTTTGAGGTTTGCAAAGGATTCTGGGTAACAGAACCTGGTCAGAGCCCCACAAGTCAACCCATCTTGGATTCCCCAAGGTCTCTAGTTTTCAACAATGCACAGGTTTGGTAGGTTTCCCTAGGTGCCGGCTGAGCTAGAGGCCAAAATCTATACGTAGACACTTTGCAAAAAACACCTCTGTTTTCTGTCAAAAAATGCGATGTGTCCATGTTATGTTTTGGGGCATTTCCTGTCGCGAGCGCTAGGCCTACCCACACAAGTGAGGTATCAATTTTATCAGGAGGCTTGGGGGAACACTGGGGGAAGGAAATTTGAGGCTCCTCTCAGATTCCAGAACTTTCTGTCACCGCAATGTGAGGAAAATGTGTTTTTTTTTAGCCAAACTTTGAGGTTTGCAAAGGATTCTGGGTAACAGAACCTGGTCAGAGGCCCACAAGTCACCCCATCTTGGATTCCCCTAGGTCTCTAGTTTTCAACAATGCCCAGGTTTGGTAGGTTTCCCTAGGTGCCAGCTGAGCAAGAGGCCAAAATCTGTAGGTAGGCACTTTGCAAAAAACACCTCTGTTTTCTGTCAAAAAATGGGAGTGTCAACGTTATGTTTTGGGGCATTCCCTGTCGCGGGCGCTAGGCCTACCCACACAAGTGAGGTATCATTTTTATCAGGAGACTTGGGGGAACACTGGGTGGAAGGAAATTTGTGGCTCCTCTCAGATTCCAGATCTTTCTGTCACCGAAATGTGAGGAAAATGTGTATTTTTAGCCAAATAGTGAGGTTTGCAAAGGATTCTGGTTAACAGAACCTGGTCAGATCCCCACAAGTCACCCCATCTTGGATTCCCCTAGGTCTCTAGTTTTCAACAATGCACAGGTTTGGTAGGTTTCCCTAGGTGCCAGCTGAGCTAGAGGCCAAAATCTGTAGGTAGGCACTTTGCAAAAAACACCTCTGTTTTCTGTCAAAAAATGCGATGTGTCCATGTTATGTTTTGGGGCATTCCCTGTCGCGGGCGCTAGGCCTACCCACACAAGTGAGGTATCAACTTTATCAGGAGGCTTGGGGGAATACTGGGTGGAAGGAAATTTGTGGCTCCCCTCAGATTCCAGAACTTTCTGTCACCGAAATGTCAGAAAAATTAGTTTTTTTAGCCAAATTTTGAGATTTGCAAAGGATTCTGTGTAACAGAACCTGGTCAGAGCCCCACAAGTCACCCATCTTGGATTCTACTAGGTCTGTAGTTTTCAAAAATTCACAGGTTTGGTAGGTTTCCCTAGGTGCCAGCTGAGCTAGAGGCCAAAATCTGTAGGTAGGCACTTTGCAAATAGCACCTCTGTTTTCTGTCAAAAAATGCGATGTGTCCATGTTATGTTTTGGGGCATTTCCTGTGGCGGTTGCAAGGCCTACCCACACAAGTGAGGTATCATTTTTATCAGGAGGCTTGGGGGAACACTGGGTGGAAGGAAATTTGAGGCTCCTCTCAGATTCCAGAACTTTCTGTCACCGCAATGTGAGGAAAATGTGTTTTTTTTTACCCAAATTTTGATGTTTGCAAAGGATTCTGGGTAACAGAACCTGGTCAGAGCCCGACAAGTCACCCCATCTTGGATTCCCCTAGGCCTCTAGTTTTACAAAATGCACAAGTTTGGTAGGTTTCCCTAGGTGCCGGCTGAGCTAGAGGCCAAAATCTATAGGTAGGCACTTTGCAAAAAACACCTCTGTTTTCTTTCAAAAAATGGGATGTGTCCACGTTGTGTTTTGGGGCATTTCCTGTCGCGGGCGCTAGGCCTACCCACACAAGTGAGGTATCATTTGTACCGGTAGACTTGGGGGAACGCTGGGTGGAAGGAAATTTGTGGCTCCCCTCAGATTCCAGAACTTTCTGTCACCGAAATGTGAGGAAAATTTGTTTTTTTAGGCAAATTTTGAAGTTTGCAAAGGATTCTGGGTAACAGAACCTGGTCAGAGCCCCACAAGTCACCCATCTTGGATTCTCCTAGGTCTGTAGTTTTAATAAATTCAAAGGTTTGGTAGGTTTCCCTAGGTGCCAGCTGAGCTAGAGGCCAAAATCTGTAGGTAGGCGCTTTGCAAAAAACACCTCTGTTTTCTGTCAAAAAATGCGATGTGTCCATGTTATGTTTTGGGGCATTTCCTGTCGCGAGCGCTAGGCCTACCCACACAAGTGAGGTATCAATTTTATCAGGAGGCTTGGGGGAACACTGGGGGAAGGAAATTTGAGGCTCCTCTCAGATTCCAGAACTTTCTGTCACCGCAATGTGAGGAAAATGTGTTTTTTTTTAGCCAAACTTTGAGGTTTGCAAAGGATTCTGGGTAACAGAACCTGGTCAGAGGCCCACAAGTCACCCCATCTTGGATTCCCCTAGGTCTCTAGTTTTCAACAATGCACAGGTTTGGTAGGTTTCCCTAGGTGCCAGCTGAGCAAGAGGCCAAAATCTGTAGGTAGGCACTTTGCAAAAAACACCTCTGTTTTCTGTCAAAAAATGGGAGTGTCAACGTTATGTTTTGGGGCATTCCCTGTCGCGGGCGCTAGGCCTACCCACACAAGTGAGGTATCAACTTTATCAGGAGGCATGGGGGAATACTGGGTGGAAGGAAATTTGTGGCTCCCCTCAGATTCCAGAACTTTCTGTCACCGAAATGTCAGAAAAATGTGTTTTTTTAGCCAAATTTTGAGATTTGCAAAGGATTCTGGGTAACAGAACCTGGTCAGAGCCCCACAAGTCACCCATCTTGGATTCTACTAGGTCTGTAGTTTTAAAAAATTCACAGGTTTGGTAGGTTTCCCTAGGTGCCAGCTGAGCTAGAGGCCAAAATCTGTAGGTAGGCACTTTGCAAATAACACCTCTGTTTTCTGTCAAAAAATGCGATGTGTCCATGTTATGTTTTGGGGCATTTCCTGTCGCGAGCGCTAGGCCTACCCACACAAGTGAAGTATCAATTTTATCAGGAGGCTTGGGGGAACACTGGGTGGAAGGAAATTTGAGGCTCCTCTCAGATTCCAGAACTTTCTGTCACCGAAATGTGAGGAAAATGTGTTTTTTTTTTAACCAAATTTTGATGTTTGCAAAGGATTCTGGGTAACAGAACCTGGTCAGAGCCCGACAAGTCACCCCATCTTGGATTCCCCTAGGCCTCTAGTTTTACAAAATGCACAAGTTTGGTAGGTTTCCCTAGGTGCCGGCTGAGCTAGAGGCCAAAATCTATAGGTAGGCACTTTGCAAAAAACACCTCTGTTTTCTGTCAAAAAATGGGATGTGTCCACGTTGTGTTTTGGGGCATTTCCTGTCGCGGGCGCTAGGCCTACCCACACAAGTGAGGTATCATTTGTATCGGTAGACTTGGGGGAACGCTGGGTGGAAGGAAATTTGTGGCTCCTCTCAGATTCCAGAACTTTCTGTCACCGAAATGTGAGGAAAATGTGTTTTTTTTAGCCAAATTTTGAGGTTTGCAAAGGATTCTGAGTAATAGAACCTGGTCAGAGCCCCACAAGTCAACCCATCTTGGATTCCCCTATGTCTCTAGTTTTCAACAATGCACTGTTTTGGTAGGTTTCCCTAGGTGCCGGCTGAGCTAGAGGCCAAAATCTATAGGTAGGCACTTTGCAAAAAACACCTCTGTTTTCTGTCAAAAAATGGAATGTGTCCACGTTGTGTTTTGGGGCATTTCCTGTGGCGGGAGCTAGGCCTACCCACACAAGTGAGGTATCATTTTTATCAGGAGACTTGGGGGAACACTGGGTGGAAGGAAATTTGTGGCTCCCCTCAGATTCCAGAACTTTCTGTCACCGAAATGTCAGGAAAATGTGTTTTTTTACGCAAATTTTGAAGTTTGCAAAGGATTCTGGGTAACAGAACCTGGTCAGAGCCCCACAAGTCACCCATCTTGGATTCTCCGAGGTCTGTAGTTTTAATAAATTCAAAGGTTTGGTAGGTTTCCCTAGGTGCCAGCTGAGCTAGAGGCCAAAATCTGTAGGTAGGCACTTTGCAAAAAACACCTCTGTTTTCTGTCAAAAAATGCGATGTGTCCATGTTATGTTTTGGGGCATTTCCTGTCGCGAGCGCTAGGCCTACCCACACAAGTGAGGTATCAATTTTATCAGGAGGCTTGGGGGAACACTGGGGGAAGGAAATTTGAGGCTCCTCTCAGATTCCAGAACTTTCTGTCACCGCAATGTGAGGAAAATGCGTTTTTTTTTAGCCAAACTTTGAGGTTTGCAAAGGATTCTGGGTAACAGAACCTGGTCAGAGGCCCACAAGTCACCCCATCTTGGATTCCCCTAGGTCTCTAGTTTTCAACAATGCACAGGTTTGGTAGGTTTCCCTAGGTGCCAGCTGAGCTAGAGGCCAAAATCTGTAGGTAGGCACTTTGCAAAAAACACCTCTGTTTTCTGTCAAAAAATGCGATGTGTCCATGTTATGTTTTGGGGCATTCCCTGTCGCGGGCGCTAGGCCTACCCACACAAGTGAGGTATCAACTTTATCAGGAGGCTTGGGGGAATACTGGGTGGAAGGAAATTTGTGGCTCCCCTCAGATTCCAGAACTTTCTGTCACCGAAATGTCAGAAAAATTTGTTTTTTTAGCCAAATTTTGAGATTTGCAAAGGATTCTGGGTAACAGAACCTGGTCAGAGCCCCACAAGTCACCCATCTTGGATTCTACTAGGTCTGTAGTTTTCAAAAATTCACAGGTTTGGTAGGTTTCCCTAGGTGCCAGCTGAGCTAGAGGCCAAAATCTGTAGGTAGGCACATTTCAAATAACACCTCTGTTTTCTGTCAAAAAATGAGATGTGTCCATGTTATGTTTTGGGGCATTTCCTGTCGCGAGCGCTAGGCCTACCCACACAAGTGAGGTATCAATTTTATCAGGAGGCTTGGGGGAACACTGGGTGGAAGGAAATTTGAGGCTCCTCTGATTCCAGAACTTTCTGTCACCGAAATGTGAGGAAAATGTGTTTTTTTTAGCCAAATTTTGAGGTTTGCAAAGGATTCTGAGTAACAGAACCTAGTCAGAGCCCCACAAGTCAACCCATCTTGGATTCCCTCATGTCTCTAGTTTTCAACAATGCACAGTTTTGGTAGGTTTCCCTAGGTGCCGGCTGAGCTAGAGGCCAAAATCTATAGGTAGGCACTTTGCAAAAAACACCTCTGTTTTCTGTCAAAAAATGGAATGTGTCCACGTTGTGTTTTGGGGCATTTCCTGTGGCGGGCGCTAGGCCTACCCACACAAGTGAGGTATCATTTTTATCAGGAGACTTGGGGGAACACTGGGTGGAAGGAAATTTGTGGCTCCCCTCAGATTCCAGAACTTTCTGTCACCGAAATGTGAGGAAAATTTGTTTTTTTAGGCAAATTTTGAAGTTTGCAAAGGATTCTGGGTAACAGAACCTGGTCAGAGCCCCACAAGTCACCCATCTTGGATTCTCCTAGGTCTGTAGTTTTAATAAATTCAAAGGTTTGGTAGGTTTCCCTAGGTGCCAGCTGAGCTAGAGGCCAAAATCTGTAGGTAGGCACTTTGCAAAAAACACCTCAGTTTTCTGTCAAAAAATGCGATGTGTCCATGTTATGTTTTGGGGCATTTCCTGTCGCGAGCGCTAGGCCTACCCACACAAGTGAGGTATCAATTTTATCAGGAGGCTTGGGGGAACACTGGGGGAAGGAAATTTGAGGCTCCTCTCAGATTCCAGAACTTTCTGTCACCGCAATGTGAGGAAAATGTGTTTTTTTTTAGCCAAACTTTGAGGTTTGCAAAGGATTCTGGGTAACAGAACCTGGTCAGAGGCCCACAAGTCACCCCATCTTGGATTCCCCTAGGTCTCTAGTTTTCAACAATGCACAGGTTTGGTAGGTTTCCCTAGGTGCCAGCTGAGCTAGAGGCCAAAATCTGTAGGTAGGCACTTTGCAAAAAACACCTCTGTTTTCTGTCAAAAAATGCGATGTGTCCATGTTATGTTTTGGGGCATTTCCTGTCGCGGGCGCTAGGCCTACCCACACAAGTGAGGTATCAACTTTATCAGGAGGCTTGGGGGAATACTGGGTGGAAGGAAATTTGTGGCTCCCCTCAGATTCCAGAACTTTCTGTCACCGAAATGTCAGAAAAATTTGTTTTTTTAGCCAAATTTTGAGATTTGCAAAGGATTCTGGGTAACAGAACCTGGTCAGAGCCCCACAAGTCACCCATCTTGGATTCTACTAGGTCTGTAGTTTTCAAAAATTCACAGGTTTGGTAGGTTTCCCTAGGTGCCAGCTGAGCTAGAGGCCAAAATCTGTAGGTAGGCACTTTGCAAATAACACCTCTGTTTTCTGTCAAAAAATGCGATGTGTCCATGTTATGTTTTGGGGCATTTCCTGTCGCGAGCGCTAGGCCTACCCACACAAGTGAGGTATCAATTTTATCAGGAGGCTTGGGGGAACACTGGGTGGAAGGAAATTTGAGGCTCCTCTCAGATTCCAGAACTTTCTGTCACCGAAATGTGAGGAAAATGTGTTTTTTTTAGCCAAATTTTGAGGTTTGCAAAGGATTCTGAGTAACAGAACCTAGTCAGAGCCCCACAAGTCAACCCATCTTGGATTCCCTCATGTCTCTAGTTTTCAACAATGCACAGTTTTGGTAGGTTTCCCTAGGTGCCGGCTGAGCTAGAGGCCAAAATCTATAGGTAGGCACTTTGCAAAAAACACCTCTGTTTTCTGTCAAAAAATGGAATGTGTCCACGTTGTGTTTTGGGGCATTTCCTGTCGCGGGCGCTAGGCCTACCCACACAAGTGAGGTATCATTTGTACCGGTAGACTTGGGGGAACGCTGGGTGGAAGGAAATTTGTGGCTCCCCTCAGATTCCAGAACTTTCTGTCACCGAAATGTGAGGAAAATTTGTTTTTTTAGGCAAATTTTGAAGTTTGCAAAGGATTCTGGGTAACAGAACCTGGTCAGAGCCCCACAAGTCACCCATCTTGGATTCTCCTAGGTCTGTAGTTTTAATAAATTCAAAGGTTTGGTAGGTTTCCCTAGGTGCCAGCTGAGCTAGAGGCCAAAATCTGTAGGTAGGCGCTTTGCAAAAAACACCTCTGTTTTCTGTCAAAAAATGCGATGTGTCCATGTTATGTTTTGGGGCATTTCCTGTCGCGAGCGCTAGGCCTACCCACACAAGTGAGGTATCAATTTTATCAGGAGGCTTGGGGGAACACTGGGGGAAGGAAATTTGAGGCTCCTCTCAGATTCCAGAACTTTCTGTCACCGCAATGTGAGGAAAATGTGCTTTTTTTTAGCCAAACTTTGAGGTTTGCAAAGGATTCTGGGTAACAGAACCTGGTCAGAGGCCCACAAGTCACACCATCTTGGATTCCCCTAGGTCTCTAGTTTTCAACAATGCACAGGTTTGGTAGGTTTCCCTAGGTGCCAGCTGAGCAAGAGGCCAAAATCTGTAGGTAGGCACTTTGCAAAAAACACCTCTGTTTTCTGTCAAAAAATGGGAGTGTCAACGTTATGTTTTGGGGCATTCCCTGTCGCGGGCGCTAGGCCTACCCACACAAGTGAGGTATCAACTTTATCAGGAGGCTTGGGGGAATACTGGGTGGAAGGAAATTTGTGGCTCCCCTCAGATTCCAGAACTTTCTGTCACCGAAATGTCAGAAAAATTTGTTTTTTTAGCCAAATTTTGAGATTTGCAAAGGATTCTGGGTAACAGAACCTGGTCAGAGCCCCACAAGTCACCCATCTTGGATTCTACTAGGTCTGTAGTTTTAAAAAATTCACAGGTTTGGTAGGTTTCCCTAGGTGCCAGCTGAGCTAGAGGCCAAAATCTGTAGGTAGGCACTTTGCAAATAACACCTCTGTTTTCTGTCAAAAAATGCGATGTGTCCATGTTATGTTTTGGGGCATTTCCTGTCGCGAGCGCTAGGCCTACCCACACAAGTGAGGTATCAATTTTATCAGGAGGCTTGGGGGAACACTGGGTGGAAGGAAATTTGAGGCTCCTCTCAGATTCCAGAACTTTCTGTCACCGAAATGTGAGGAAAATGTGTTTTTTTTTTAACCAAATTTTGATGTTTGCAAAGGATTCTGGGTAACAGAACCTGGTCAGAGCCCGACAAGTCACCCCATCTTGGATTCCCCTAGGCCTCTAGTTTTACAAAATGCACAAGTTTGGTAGGTTTCCCTAGGTGCCGGCTGAGCTAGAGGCCAAAATCTATAGGTAGGCACTTTGCAAAAAACACCTCTGTTTTCTGTCAAAAAATGGGATGTGTCCACGTTGTGTTTTGGGGCATTTCCTGTCGCGGGCGCTAGGCCTACCCACACAAGTGAGGTATCATTTGTATCGGTAGACTTGGGGGAACGCTGGGTGGAAGGAAATTTGTGGCTCCTCTCAGATTCCAGAACTTTCTGTCACCGAAATGTGAGGAAAATGTGTTTTTTTTAGCCAAATTTTGAGGTTTGCAAAGGATTCTGAGTAATAGAACCTGGTCAGAGCCCCACAAGTCAACCCATCTTGGATTCCCCTATGTCTCTAGTTTTCAACAATGCACTGTTTTGGTAGGTTTCCCTAGGTGCCGGCTGAGCTAGAGGCCAAAATCTATAGGTAGGCACTTTGCAAAAAACACCTCTGTTTTCTGTCAAAAAATGGAATGTGTCCACGTTGTGTTTTGGGGCATTTCCTGTGGCGGGAGCTAGGCCTACCCACACAAGTGAGGTATCATTTTTATCAGGAGACTTGGGGGAACACTGGGTGGAAGGAAATTTGTGGCTCCCCTCAGATTCCAGAACTTTCTGTCACCGAAATGTCAGGAAAATGTGTTTTTTTACGCAAATTTTGAAGTTTGCAAAGGATTCTGGGTAACAGAACCTGGTCAGAGCCCCACAAGTCACCCATCTTGGATTCTCCGAGGTCTGTAGTTTTAATAAATTCAAAGGTTTGGTAGGTTTCCCTAGGTGCCAGCTGAGCTAGAGGCCAAAATCTGTAGGTAGGCACTTTGCAAAAAACACCTCTGTTTTCTGTCAAAAAATGCGATGTGTCCATGTTATGTTTTGGGGCATTTCCTGTCGCGAGCGCTAGGCCTACCCACACAAGTGAGGTATCAATTTTATCAGGAGGCTTGGGGGAACACTGGGGGAAGGAAATTTGAGGCTCCTCTCAGATTCCAGAACTTTCTGTCACCGCAATGTGAGGAAAATGCGTTTTTTTTTAGCCAAACTTTGAGGTTTGCAAAGGATTCTGGGTAACAGAACCTGGTCAGAGGCCCACAAGTCACCCCATCTTGGATTCCCCTAGGTCTCTAGTTTTCAACAATGCACAGGTTTGGTAGGTTTCCCTAGGTGCCAGCTGAGCTAGAGGCCAAAATCTGTAGGTAGGCACTTTGCAAAAAACACCTCTGTTTTCTGTCAAAAAATGCGATGTGTCCATGTTATGTTTTGGGGCATTCCCTGTCGCGGGCGCTAGGCCTACCCACACAAGTGAGGTATCAATTTTATCAGGAGGCTTGGGGGAACACTGGGTGGAAGGAAATTTGAGGCTCCTCTCAGATTCCAGAACTTTCTGTCACCGAAATGTGAGGAAAATGTGTTTTTTTTAGCCAAATTTTGAGGTTTGCAAAGGATTCTGAGTAACAGAACCTAGTCAGAGCCCCACAAGTCAACCCATCTTGGATTCCCTCATGTCTCTAGTTTTCAACAATGCACAGTTTTGGTAGGTTTCCCTAGGTGCCGGCTGAGCTAGAGGCCAAAATCTATAGGTAGGCACTTTGCAAAAAACACCTCTGTTTTCTGTCAAAAAATGGAATGTGTCCACGTTGTGTTTTGGGGCATTTCCTGTGGCGGGCGCTAGGCCTACCCACACAAGTGAGGTATCATTTTTATCAGGAGACTTGGGGGAACACTGGGTGGAAGGAAATTTGTGGCTCCCCTCAGATTCCAGAACTTTCTGTCACCGAAATGTGAGGAAAATGTGTTTTTTTAGCCAAATTTTGAGATTTGCAAAAAATTCTGGGTAACAGAACCTGGTCAGAGCCCCACAAGTCACCCATCTTGGATTCCCCTAGGTCTGTAGTTTTAAAAAATTCACAGGTTTGGTAGGTTTCCCTAGGTGCCGGCTGAGCTAGAGGCCAAAATCTGTAGGTAGGCACTTTGCAAAAAACACCTCTGTTTTCTGTCAAAAAATGCGATGTGTCCATGTTATGTTTTGGGGCATTTCCTGTCGCGAGCGCTAGGCCTACCCACATAAGTGAGGTATAAATTTTATCAGGAGGCTTGGGGGAACACTGGGTGGAAGGAAATTTGAGGCTCCTCTCAGATTCCAGAACTTTCTGTCACCGCAATGTGAGGAAAATGTTTTTTTTTTTGCCAAACTTTGAGGTTTGCAAAGGATTCTGGGTAACAGAACCTGGTCAGAGCCCCACAAGTCACCCCATCTTGGATTCCCCTAGGTCTCTAATTTTCACAAATGCACAGGTTTGGTAGGTTTCCCTAGTGCCAGCTGAGCTAGAGGCCAAAATCTGTAGGTAGGCACTTTGCAAATAACACCTCTGTTTTCTGTCAAAAAATGGGATGTGTCCATGTTGTGTTTTGGGGCCTTTCCTGTCGCGGGCGCTAGGCCTACCCACACAAGTGAGGTATCATTTGTATCGGGAGACTTGGGGGAACGCTGGGTGGAAGGAAATTTGTGGCTCCTCTCAGATTCCAGAACTTTCTGTCACCGAAATGTGAGGAAAATGTGTTTTTTTTAGCCAAATTTTGAGGTTTGGTAAGGATTCTGGGTAACAGAACCGGATCAGAGCCCCACAAGTCAACCCCTCCTGGATTCCCCTAGGTCTCTAGTTTTCAACAATGCACAGGTTTGGTAGGTTTCCCTAGGTGCCGGCTGAGCTAGAGGCCAAAATCTATAGGTAGGCACTTTGCAAAAAACACCTCTGTTTTCTATAAAAAAATGGAATGTGTCCACATTGTGTTTTGGGGCACTTCCTGTGGCGGGCGCTAGGCCTACCCACACAAGTGAGGTATCATTTGTATCGGTAGACTTGGGGGAACGCTGGGTGGAAGGAAATTTGTGGCTCCTCTCAGATTCCAGAACTTTCTGTCACCGAAATGTGAGGAAAATGTGTTTTATTTAGCCAAATTTTGAGGTTTGCAAAGGATTCTGGGTAACAGAACCTGGTCAGAGCCCCACAAGTCAACCCATCTTGGATTCCCCAAGGTCTCTAGTTTTCAACAATGCACAGGTTTGGTAGGTTTCCCTAGGTGCCGGCTGAGCTAGAGGCCAAAATCTATACGTAGACACTTTGCAAAAAACACCTCTGTTTTCTGTCAAAAAATGCGATGTGTCCATGTTATGTTTTGGGGCATTTCCTGTCGCGAGCGCTAGGCCTACCCACACAAGTGAGGTATCAATTTTATCAGGAGGCTTGGGGGAACACTGGGGGAAGGAAATTTGAGGCTCCTCTCAGATTCCAGAACTTTCTGTCACCGCAATGTGAGGAAAATGTGTTTTTTTTTAGCCAAACTTTGAGGTTTGCAAAGGATTCTGGGTAACAGAACCTGGTCAGAGGCCCACAAGTCACCCCATCTTGGATTCCCCTAGGTCTCTAGTTTTCAACAATGCTCAGGTTTGGTAGGTTTCCCTAGGTGCCAGCTGAGCAAGAGGCCAAAATCTGTAGGTAGGCACTTTGCAAAAAACACCTCTGTTTTCTGTCAAAAAATGGGAGTGTCAACGTTATGTTTTGGGGCATTCCCTGTCGCGGGCGCTAGGCCTACCCACACAAGTGAGGTATCATTTTTATCAGGAGACTTGGGGGAACACTGGGTGGAAGGAAATTTGTGGCTCCTCTCAGATTCCAGATCTTTCTGTCACCGAAATGTGAGGAAAATGTGTATTTTTAGCCAAATAGTGAGGTTTGCAAAGGATTCTGGTTAACAGAACCTGGTCAGATCCCCACAGTCACCCCATCTTGGATTCCCCTAGGTCTCTAGTTTTCAACAATGCACAGGTTTGGTAGGTTTCCCTAGGTGCCAGCTGAGCTAGAGGCCAAAATCTGTAGGTAGGCACTTTGCAAAAAACACCTCTGTTTTCTGTCAAAAAATGCGATGTGTCCATGTTATGTTTTGGGGCATTCCCTGTCGCGGGCGCTAGGCCTACCCACACAAGTGAGGTATCAACTTTATCAGGAGGCTTGGGGGAATACTGGGTGGAAGGAAATTTGTGGCTCCCCTCAGATTCCAGAACTTTCTGTCACCGAAATGTCAGAAAAATTAGTTTTTTTAGCCAAATTTTGAGATTTGCAAAGGATTCTGTGTAACAGAACCTGGTCAGAGCCCCACAAGTCACCCATCTTGGATTCTACTAGGTCTGTAGTTTTCAAAAATTCACAGGTTTGGTAGGTTTCCCTAGGTGCCAGCTGAGCTAGAGGCCAAAATCTGTAGGTAGGCACTTTGCAAATAGCACCTCTGTTTTCTGTCAAAAAATGCGATGTGTCCATGTTACGTTTTGGGGCATTTCCTGTGGCGGTTGCAAGGCCTACCCACACAAGTGAGGTATCATTTTTATCAGGAGGCTTGGGGGAACACTGGGTGGAAGGAAATTTGAGGCTCCTCTCAGATTCCAGAACTTTCTGTCACCGCAATGTGAGGAAAATGTGTTTTTTTTTACCCAAATTTTGATGTTTGCAAAGGATTCTGGGTAACAGAACCTGGTCAGAGCCCGACAAGTCACCCCATCTTGGATTCCCCTAGGCCTCTAGTTTTACAAAATGCACAAGTTTGGTAGGTTTCCCTAGGTGCCGGCTGAGCTAGAGGCCAAAATCTATAGGTAGGCACTTTGCAAAAAACACCTCTGTTTTCTTTCAAAAAATGGGATGTGTCCACGTTGTGTTTTGGGGCATTTCCTGTCGCGGGCGCTAGGCCTACCCACACAAGTGAGGTATCATTTGTACCGGTAGACTTGGGGGAACGCTGGGTGGAAGGAAATTTGTGGCTCCCCTCAGATTCCAGAACTTTCTGTCACCGAAATGTGAGGAAAATTTGTTTTTTTAGGCAAATTTTGAAGTTTGCAAAGGATTCTGGGTAACAGAACCTGGTCAGAGCCCCACAAGTCACCCATCTTGGATTCTCCTAGGTCTGTAGTTTTAATAAATTCAAAGGTTTGGTAGGTTTCCCTAGGTGCCAGCTGAGCTAGAGGCCAAAATCTGTAGGTAGGCGCTTTGCAAAAAACACCTCTGTTTTCTGTCAAAAAATGCGATGTGTCCATGTTATGTTTTGGGGCATTTCCTGTCGCGAGCGCTAGGCCTACCCACACAAGTGAGGTATCAATTTTATCAGGAGGCTTGGGGGAACACTGGGGGAAGGAAATTTGAGGCTCCTCTCAGATTCCAGAACTTTCTGTCACCGCAATGTGAGGAAAATGTGTTTTTTTTTAGCCAAACTTTGAGGTTTGCAAAGGATTCTGGGTAACAGAACCTGGTCAGAGGCCCACAAGTCACCCCATCTTGGATTCCCCTAGGTCTCTAGTTTTCAACAATGCACAGGTTTGGTAGGTTTCCCTAGGTGCCAGCTGAGCAAGAGGCCAAAATCTGTAGGTAGGCACTTTGCAAAAAACACCTCTGTTTTCTGTCAAAAAATGGGAGTGTCAACGTTATGTTTTGGGGCATTCCCTGTCGCGGGCGCTAGGCCTACCCACACAAGTGAGGTATCAACTTTATCAGGAGGCTTGGGGGAATACTGGGTGGAAGGAAATTTGTGGCTCCCCTCAGATTCCAGAACTTTCTGTCACCGAAATGTCAGAAAAATTTGTTTTTTTAGCCAAATTTTGAGATTTGCAAAGGATTCTGGGTAACAGAACCTGGTCAGAGCCCCACAAGTCACCCATCTTGGATTCTACTAGGTCTGTAGTTTTCAAAAATTCACAGGTTTGGTAGGTTTCCCTAGGTGCCAGCTGAGCTAGAGGCCAAAATCTGTAGGTAGGCACTTTGCAAATAACACCTCTGTTTTCTGTCAAAAAATGCGATGTGTCCATGTTATGTTTTGGGGCATTTCCTGTCGCGAGCGCTAGGCCTACCCACACAAGTGAGGTATCAATTTTATCAGGAGGCTTGGGGGAACACTGGGTGGAAGGAAATTTGAGGCTCCTCTCAGATTCCAGAACTTTCTGTCACCGAAATGTGAGGAAAATGTGTTTTTTTTTTAACCAAATTTTGATGTTTGCAAAGGATTCTGGGTAACAGAACCTGGTCAGAGCCCGACAAGTCACCCCATCTTGGATTCCCCTAGGCCTCTAGTTTTACAAAATGCACAAGTTTGGTAGGTTTCCCTAGGTGCCGGCTGAGCTAGAGGCCAAAATCTATAGGTAGGCACTTTGCAAAAAACACCTCTGTTTTCTGTCAAAAAATGGGATGTGTCCACGTTGTGTTTTGGGGCATTTCCTGTCGCGGGCGCTAGGCCTACCCACACAAGTGAGGTATCATTTGTATCGGTAGACTTGGGGGAACGCTGGGTGGAAGGAAATTTGTGGCTCCTCTCAGATTCCAGAACTTTCTGTCACCGAAATGTGAGGAAAATGTGTTTTTTTTAGCCAAATTTTGAGGTTTGCAAAGGATTCTGAGTAATAGAACCTGGTCAGAGCCCCACAAGTCAACCCATCTTGGATTCCCCTATGTCTCTAGTTTTCAACAATGCACTGTTTTGGTAGGTTTCCCTAGGTGCTGGCTGAGCTAGAGGCCAAAATCTATAGGTAGGCACTTTGCAAAAAACACCTCTGTTTTCTGTCAAAAAATGGAATGTGTCCACGTTGTGTTTTGGGGCATTTCCTGTGGCGGGAGCTAGGCCTACCCACACAAGTGAGGTATCATTTTTATCAGGAGACTTGGGGGAACACTGGGTGGAAGGAAATTTGTGGCTCCCCTCAGATTCCAGAACTTTCTGTCACCGAAATGTCAGGAAAATGTATTTTTTTACGCAAATTTTGAAGTTTGCAAAGGATTCTGGGTAACAGAACCTGGTCAGAGCCCCACAAGTCACCCATCTTGGATTCTCCGAGGTCTGTAGTTTTAATAAATTCAAAGGTTTGGTAGGTTTCCCTAGGTGCCAGCTGAGCTAGAGGCCAAAATCTGTAGGTAGGCACTTTGCAAAAAACACCTCTGTTTTCTGTCAAAAAATGCGATGTGTCCATGTTATGTTTTGGGGCATTTCCTGTCGCGAGCGCTAGGCCTACCCACACAAGTGAGGTATCAATTTTATCAGGAGGCTTGGGGGAACACTGGGGGAAGGAAATTTGAGGCTCCTCTCAGATTCCAGAACTTTCTGTCACCGCAATGTGAGGAAAATGCGTTTTTTTTTAGCCAAACTTTGAGGTTTGCAAAGGATTCTGGGTAACAGAACCTGGTCAGAGGCCCACAAGTCACCCCATCTTGGATTCCCCTAGGTCTCTAGTTTTCAACAATGCACAGGTTTGGTAGGTTTCCCTAGGTGCCAGCTGAGCTAGAGGCCAAAATCTGTAGGTAGGCACTTTGCAAAAAACACCTCTGTTTTCTGTCAAAAAATGCGATGTGTCCATGTTATGTTTTGGGGCATTCCCTGTCGCGGGCGCTAGGCCTACCCACACAAGTGAGGTATCAACTTTATCAGGAGGCTTGGGGGAATACTGGGTGGAAGGAAATTTGTGGCTCCCCTCAGATTCCAGAACTTTCTGTCACCGAAATGTCAGAAAAATTTGTTTTTTTAGCCAAATTTTGAGATTTGCAAAGGATTCTGGGTAACAGAACCTGGTCAGAGCCCCACAAGTCACCCATCTTGGATTCTACTAGGTCTGTAGTTTTCAAAAATTCACAGGTTTGGTAGGTTTCCCTAGGTGCCAGCTGAGCTAGAGGCCAAAATCTGTAGGTAGGCACATTTCAAATAACACCTCTGTTTTCTGTCAAAAAATGAGATGTGTCCATGTTATGTTTTGGGGCATTTCCTGTCGCGAGCGCTAGGCCTACCCACACAAGTGAGGTATCAATTTTATCAGGAGGCTTGGGGGAACACTGGGTGGAAGGAAATTTGAGGCTCCTCTCAGATTCCAGAACTTTCTGTCACCGAAATGTGAGGAAAATGTGTTTTTTTTAGCCAAATTTTGAGGTTTGCAAAGGATTCTGAGTAACAGAACCTAGTCAGAGCCCCACAAGTCAACCCATCTTGGATTCCCTCATGTCTCTAGTTTTCAACAATGCACAGTTTTGGTAGGTTTCCCTAGGTGCCGGCTGAGCTAGAGGCCAAAATCTATAGGTAGGCACTTTGCAAAAAACACCTCTGTTTTCTGTCAAAAAATGGAATGTGTCCACGTTGTGTTTTGGGGCATTTCCTGTGGCGGGCGCTAGGCCTACCCACACAAGTGAGGTATCATTTTTATCAGGAGACTTGGGGGAACACTGGGTGGAAGGAAATTTGTGGCTCCCCTCAGATTCCAGAACTTTCTGTCACCGAAATGTGAGGAAAATTTGTTTTTTTAGGCAAATTTTGAAGTTTGCAAAGGATTCTGGGTAACAGAACCTGGTCAGAGCCCCACAAGTCACCCATCTTGGATTCTCCTAGGTCTGTAGTTTTAATAAATTCAAAGGTTTGGTAGGTTTCCCTAGGTGCCAGCTGAGCTAGAGGCCAAAATCTGTAGGTAGGCACTTTGCAAAAAACACCTCAGTTTTCTGTCAAAAAATGCGATGTGTCCATGTTATGTTTTGGGGCATTTCCTGTCGCGAGCGCTAGGCCTACCCACACAAGTGAGGTATCAATTTTATCAGGAGGCTTGGGGGAACACTGGGGGAAGGAAATTTGAGGCTCCTCTCAGATTCCAGAACTTTCTGTCACCGCAATGTGAGGAAAATGTGTTTTTTTTTAGCCAAACTTTGAGGTTTGCAAAGGATTCTGGGTAACAGAACCTGGTCAGAGGCCCACAAGTCACCCCATCTTGGATTCCCCTAGGTCTCTAGTTTTCAACAATGCACAGGTTTGGTAGGTTTCCCTAGGTGCCAGCTGAGCTAGAGGCCAAAATCTGTAGGTAGGCACTTTGCAAAAAACACCTCTGTTTTCTGTCAAAAAATGCGATGTGTCCATGTTATGTTTTGGGGCATTCCCTGTCGCGGGCGCTAGGCCTACCCACACAAGTGAGGTATCAACTTTATCAGGAGGCTTGGGGGAATACTGGGTGGAAGGAAATTTGTGGCTCCCCTCAGATTCCAGAACTTTCTGTCACCGAAATGTCAGAAAAATTTGTTTTTTTAGCCAAATTTTGAGATTTGCAAAGGATTCTGGGTAACAGAACCTGGTCAGAGCCCCACAAGTCACCCATCTTGGATTCTACTAGGTCTGTAGTTTTCAAAAATTCACAGGTTTGGTAGGTTTCCCTAGGTGCCAGCTGAGCTAGAGGCCAAAATCTGTAGGTAGGCACTGTGCAAATAACACCTCTGTTTTCTGTCAAAAAATGCGATGTGTCCATGTTATGTTTTGGGGCATTTCCTGTCGCGAGCGCTAGGCCTACCCACACAAGTGAGGTATCAATTTTATCAGGAGGCTTGGGGGAACACTGGGTGGAAGGAAATTTGAGGCTCCTCTCAGATTCCAGAACTTTCTGTCACCGAAATGTGAGGAAAATGTGTTTTTTTTAGCCAAATTTTGAGGTTTGCAAAGGATTCTGAGTAACAGAACCTAGTCAGAGCCCCACAAGTCAACCCATCTTGGATTCCCTCATGTCTCTAGTTTTCAACAATGCACAGTTTTGGTAGGTTTCCCTAGGTGCCGGCTGAGCTAGAGGCCAAAATCTATAGGTAGGCACTTTGCAAAAAACACCTCTGTTTTCTGTCAAAAAATGGAATGTGTCCACGTTGTGTTTTGGGGCATTTCCTGTGGCGGGCGCTAGGCCTACCCACACAAGTGAGGTATCATTTTTATCAGGAGACTTGGGGGAACACTGGGTGGAAGGAAATTTGTGGCTCCCCTCAGATTCCAGAACTTTCTGTCACCGAAATGTGAGGAAAATTTGTTTTTTTAGGCAAATTTTGAAGTTTGCAAAGTATTCTGGGTAACAGAACCTGGTCAGAGCCCCACAAGTCACCCATCTTGGATTCTCCTAGGTCTGTAGTTTTAATAAATTCAAAGGTTTGGTAGGTTTCCCTAGGTGCCAGCTGAGCTAGAGGCCAAAATCTGTAGGTAGGCACTTTGCAAAAAACACCTCAGTTTTCTGTCAAAAAATGCGATGTGTCCATGTTATGTTTTGGGGCATTTCCTGTCGCGAGCGCTAGGCCTACCCACACAAGTGAGGTATCAATTTTATCAGGAGGCTTGGGGGAACACTGGGGGAAGGAAATTTGAGGCTCCTCTCAGATTCCAGAACTTTCTGTCACCGCAATGTGAGGAAAATGTGTTTTTTTTTAGCCAAACTTTGAGGTTTGCAAAGGATTCTGGGTAACAGAACCTGGTCAGAGGCCCACAAGTCACCCCATCTTGGATTCCCCTAGGTCTCTAGTTTTCAACAATGCACAGGTTTGGTAGGTTTCCCTAGGTGCCAGCTGAGCTAGAGGCCAAAATCTGTAGGTAGGCACTTTGCAAAAAACACCTC
Organism: Pleurodeles waltl; assembly: GCF_031143425.1. NCBI lineage: Eukaryota > Metazoa > Chordata > Amphibia > Caudata > Salamandridae > Pleurodeles > Pleurodeles waltl. The sequence goes on from NC_090445.1 coordinate 642,862,242, forward strand.
TGTTTTCTGTCAAAAAATGCGATGTGTCTATGTTATGTTTTGGGGCATTCCCTGTCGCGGGCGCTAGGCCTACCCACACAAGTGAGGTATCAACTTTATCAGGAGGCTTGGGGGAATACTGGGTGGAAGGAAATTTGTGGCTCCCCTCAGATTCCAGAACTTTCTGTCACCGAAATGTCAGAAAAATTTGTTTTTTTAGCCCAATTTTGGAATTTGCAAAGGATTCTGGGTAACAGAACCTGGTCAGAGCCCCACAAGTCACCCATCTTGGATTCTACTAGGTCTGTAGTTTTCAAAAATTCACAGGTTTGGTAGGTTTCCCTAGGTGCCAGCTGAGCTAGAGGCCAAAATCTGTAGGTAGGCACTTTGCAAATAACACCTCTGTTTTCTGTCAAAAAATGCGATGTGTCCATGTTATGTTTTGGGGCATTTCCTGTCGCGAGCGCTAGGCCTACCCACACAAGTGAGGTATCAATTTTATCAGGAGGCTTGGGGGAAGACTGGGTGGAAGGAAATTTGAGGCTCCTCTCAGATTCCAGAACTTTCTGTCACCGAAATGTGAGGAAAATGTGTTTTTTTTAGCCAAATTTTGAGGTTTGCAAAGGATTCTGGGTAACAGAACCTGGTCAGAGCCCCACAAGTCAACCCATCTTGGATTCCCCTATGTCTCTAGTTTTCAACAATGCACAGTTTTGGTAGGTTTCCCTAGGTGCCGGCTGAGCTAGAGGCCAAAATCTATAGGTAGGCACTTTGCAAAAAACACCTCGGTTTTCTGTCAAAAAATGGAATGTGTCCACGTTGTGTTTTGGGGCATTTCCTGTGGCGGGCGCTAGGCCTACCCACACAAGTGAGGTATCATTTTTATCAGGAGACTTGGGGGAACACTGGGTGGAAGGAAATTTGTGGCTCCCCTCAGATTCCAGAACTTTCTGTCACCGAAATGTGAGGAAAATTTGTTTTTTTAGGCAAATTTTGAAGTTTGCAAAGGATTCTGGGTAACAGAACCTGGTCAGAGCCCCACAAGTCACCCATCTTGGATTCTCCTAGGTCTGTAGTTTTAATAAATTCAAAGGTTTGGTAGGTTTCCCTAGGTGCCAGCTGAGCTAGAGGCCAAAATCTGTAGGTAGGCACTTTGCAAAAAACACCTCTGTTTTCTGTCAAAAAATGGGATGTGTCCATGTTGTGTTTTGGGGCCTTTCCTGTCGCGGGCGCTAGGCCTACCCACACAAGTGAGGTATCATTTGTATCGGGAGACTTGGGGGAACGCTGGGTGGAAGGAAATTTGTGGCTCCTCTCAGATTCCAGAACTTTCTGTCACCGAAATGTGAGGAAAATGTGGTTTTTTTAGCCAAATTTTGAGGTTTGGTAAGGATTCTGGGTAACAGAACCGGGTCAGAGCCCCACAAGTCAACCCCTCCTGGATTCCCCTAGGTCTCTAGTTTTCAACAATGCACAGGTTTGGTAGGTTTCCCTAGGTGCCGGCTGAGCTAGAGGCCAAAATCTATAGGTAGGCACTTTGCAAAAAACACCTCTGTTTTCTGTAAAAAAATGGAATGTGTCCACATTGTGTTTTGGGGCACTTCCTGTGGCGGGCGCTAGGCCTACCCACACAAGTGAGGTATCATTTATATCGGTAGACTTGGGGGAACGCTGGGTGGAAGGAAATTTGTGGCTCCTCTCAGATTCCAGAACTTTCTGTCACCGAAATGTGAGGAAAATGTGTTTTATTTAGCCAAATTTTGAGGTTTGCAAAGGATTCTGGGTAACAGAACCTGGTCAGAGCCCCACAAGTCAACCCATCTTGGATTCCCCAAGGTCTCTAGTTTTCAACAATGCACAGGTTTGGTAGGTTTCCCTAGGTGCCGGCTGAGCTAGAGGCCAAAATCTATACGTAGACACTTTGCAAAAAACACCTCTGTTTTCTGTCAAAAAATGCGATGTGTCCATGTTATGTTTTGGGGCATTTCCTGTCGCGAGCGCTAGGCCTACCCACACAAGTGAGGTATCAATTTTATCAGGAGGCTTGGGGGAACACTAGGTGGAAGGAAATTTCAGGCTCCTCTCAGATTCCAGAACTTTCTGTCACCGCAATGTGAGGAAAATGTGTTTTTTTTTACCCAAATTTTGAGGTTTGCAAAGGATTCTGGGTAACAGAACCTGGTCAGAGCCCCACAAGTCACCCCATCTTGGATTCCTCTAGGCCTCTAGTTTTACAAAATGCACAAGTTTGGTAGGTTTCCTTAGGTGCCGGCTGAGCTAGAGGCCAAAATCTATGGGTAGGCACTTTGCAAAAAACACCTCTGTTTTCTGTCAAAAAATGGGATGTGTCCACGTTGTGTTTTGGGGCATTTCCTGTCGCGGGCGCTAGGCCTACCCACACAAGTGAGGTATCATTTTTATCAGGAGACTTGGGGGAACACTGGGTGGAAGGAAATTTGTGGCTCCCCTCAGATTCCAGAACTTTCTGTCACCGAAATGTGAGGAAAATTTGTTTTTTTAGGCAAATTTTGAAGTTTGCAAAGGATTCTGGGTAACAGAACCTGGTCAGAGCCCCACAAGTCACCCATCTTGGATTCTCCTAGGTCTGTAGTTTTAATAAATTCAAAGGTTTGGTAGGTTTCCCTAGGTGCCAGCTGAGCTAGAGGCCAAAATCTGTAGGTAGGCACTTTGCAAAAAACACCTCTGTTTTCTGTCAAAAAATGGGATGTGTCCATGTTGTGTTTTGGGGCCTCTCCTGTCGCGGGCGCTAGGCCTACCCACACAAGTGAGGTATCATTTGTATCGGGAGACTTGGGGGAACGCTGGGTGGAAGGAAATTTGTGGCTCCTCTCAGATTCCAGAACTTTCTGTCACCGAAATGTGAGGAAAATGTGGTTTGTTTAGCCAAATTTTGAGGTTTGGTAAGGATTCTGGGTAACAGAACCGGGTCAGAGCCCCACAAGTCAACCCCTCCTGGATTCCCCTAGGTCTCTAGTTTTCAACAATGCACAGGTTTGGTAGGTTTCCCTAGGTGCCGGCTGAGCTAGAGGCCAAAATCTATAGGTAGGCACTTTGCAAAAAACACCTCTGTTTTCTGTAAAAAAATGGAATGTGTCCACATTGTGTTTTGGGGCACTTCCTGTGGCGGGCGCTAGGCCTACCCACAAAAGTGAGGTATCATTTGTATCGGTAGACTTGGGGGAACGCTGGGTGGAAGGAAATTTGTGGCTCCTCTCAGATTCCAGAACTTTCTGTCACCGAAATGTGAGGAAAATGTGTTTTATTTAGCCAAATTTTGAGGTTTGCAAAGGATTCTGGGTAACAGAACCTGGTCAGAGCCCCACAAGTCAACCCATCTTGGATTCCCCAAGGTCTCTAGTTTTCAACAATGCACAGGTTTGGTAGGTTTCCCTAGGTGCCGGCTGAGCTAGAGGCCAAAATCTATACGTAGACACTTTGCAAAAAACACCTCTGTTTTCTGTCAAAAAATGCGATGTGTCCATGTTATGTTTTGGGGCATTTCCTGTCGCGAGCGCTAGGCCTACCCACACAAGTGAGGTATCAATTTTATCAGGAGGCTTGGGGGAACACTAGGTGGAAGGAAATTTCAGGCTCCTCTCAGATTCCAGAACTTTCTGTCACCGCAATGTGAGGAAAATGTGTTTTTTTTTACCCAAATTTTGAGGTTTGCAAAGGATTCTGGGTAACAGAACCTGGTCAGAGCCCCACAAGTCACCCCATCTTGGATTCCCCTAGGCCTCTAGTTTTACAAAATGCACAAGTTTGGTAGGTTTCCTTAGGTGCCGGCTGAGCTAGAGGCCAAAATCTATGGGTAGGCACTTTGCAAAAAACACCTCTGTTTTCTGTCAAAAAATGGGATGTGTCCACGTTGTGTTTTGGGGCATTTCCTGTCGCGGGCGCTAGGCCTACCCACACAAGTGAGGTATCATTTGTATCGGTAGACTTGGGGGAACGCTGGGTGGAAGGAAATTTGTGGCTCCTCTCAGATTCCAGAACTTTCTGTCACCGAAATGTGAGGAAAATTTGTTTTTTTTGGCCAAATTTTGAGGTTTGCAAAGGATTCTGAGTAACAGAACCTGGTCAGAGCCCCACAAGTCAACCCATCTTGGATTTCCCTAGGTCTCTAGTTTTCAACAATGCACAGTTTTGGTAGGTTTCCCTAGGTGCCGGCTGAGCTAGAGGCCAAAATCTATAGGTAGGCACTTTGCAAAAAACACCTCTGTTTTCTGTAAAAAAATGGAATGTGTCCACGTTGTGTTTTTGGGCATTTCCTGTGGCGGGCGCTAGGCCTCCCCACACAAGTGAGGTATCATTTTTATCAGGAGACTTGGGGGAACACTGGGTGGAAGGAAATTTGTGGCTCCCCTCAGATTCCAGAACTTCCTGTCACCGAAATGTGAGGAAAATGTGTTTTTTTAGCCAAATTTTGAGATTTGCAAAGGATTCTGGGTAACAGAACCTGGTCAGAGCCCCACAAGTCACCCATCTTGGATTCCCCTAGGTCTGTAGTTTTAAAAAATTCACAGGTTTGGTAGGTTTCCCTAAGTGCCGGCTGAGCTAGAGGCCAAAATCTGTAGGTAGGCACTTTGCAAAAAACACCTCTGTTTTCTGTCAAAAAATGCGATGTGTCCATGTTATGTTTTGGGGCATTTCCTGTCGCGAGCGCTAGGCCTACCCACATAAGTGAGGTATCAATTTTATCAGGAGGCTTGGGGGAACACTGGGTGGAAGGAAATTTGAGGCTCCTCTCAGATTCCAGAACTTTCTGTCACCGCAATGTGAAGAAAATGTGTGTTTTTTTTTGCCAAACTTTGAGGTTTGCAAAGGATTCTGGGTAACAGAACCTGGTCAGAGCCCCACAAGTCACCCCATCTTGGATTCCCCTAGGTCTCTAGTTTTCACAAATGCACAGGTTTGGTAGGTTTCCCTAGTGCCGGCTGAGCTAGAGGCCAAAATCTACAGGTAGGCACGTTGCAAAAAACACCTCTGTTTTCTGTAAACAAATGGGATGTGTCCACATTGTGTTTTGGGGCATTTCCTGTGGTGGTCGCTAGGCCTACCCACACAAGTGAGGTATCATTTGTATTGGGAGACTTGGGGGAACGCTGGGTGGAAGGACATTTGTGGCTCCTCTTAGATTCCAGAACTTTCTGTCACCGAAATGTGAGGAAAATGTGTTTTTTTGGTCAAATTTTGAGGTGTACAAAGGATTCTGGGTAACAGAACCTGGTCAGAACCCCACAAGTCAACCCATCCTGGATTCCCCTAGGTCTCTAGATTTCAACAATGTACAGGTTTGGTAGATTTCCCTAGGTGCCGGCTGAGCTAGAGGCCAAAATCTATAGGTAGGCACTTTGCAAAAAACACCTCTGTTTTCTGTAAAAAAAATTGAATGTGTCCACGTTGTGTTTTGGGGCACTTCCTGTGGCGGGCGCTAGGCCTACCCACACAAGTGAGGTATCATTTTTATCAGGAGACTTGGGGGAACACTGGGTGGAAGGAAATTTGTGGCTCCTCTCAGATTCCAGATCTTTCTGTCACCGAAATGTGAGGGAAATGTGTATTTTTAGCCAAATAGTGAGGTTTGCAAAGGATTCTGGTTAACAGAACCTGGTCAGATCCCCACAAGTCACCCCATCTTGGATTCCCCTAGGTCTCTAGTTTTCAACAATGCACAGGTTTGGTAGGTTTCCCTAGGTGCCAGCTGAGCTAGAGGCCAAAATCTGTAGGTAGGCACTTTGCAAAAAACACCTCTGTTTTCTGTCAAAAAATGCGATGTGTCCATGTTATGTTTTGGGGCATTCCCTGTCGCGGGCGCTAGGCCTATCCACACAAGTGAGGTATCAACTTTATCAGGAGGCTTGGGGGAATACTGGGTGGAAGGAAATTTGTGGCTCCCCTCAGATTCCAGAACTTTCTGTCACCGAAATGTCAGAAAAATTTATTTTTTTAGCCAAATTTTGAGATTTGCAAAGGATTCTGGGTAACAGAACCTGGTCAGAGCCCCACAAGTCACCCATCTTGGATTCTACTAGGTCTGTAGTTTTCAAAAATTCACAGTTTTGGTAGGTTTCCCTAGGTGCCAGCTGAGCTAGAGGCCAAAATCTGTAGGTAGGCACTTTGCAAATAACACCTCTGTTTTCTGTCAAAAAATGCGATGTGTCCCTGTTATGTTTTGGGGCATTTCCTGTCGCGAGCGCTAGGCCTACCCACACAAGTGAGGTATCAATTTTATCAGGAGGCTTGGGGGAACACTGGGTGGAAGGAAATTTGAGGCTCCTCTCAGATTCCAGAACTTTCTGTCACCGAAATGAGAGGAAAATGTGTTTTTTTTTAGCCAAATTCTGATGTTTGCAAAGGATTCTGGGTAACAGAACCTGGTCAGAGCCTGACAAGTCACCCCATCTTGGATTCCCCTAGGCCTCTAGTTTTACAAAATGCACAAGTTTGGTAGGTTTCCCTAGGTGCCGGCTGAGCTAGAGGCCAAAATCTATAGGTAGGCACTTTGCAAAAAACACCTCTGTTTTCTGTCAAAAAATGGGATGTGTCCACGTTGTGTTTTTGGGCATTTCCTGTCGCGGGCGCTAGGCCTACCCACACAAGTGAGGTATCATTTGTATCGGTAGACTTGGGGGAACGCTGGGTGGAAGGAAATTTGTGGCTCCTCTCAGATTCCAGAACTTTCTGTCACCGAAATGTGAGGAAAATGTGGTTTTTTTAGCCAAATTTTGAGGTTTGCAAAGGATTCTGAGTAACAGAACCTGGTCAGAGCCCCACAAGTCAACCCATCTTGGATTCCCCTATGTCTCTAGTTTTCAACAAGGCACAGTTTTGGTAGGTTTCCCTAGGTGCCGGCTGAGCTAGAGGCCAAAATCTATAGGTAGGCACTTTGCAAAAAACACCTCTGTTTTCTGTCAAAAAATGGAATGTGTCCACGTTGTGTTTTGGGGCATTTCCTGTGGCGGGCGCTAGGCCTACCCACACAAGTGAGGTATCATTTTTATCAGGAGACTTGGGGGAACACTGGGTGGAAGGAAATTTGTGGCTCCTCTCAGATTCCAGAACTTTCTGTCAACGAAATGTGAGGAAAATTTGTTTTTTTTGGCCAAATTTTGAGGTTTGCAAAGGATTCTGAGTAACAGAACCTGGTCAGAGCCCCACAAGTCAACCCATCTTGGATTCCCTAGGTCTCTAGTTTTCAACAATGCACAGTTTTGGTAGGTTTCCCTAGGTGCCGGCTGAGCTAGAGGCCAAAATCTATAGGTAGGCACTTTGCAAAAAACACCTCTGTTTTCTGTAAAAAAATGGAATGTGTCCACGTTGTGTTTTGGGGCATTTCCTGTGGCGGGCGCTAGGCCTCCCCACACAAGTGAGGTATCATTTTTATCAGGAGACTTGGGGGAACACTGGGTGGAAGGAAATGTGTGGCTCCCCTCAGATTCCAGAACTTTCTGTCACCGAAATGTGAGGAAAATGTGTTTTTTTAGCCAAATTTTGAGATTTGCAAAAAATTCTGGGTAACAGAACCTGGTCAGAGCCCCACAAGTCACCCATCTTGGATTCCCCTAGGTCTGTAGTTTTAAAAAATTCACAGGTTTGGTAGGTTTCCCTAGGTGCCGGCTGAGCTAGAGGCCAAAATCTGTAGGTAGGCACTTTGCAAAAAACACCTCTGTTTTCTGTCAAAAAATGCGATGTGTCCATGTTATGTTTTGGGGCATTTCCTGTCGCGAGCGCTAGGCCTACCCACATAAGTGAGGTATCAATTTTATCAGGAGGCTTGGGGGAACACTGGGTGGAAGGAAATTTGAGGCTCCTCTCAGATTCCAGAACTTTCTGTCACCGCAATGTGAGGAAAATGTTTTTTTTTTGCCAAACTTTGAGGTTTGCAAAGGATTCTGGGTAACAGAACCTGGTCAGAGCCCCACAAGTCACCCCATCTTGGATTCCCCTAGGTCTCTAGTTTTCACAAATGCACAGGTTTGGTAGGTTTCCCTAGTGCCGGCTGAGCTAGAGGCCAAAATCTACAGGAAGGCACGTTGCAAAAAACACCTCTGTTTTCTGTCAAAAAATGGGATGTGTCCACATTGTGTTTTGGGGCATTTCCTGTGGTGGGCGCTAGGCCTACCCACATAAGTGAGGTATCATTTGTATTGGGAGACTTGGGGGAACGCTGGGTGGAAGGACATTTGTGGCTCCTCTTAGATTCTAGAACTTTCTGTCACCGAAATGTGAGGAAAATGTGTTTTTTTTGGTCAAATTTTGAGGTGTACAAAGGATTCTGGGTAACAGAACCTGGTCAGAACCCCACAAGTCAACCCATCCTGGATTCCCCTAGGTCTCTAGTTTTCAACAATGTACAGGTTTGGTAGATTTCCCTAGGTGCCGGCTGAGCTAGAGGCCAAAATCTATAGGTAGGCACTTTGCAAAAAACACCTCTGTTTTCTGTAAAAAAATTGAATGTGTCCACGTTGTGTTTTGGGGCACTTCCTGTGGCAGGTGCTAGGCCTAGCCACACAAGTGAGGTATCATTTTTATCAGGAGACTTGGGGGAACACTGGGTGGAAGGAAATTTGTGGCTCCTCTCAGATTCCAGATCTTTCTGTCACCGAAATGTGAGGAAAATGTGTATTTTTAGCCAAATAGTGAGGTTTGCAAAGGATTCTGGTTAACAGAACCTGTTCAGATCCCCACAAGTCACCCCATCTTGGATTCCCCTAGGTCTCTAGTTTTCAACAATGCACAGGTTTGGTAAGTTTCCCTAGGTGCCAGCTGAGCTAGAGGCCAAAATCTGTAGGTTGGCACTTTGCAAAAAACACCTCTGTTTTCTGTCAAAAAATGCGATATGTCCATTTTATGTTTTGGGGCATTCCCTGTCGCGTGCGCTAGGCCTACCCACACAAGTGAGGTATCAACTTTATCAGGAGGCTTGGGGGAACACTGGGTGGAAGGAAATTTGTGGCTCCCCTCAGATTCCAGAACTTTCTGTCACCGAAATGTGAGGAAAATTTGTTTTTTGTTGCCAAATTTTGAGGTTTGCAAAGGATTCTGAGTAACAGAACCTGGTCAGAGCCCCACAAGTCAACCCATCTTGGATTCCCTAGGTCTCTAGTTTTCAACAATGCACAGTTTTGGTAGGTTTCCCTAGGTGCCGGCTGAGCTAGAGGCCAAAATCTATAGGTAGGCACTTTGCAAAAAACACCTCTGTTTTCTGTAAAAAAATGGAATGTGTCCACGTTGTGTTTTGGGGCATTTCCTGTGGCGGGCGCTAGGCCTCCCCACACAAGTGAGATATCATTTTTATCAGGAGACTTGGGGGAACACTGGGTGGAAGGAAATTTGTGGATCCCCTCAGATTCCAGAACTTTCTGTCACCGAAATGTGAGGAAAATGTGTTTTTTTAGCCAAATTTTGAGATTTGCAAAAAATTCTGGGTAACAGAACCTGGTCAGAGCCCCACAAGTCACCCATCTTGGATTCCCCTAGGTCTGTAGTTTTAAAAAATTCACAGGTTTGGTAGGTTTCCCTAGGTGCCGGCTGAGCTAGAGGCCAAAATCTGTAGGTAGGCACTTTGCAAAAAACACCTCTGTTTTCTGTACAAAAATGCGATGTGTCCATGTTATGTTTTGGGGCATTTCCTGTCGCGAGCGCTAGGCCTACCCACATAAGTGAGATATCAATTTTATCAGGAGGCTTGGGGGAACACTGGGTGGAAGGAAATTTGAGGCTCCTCTCAGATTCCAGAACTTTCTGTCACCGCAATGTGAGGAAAATGTTTGTTTTTTTGCCAAACTTTGAGGTTTGCAAAGGATTCTGGGTAACAGAACCTGGTCAGAGCCCCACAAGTCACCCCATCTTGGTATCCCCTAGGTCTCTAGTTTTCACAAATGCACAGGTTTGGTAGGTTTCCCTAGTGCCGGCTGAGCTAGAGGCCAAAATCTACAGGTAGGCACGTTGCAAAAAACACCTCTGTTTTCTGTCAAAAAATGGGATGTGTCCACATTGTGTTTTGGGGCATTTCCTGTGGTGGGCGCTAGGCCTACCCACATAAGTGAGGTATCATTTGTATTGGGAGACTTGGGGGAACGCTGGGTGGAAGGACATTTGTGGCTCCTCTTAGATTCCAGAACTTTCTGTCACCGAAATGTGAGGAAAATGTGTTTTTTTTGGTCAAATTTTGAGGTGTACAAAGGATTCTGGGTAACAGAACCTGGTCAGAACCCCACGAGTCAACCCATCCTGGATTCCCCTAGGTCTCTAGTTTTCAACAATGCACAGGTTTGGTAGGTTTCCCTAGGTGCCGGCTGAGCTAGAGGCCAAAATCTATAGGTAGGCACTTTGCAAAAAACACCTCTGTTTTCTGTAAAAAAATTGAATGTGTCCACGTTATGTTTTGGTGCATTTCCTGTCACGAGCGCTAGGCCTACCCACACAAGTGAGGTATCAATTTTATCAGGAGACTTGGGGGAACACTGGGTGGAAGGAAATTTGAGGCTCCTCTAAGATTCCAGAACTTTCTGTCACCGCAATGTGAGGAAAATGTGTTTTTTTTTAGCCAAATTTTGAGGTTTGCAAAGGATTCTGGGTAACAGAACTTGGTCAGAGCCCCACAAGTCACCCCATCTTGGATTCCCTTAGGTCTCTAGTTTTCACAAATGCACAGGTTTGGTAGGTTTCCCTAGGTGCCGGCTGAGCTAGAGGCCAAAATCTATAGGTAGGCACTTTGCAAAAAACACCTCTGTTTTCTGTCAAAAAATGGAATGTGTCCACGTTGTGTTTTGGGGCATTTCGTGTGGCGGGCGCTAGGCCTACCCACACAAGTGAGGTATCATTTTTATCAGGAGACTTGGGGGAACACTGGGTGGAAGGAAATTTGTGGCTCCCCTCAGATTCCAGAACTTTCTGTCTCCGAAATGTGAGGAAAATTTGTTTTTTTAGGCAAATTTTGAAGTTTGCAAAGGATTCTGGGTAACAGAACCTGGTTAGAGCCCCACAAGTCACCCATATTGGATTCTCCTACGTCTGTAGTTTAAAAAAATTCAAAGGTTTGGTAGGTTTCCCTAGGTGCCAGCTGAGCTAGAGGCCAAAATCTGTAGGTAGGCACTTTGCAAAAAACACCTCTGTTTTCTGTCAAAAAATGCGATGTGTCCATGTTATGTTTTGGGGCATTTCCTGTCGCGAGCGCTAGGCCTACCCACACAAGTGAGGTATCAATTTTATCAGGAGGCTTGGGGGAATACTGGGTGGAAGGAAATTTGAGGCTCCCCTCAGATTCCAGAACTTTCTGTCACCGCAATGTGAGGAAAATTTGTTTTTTTTTGCCAAACTTTGAGGTTTGCAAAGGATTCTGGGTAACAGAACCTGGTCAGAGCCCCACAAGTCACCCCATCTTTGATTCCCCTAGGTCTCTAGTTTTCACAAATGCACAGGTTTGGTAGGTTTCCCTAGTGCCGGCTGAGCTAGAGGCCAAAATCTACAGGTAGGCACGTTGCAAAAAACACCTCTGTTTTCTGTCAAAAAATGGGATGTGTCCACATTGTGTTTTGGGGCATTTCCTGTGGTGGGCGCTAGGCCTACCCACACAAGTGAGGTATCATTTGTATTGGGAGACTTGGGGGAACGCTGGGTGGAAGGACATTTGTGGCTCCTCTTAGATTCCAGAACTTTCTGTCACCGAAATGTGAGGAAAATGTGTTTTTTTTGGTCAAATTTTGAGGTGTACAAAGGATTCTGGGTAACAGAACCTGGTCAGAACCCTACAAGTCAACCCATCCTGGATTCCCCTAGGTCTCTAGTTTTCAACAATGTACAGGTTTGGTAGATTTCCCTAGGTGCCGGCTGAGCTAGAGGCCAAAATCTATAGGTAGGCACTTTGCAAAAAACACCTCTGTTTTCTGTCAAAAAATGCGATGTGTCCATGTTATGTTTTGGGGCATTCCCTGTTGCGGGCGCTAGGCCTACCCACACAAGTGAGGTATCAACTTTATCAGGAGGCTTGGGGGAACACTGGGTGGAAGGAAATTTGTGGCTCCCCTCAGATTCCAGAACTTTCTGTCACCGAAATGTCAGAAAAATTTGTTTTTTTTAGCCAAATTTTGAGATTTGCAAAGGATTCTGGGTAACAGAACCTGGTCAGAGCCCGACAAGTCACCCCATCTTGGATTCCCCTAGGCCTCTAGTTTTACAAAATGCAAAAGTTTGGTAGGTTTCCCTAGGTGCCGGCTGAGCTAGAGGCCAAACTCTATAGGTAGGCACTTTGCAAAAAACACCTCTGTTTTCTGTCAAAAAATGGGATGTGTCCACGTTGTGTTTTGGGGCATTTCCTGTCGCGGGCGCTAGTCCTACCCACACAAGTGAGGTATCATTTGTATCGGTAGACTTGGGGGAACGCTGGGTGGAAGGAAATTTGTGGCTCCTCTCAGATTCCAGAACTTTCTGTCACCGAAATGTGAGGAAAATGTGTTTTTTTTAGCCAAATTTTGAGGTTTGCAAAGGATTCTGAGTAACAGAACCTGGTCAGAGCCCCACAAGTCAACCCATCTTGGATTCCCCTATGTCTCTAGTTTTCAACAATGCACAGTTTTGGTAGGTTTCCCTAGGTGCCGGCTGAGCTAGAGGCCAAAATCTATAGGTAGGCACTTTGCAAAAAACACCTCTGTTTTCTGTCAAAAAATGGAATGTGTCCACGTTGCATTTTGGGGCATTTCCTGTGGCGGGCGCTAGGCCTACCCACACAAGTGAGGTATCATTTTTATCAGGAGACTTGGGGGAACACTGGGTGGAAAGAAATTTGTGGCTCCCCTCAGATTCCAGAACTTTCTGTCACCGAAATGTGAGGAAAATTTGTTTTTTTAAGCAAATTTTGAAGTTTGCAAAGGATTCTGGGTAACAGAACCTGGTCAGAGCCCCACAAGTCACCCACCTTGGATTCTCCTAGGTCTGTAGTTTTAATAAATTCAAAGGTTTGGTAGGTTTCCCTAGGTGCCAGCTGAGCTAGAGGCCAAAATCTGTAGGTAGGCACTTTGCAAAAAACACCTCTGTTTTCTGTCAAAAAATGCGATGTGTCCCTGTTATGTTTTGGGGCATTTCCTGTTGCGAGCGCTAGGCCTACCCACACAAGTGAGGTATCAATTTTATCAGGAGGCTTGGGGGAACACTGGGGGAAGGAAATTTGAGGCTCCTCTCAGATTCCAGAACTTTCTGTCACCGCAATGTGAGGAAAATGTGTTTTTTTTTAGCCAAACTTTGAGGTTTGCAAAGGATTCTGGGTAACAGAACCTGGTCAGAGGCCCACAAGTCACCCCATCTTGGATTCCCCTAGGTCTCTAGTTTTCACAAATGCACAGGTTTGGTAGGTTTCCCTAGGTGCCGGCTGAGCTAGAGGCCAAAATCTACAGGTAGGCACGTTGCAAAAAACACCTCTGTTTTCTGTCAAAAAATGGGATGTGTCCACATTGTGTTTTGGGGCATTTCCTGTGGTGGGCGCTAGGCCTACCCACACAGGTGAGGTATCATTTTTATCAGGAGACTTGGGGGAACACTGGGTGGAAGGAAATTTGTGGCTCCTCTCAGATTCCAGAACTTTCTGTCACCGAAATGTGAGGAAAATGTGTATTTTTAGCCAAATTTTGAGGTTTGCAAAGTATTCTGGGTAACAGAACCTGGTCAGAGCCCCACAAGTCACCCATCTTGGATTCTACTAGGTCTGTAGTTTTAAAAAATTCACAGGTTTGGTAGGTTTCCCTAGGTGCCAGCTGAGCTAGAGGCCAAAATCTGTAGGTAGGCACTTTGCAAATAACACCTCTGTTTTCTGTCAAAAAATGCGATGTGTCCATGTTATGTTTTGGGGCATTTCCTGTCGCGAGCGCTAGGCCTACCCACATAAGTGAGGTATCAATTTTATCAGGAGGCTTGGGGGAACACTGGGTGGAAGGAAATTTGAGGCTCCTCTCAGATTCCAGAACTTTCTGTCACCGCAATGTGAGGAAAATGTGTTTTTTTTTGCCAAACTTTGAGGTTTGCAAAGGATTCTGGGTAACAGAACCTGGTCAGAGCCCCACAAGTCACCCCATCTTTGATTCCCCTAGGTCTCTAGTTTTCACAAATGCACAGGTTTGGTAGGTTTCCCTAGGTGCCGGCTGAGCTAGAGGCCAAAATCTATAGGTAGGCACTTTGCAAAAAACACCTCTGTTTTCTGTCAAAAAATGGAATGTGTCCACGTTGTGTTTTGGGGCATTTCCTGTCGTGGTCGCTAGGCCTACCCACACAAGTGAGGTATCATTTTTATCGGGAGACTTGGGGCAATGCTGGGTGGAAGGAAATTTGTGGCTCCTCCCAGATTCCAGAACTTTCTGTCACCAAAATATGATGAAAATGTGTTTTTTTTGCCAAACTTTGAGGTTTGCAATGGATTCTGGGTAACAGAACCCTGTAAGAGCCCCACAAGTCCCCCCATCTTGGATTCCCCCTAGGTTTCTAGTTTTCATAAATGCACAGGTTTGGTAGGTTTCCCTAGGTGCCGGCTGAGCTAGAGGCCAAAATCTATAGGTAGGCACTTTGCAAAAAACAGCTCTGTTTTCTGTCAAAAAATGGGATGTGTCCACTTTCTGTTTTGGGGCATTTCCTGTCGTAGGCGCCAGGCCTACCCACACAAGTGAGGTATCATTTTTATCAGGAGACTTGGGGGAACGCTGGGTAGAAGGAAATTTGTGGCTCCTCTCAGATTCCAGAACTTTCTGTCACCAAAATGTGAGGAAAATTTGTTTTTTTTTAGCCAAATTTTGAGGTTTGCAAAGGATTCTGGGTAACAGAACCTGGTCAGAGCCCCACAAGTCAACCCATCTTGGATTCCCCTAGGTCTCTAGTTTTCAAAAATGCACAGGTTTGGTAGGTTTCCCTAGGTGCCGGCTGAGCTAGAGGCCAAAATCTATAGGTAGGCACTTTGCAAAAAACACCTCTGTTTTCTGTCAAAAAATAGAATGTGTCCACGTTATGTTTTGGTGCATTTCCTGTCACGAGCGCTAGGCCTACCCACACAAGTGAGGTATCAATTTTATCAGGAGACTTGGGGGAACACTGGGTGGAAGGAAATTTGAGGCTCCTCTCAGATTCCAGAACTTTCTGTCACCGCAATGTGAGGAAAATGTGTTTTTTTTTAGCCAAATTTTGAGGTTTGCAAAGGATTCTGGGTAACAGAACTTGGTCAGAGCCCCACAAGTCACCCCATCTTGGATTCCCTTAGGTCTCTAGTTTTCACAAATGCACAGGTTTGGTAGGTTTCCCTAGGTGCCGGCTGAGCTAGAGGCCAAAATCTATAGGTAGGCACTTTGCAAAAAACACCTCTGTTTTCTGTCAAAAAATGGAATGTGTCCACGTTGTGTTTTGGGGCATTTCGTGTGGCGGGCGCTAGGCCTACCCACACAAGTGAGGTATCATTTTTATCAGGAGACTTGGGGGAACACTGGGTGGAAGGAAATTTGTGGCTCCCCTCAGATTCCAGAACTTTCTGTCTCCGAAATGTGAGGAAAATTTGTTTTTTTAGGCAAATTTTGAAGTTTGCAAAGGATTCTGGGTAACAGAACCTGGTCAGAGCCCCACAAGTCACCCATCTTGGATTCTACTAGGTCTGTAGTTTTCAAAAATTCACAGGTTTGGTAGGTTTCCCTAGGTGCCAGCTGAGCTAGAGGCAAAAATCTGTAGGTAGGCACTTTGCAAATAACACCTCTGTTTTCTGTCAAAAAATGTGATGTGTCCATGTTATGTTTTGGGGCATTTCCTGTCGCGAGCGCTAGGCCTACCCACACAAGTGAGGTATCAATTTTATCAGGAGACTTGGGGGAACACTGGGTGGAAGGAAATTTGAGGCTCCTCTCAGATTCCAGAACTTTCTGTCACCGCAATGTGAGGAAAATGTGTTTTTTTTTAGCCAAATTTTGAGGTTTGCAAAGGATTCTGGGTAACAGAACTTGGTCAGAGCCCCACAAGTCACCCCATCTTGGATTCCCTTAGGTCTCTAGTTTTCACAAATGCACAGGTTTGGTAGGTTTCCCTAGGTGCCGGCTGAGCTAGAGGCCAAAATCTATAGGTAGGCACTTTGCAAAAAACACCTCTGTTTTCTGTCAAAAAATGGAATGTGTCCACGTTGTGTTTTGGGGCATTTCGTGTGGCGGGCGCTAGGCCTACCCACACAAGTGAGGTATCATTTTTATCAGGAGACTTGGGGGAACACTGGGTGGAAGGAAATTTGTGGCTCCCCTCAGATTCCAGAACTTTCTGTCTCCGAAATGTGAGGAAAATTTGTTTTTTTAGGCAAATTTTGAAGTTTGCAAAGGATTCTGGGTAACAGAACCTGGTTAGAGCCCCACAAGTCACCCATATTGGATTCTCCTACGTCTGTAGTTTAAAAAAATTCAAAGGTTTGGTAGGTTTCCCTAGGTGCCAGCTGAGCTAGAGGCCAAAATCTGTAGGTAGGCACTTTGCAAAAAACACCTCTGTTTTCTGTCAAAAAATGCGATGTGTCCATGTTATGTTTTGGGGCATTTCCTGTCGCGAGCGCTAGGCCTACCCACACAAGTGAGGTATCAATTTTATCAGGAGGCTTGGGGGAATACTGGGTGGAAGGAAATTTGAGGCTCCCCTCAGATTCCAGAACTTTCTGTCACCGCAATGTGAGGAAAATTTGTTTTTTTTTTGCCAAACTTTGAGGTTTGCAAAGGATTCTGGGTAACAGAACCTGGTCAGAGCCCCACAAGTCACCCCATCTTTGATTCCCCTAGGTCTCTAGTTTTCACAAATGCACAGGTTTGGTAGGTTTCCCTAGTGCCGGCTGAGCTAGAGGCCAAAATCTACAGGTAGGCACGTTGCAAAAAACACCTCTGTTTTCTGTCAAAAAATGGGATGTGTCCACATTGTGTTTTGGGGCATTTCCTGTGGTGGGCGCTAGGCCTACCCACACAAGTGAGGTATCATTTGTATTGGGAGACTTGGGGGAACGCTGGGTGGAAGGACATTTGTGGCTCCTCTTAGATTCCAGAACTTTCTGTCACCGAAATGTGAGGAAAATGTGTTTTTTTTGGTCAAATTTTGAGGTGTACAAAGGATTCTGGGTAACAGAACCTGGTCAGAACCCTACAAGTCAACCCATCCTGGATTCCCCTAGGTCTCTAGTTTTCAACAATGTACAGGTTTGGTAGATTTCCCTAGGTGCCGGCTGAGCTAGAGGCCAAAATCTATAGGTAGGCACTTTGCAAAAAACACCTCTGTTTTCTGTCAAAAAATGCGATGTGTCCATGTTATGTTTTGGGGCATTCCCTGTTGCGGGCGCTAGGCCTACCCACACAAGTGAGGTATCAACTTTATCAGGAGGCTTGGGGGAACACTGGGTGGAAGGAAATTTGTGGCTCCCCTCAGATTCCAGAACTTTCTGTCACCGAAATGTCAGAAAAATTTGTTTTTTTTAGCCAAATTTTGAGATTTGCAAAGGATTCTGGGTAACAGAACCTGGTCAGAGCCCGACAAGTCACCCCATCTTGGATTCCCCTAGGCCTCTAGTTTTACAAAATGCAAAAGTTTGGTAGGTTTCCCTAGGTGCCGGCTGAGCTAGAGGCCAAAATCTATAGGAAGGCACTTTGCAAAAAACACCTCTGTTTTCTGTCAAAAAATGGGATGTGTCCACGTTGTGTTTTGGGGCATTTCCTGTCGCGGGCGCTAGTCCTACCCACACAAGTGAGGTATCATTTGTATCGGTAGACTTGGGGGAACGCTGGGTGGAAGGAAATTTGTGGCTCCTCTCAGATTCCAGAACTTTCTGTCACCGAAATGTGAGGAAAATGTGTTTTTTTTAGCCAAATTTTGAGGTTTGCAAAGGATTCTGAGTAACAGAACCTGGTCAGAGCCCCACAAGTCAACCCATCTTGGATTCCCCTATGTCTCTAGTTTTCAACAATGCACAGTTTTGGTAGGTTTCCCTAGGTGCCGGCTGAGCTAGAGGCCAAAATCTATAGGTAGGCACTTTGCAAAAAACACCTCTGTTTTCTGTCAAAAAATGGAATGTGTCCACGTTGCATTTTGGGGCATTTCCTGTGGCGGGCGCTAGGCCTACCCACACAAGTGAGGTATCATTTTTATCAGGAGACTTGGGGGAACACTGGGTGGAAAGAAATTTGTGGCTCCCCTCAGATTCCAGAACTTTCTGTCACCGAAATGTGAGGAAAATTTGTTTTTTTAGGCAAATTTTGAAGTTTGCAAAGGATTCTGGGTAACAGAACCTGGTCAGAGCCCCACAAGTCACCCACCTTGGATTCTCCTAGGTCTGTAGTTTTAATAAATTCAAAGGTTTGGTAGGTTTCCCTAGGTGCCAGCTGAGCTAGAGGCCAAAATCTGTAGGTAGGCACTTTGCAAAAAACACCTCTGTTTTCTGTCAAAAAATGCGATGTGTCCCTGTTATGTTTTGGGGCATTTCCTGTCGCGAGCGCTAGGCCTACCCACACAAGTGAGGTATCAATTTTATCAGGAGGCTTGGGGGAACACTGGGGGAAGGAAATTTGAGGCTCCTCTCAGATTCCAGAACTTTCTGTCACCGCAATGTGAGGAAAATGTGTTTTTTTTTAGCCAAACTTTGAGGTTTGCAAAGGATTCTGGGTAACAGAACCTGGTCAGAGGCCCACAAGTCACCCCATCTTGGATTCCCCTAGGTCTCTAGTTTTCACAAATGCACAGGTTTGGTAGGTTTCCCTAGGTGCCGGCTGAGCTAGAGGCCAAAATCTACAGGTAGGCACGTTGCAAAAAACACCTCTGTTTTCTGTCAAAAAATGGGATGTGTCCACATTGTGTTTTGGGGCATTTCCTGTGGTGGGCGCTAGGCCTACCCACACAGGTGAGGTATCATTTTTATCAGGAGACTTGGGGGAACACTGGGTGGAAGGAAATTTGTGGCTCCTCTCAGATTCCAGAACTTTCTGTCACCGAAATGTGAGGAAAATGTGTATTTTTAGCCAAATTTTGAGGTTTGCAAAGTATTCTGGGTAACAGAACCTGGTCAGAGCCCCACAAGTCACCCATCTTGGATTCTACTAGGTCTGTAGTTTTAAAAAATTCACAGGTTTGGTAGGTTTCCCTAGGTGCCAGCTGAGCTAGAGGCCAAAATCTGTAGGTAGGCACTTTGCAAATAACACCTCTGTTTTCTGTCAAAAAATGCGATGTGTCCATGTTATGTTTTGGGGCATTTCCTGTCGCGAGCGCTAGGCCTACCCACATAAGTGAGGTATCAATTTTATCAGGAGGCTTGGGGGAACACTGGGTGGAAGGAAATTTGAGGCTCCTCTCAGATTCCAGAACTTTCTGTCACCGCAATGTGAGGAAAATGTGTTTTTTTTTGCCAAACTTTGAGGTTTGCAAAGGATTCTGGGTAACAGAACCTGGTCAGAGCCCCACAAGTCACCCCATCTTTGATTCCCCTAGGTCTCTAGTTTTCACAAATGCACAGGTTTGGTAGGTTTCCCTAGGTGCCGGCTGAGCTAGAGGCCAAAATCTATAGGTAGGCACTTTGCAAAAAACACCTCTGTTTTCTGTCAAAAAATGGAATGTGTCCACGTTGTGTTTTGGGGCATTTCCTGTCGTGGTCGCTAGGCCTACCCACACAAGTGAGGTATCATTTTTATCGGGAGACTTGGGGCAATGCTGGGTGGAAGGAAATTTGTGGCTCCTCCCAGATTCCAGAACTTTCTGTCACCAAAATATGATGAAAATGTGTTTTTTTTGCCAAACTTTGAGGTTTGCAATGGATTCTGGGTAACAGAACCTGGTAAGAGCCCCACAAGTCCCCCCATCTTGGATTCCCCCTAGGTTTCTAGTTTTCATAAATGCACAGGTTTGGTAGGTTTCCCTAGGTGCCGGCTGAGCTAGAGGCCAAAATCTATAGGTAGGCACTTTGCAAAAAACAGCTCTGTTTTCTGTCAAAAAATGGGATGTGTCCACTTTCTGTTTTGGGGCATTTCCTGTCGTAGGCGCCAGGCCTACCCACACAAGTGAGGTATCATTTTTATCAGGAGACTTGGGGGAACGCTGGGTAGAAGGAAATTTGTGGCTCCTCTCAGATTCCAGAACTTTCTGTCACCAAAATGTGAGGAAAATTTGTTTTTTTTTAGCCAAATTTTGAGGTTTGCAAAGGATTCTGGGTAACAGAACCTGGTCAGAGCCCCACAAGTCAACCCATCTTGGATTCCCCTAGGTCTCTAGTTTTCAAAAATGCACAGGTTTGGTAGGTTTCCCTAGGTGCCGGCTGAGCTAGAGGCCAAAATCTATAGGTAGGCACTTTGCAAAAAACACCTCTGTTTTCTGTCAAAAAATAGAATGTGTCCACGTTATGTTTTGGTGCATTTCCTGTCACGAGCGCTAGGCCTACCCACACAAGTGAGGTATCAATTTTATCAGGAGACTTGGGGGAACACTGGGTGGAAGGAAATTTGAGGCTCCTCTCAGATTCCAGAACTTTCTGTCACCGCAATGTGAGGAAAATGTGTTTTTTTTTAGCCAAATTTTGAGGTTTGCAAAGGATTCTGGGTAACAGAACTTGGTCAGAGCCCCACAAGTCACCCCATCTTGGATTCCCTTAGGTCTCTAGTTTTCACAAATGCACAGGTTTGGTAGGTTTCCCTAGGTGCCGGCTGAGCTAGAGGCCAAAATCTATAGGTAGGCACTTTGCAAAAAACACCTCTGTTTTCTGTCAAAAAATGGAATGTGTCCACGTTGTGTTTTGGGGCATTTCGTGTGGCGGGCGCTAGGCCTACCCACACAAGTGAGGTATCATTTTTATCAGGAGACTTGGGGGAACACTGGGTGGAAGGAAATTTGTGGCTCCCCTCAGATTCCAGAACTTTCTGTCTCCGAAATGTGAGGAAAATTTGTTTTTTTAGGCAAATTTTGAAGTTTGCAAAGGATTCTGGGTAACAGAACCTGGTTAGAGCCCCACAAGTCACCCATATTGGATTCTCCTACGTCTGTAGTTTAAAAAAATTCAAAGGTTTGGTAGGTTTCCCTAGGTGCCAGCTGAGCTAGAGGCCAAAATCTGTAGGTAGGCACTTTGCAAAAAACACCTCTGTTTTCTGTCAAAAAATGCGATGTGTCCATGTTATGTTTTGGGGCATTTCCTGTCGCGAGCGCTAGGCCTACCCACACAAGTGAGGTATCAATTTTATCAGGAGGCTTGGGGGAATACTGGGTGGAAGGAAATTTGAGGCTCCCCTCAGATTCCAGAACTTTCTGTCACCGCAATGTGAGGAAAATTTGTTTTTTTTTTGCCAAACTTTGAGGTTTGCAAAGGATTCTGGGTAACAGAACCTGGTCAGAGCCCCACAAGTCACCCCATCTTTGATTCCCCTAGGTCTCTAGTTTTCACAAATGCACAGGTTTGGTAGGTTTCCCTAGTGCCGGCTGAGCTAGAGGCCAAAATCTACAGGTAGGCACGTTGCAAAAAACACCTCTGTTTTCTGTCAAAAAATGGGATGTGTCCACATTGTGTTTTGGGGCATTTCCTGTTGTGGGCGCTAGGCCTACCCACACAAGTGAGGTATCATTTGTATTGGGAGACTTGGGGGAACGCTGGGTGGAAGGACATTTGTGGCTCCTCTTAGATTCCAGAACTTTCTGTCACCGAAATGTGAGGAAAATGTGTTTTTTTTGGTCAAATTTTGAGGTGTACAAAGGATTCTGGGTAACAGAACCTGGTCAGAACCCTACAAGTCAACCCATCCTGGATTCCCCTAGGTCTCTAGTTTTCAACAATGTACAGGTTTGGTAGATTTCCCTAGGTGCCGGCTGAGCTAGAGGCCAAAATCTATAGGTAGGCACTTTGCAAAAAACACCTCTGTTTTCTGTCAAAAAATGCGATGTGTCCATGTTATGTTTTGGGGCATTCCCTGTTGCGGGCGCTAGGCCTACCCACACAAGTGAGGTATCAACTTTATCAGGAGGCTTGGGGGAACACTGGGTGGAAGGAAATTTGTGGCTCCCCTCAGATTCCAGAACTTTCTGTCACCGAAATGTCAGAAAAATTTGTTTTTTTTAGCCAAATTTTGAGATTTGCAAAGGATTCTGGGTAACAGAACCTGGTCAGAGCCCCACAAGTCACCCATCTTGGATTCTACTAGGTCTGTAGTTTTCAAAAATTCACAGGTTTGGTAGGTTTCCCTAGGTGCCAGCTGAGCTAGAGGCAAAAATCTGTAGGTAGGCACTTTGCAAATAACACCTCTGTTTTCTGTCAAAAAATGTGATGTGTCCATGTTATGTTTTGGGGCATTTCCTGTCGCGAGCGCTAGGCCTACCCACACAAGTGAGGTATCAATTTTATCAGGAGACTTGGGGGAACACTGGGTGGAAGGAAATTTGAGGCTCCTCTCAGATTCCAGAACTTTCTGTCACCGCAATGTGAGGAAAATGTGTTTTTTTTTAGCCAAATTTTGAGGTTTGCAAAGGATTCTGGGTAACAGAACTTGGTCAGAGCCCCACAAGTCACCCCATCTTGGATTCCCTTAGGTCTCTAGTTTTCACAAATGCACAGGTTTGGTAGGTTTCCCTAGGTGCCGGCTGAGCTAGAGGCCAAAATCTATAGGTAGGCACTTTGCAAAAAACACCTCTGTTTTCTGTCAAAAAATGGAATGTGTCCACGTTGTGTTTTGGGGCATTTCGTGTGGCGGGCGCTAGGCCTACCCACACAAGTGAGGTATCATTTTTATCAGGAGACTTGGGGGAACACTGGGTGGAAGGAAATTTGTGTCTCCCCTCAGATTCCAGAACTTTCTGTCTCCGAAATGTGAGGAAAATTTGTTTTTTTAGGCAAATTTTGAAGTTTGCAAAGGATTCTGGGTAACAGAACCTGGTTAGAGCCCCACAAGTCACCCATATTGGATTCTCCTACGTCTGTAGTTTTAAAAAATTCAAAGGTTTGGTAGGTTTCCCTAGGTGCCAGCTGAGCTAGAGGCCAAAATCTGTAGGTAGGCACTTTGCAAAAAACACCTCTGTTTTCTGTCAAAAAATGCGATGTGTCCATGTTATGTTTTGGGGCATTTCCTGTCGCGAGCGCTAGGCCTACCCACACAAGTGAGGTATCAATTTTATCAGGAGGCTTGGGGGAATACTGGGTGGAAGGAAATTTGAGGCTCCCCTCAGATTCCAGAACTTTCTGTCACCGCAATGTGAGGAAAATTTGTTTTTTTTTTGCCAAACTTTGAGGTTTGCAAAGGATTCTGGGTATCAGAACCTGGTCAGAGCCCCACAAGTCACCCCATCTTTGATTCCCCTAGGTCTCTAGTTTTCACAAATGCACAGGTTTGGTAGGTTTCCCTAGTGCCGGCTGAGCTAGAGGCCAAAATCTACAGGTAGGCACGTTGCAAAAAACACCTCTGTTTTCTGTCAAAAAATGGGATGTGTCCACATTGTGTTTTGGGGCATTTCCTGTGGTGGGCGCTAGGCCTACCCACACAAGTGAGGTATCATTTGTATTGGGAGATTTGGGGGAACGCTGGGTGGAAGGACATTTGTGGCTCCTCTTACATTCCAGAACTTTCTGTCACCGAAATGTGAGGAAAATGTGTTTTTTTTGGTCAAATTTTGAGGTGTACAAAGGATTCTGGGTAACAGAACCTGGTCAGAACCCTACAAGTCAACCCATCCTGGATTCCCCTAGGTCTCTAGTTTTCAACAATGTACAGGTTTGGTAGATTTCCCTAGGTGCCGGCTGAGCTAGAGGCCAAAATCTATAGGTAGGCACTTTGCAAAAAACACCTCTGTTTTCTGTCAAAAAATGCGATGTGTCCATGTTATGTTTTGGGGCATTCCCTGTTGCGGGCGCTAGGCCTACCCACACAAGTGAGGTATCAATTTTATCAGGAGACTTGGGGGAACACTGGGTGGAAGGAAATTTGAGGCTCCTCTCAGATTCCAGAACTTTCTGTCACCGCAATGTGAGGAAAATGTGTTTTTTTTTAGCCAAATTTTGAGGTTTGCAAAGGATTCTGGGTAACAGAACTTGGTCAGAGCCCCACAAGTCACCCCATCTTGGATTCCCTTAGGTCTCTAGTTTTCACAAATGCACAGGTTTGGTAGGTTTCCCTAGGTGCCGGCTGAGCTAGAGGCCAAAATCTATAGGTAGGCACTTTGCAAAAAACACCTCTGTTTTCTGTCAAAAAATGGAATGTGTCCACGTTGTGTTTTGGGGCATTTCGTGTGGCGGGCGCTAGGCCTACCCACACAAGTGAGGTATCATTTTTATCAGGAGACTTGGGGGAACACTGGGTGGAAGGAAATTTGTGGCTCCCCTCAGATTCCAGAACTTTCTGTCTCCGAAATGTGAGGAAAATTTGTTTTTTTAGGCAAATTTTGAAGTTTGCAAAGGATTCTGGGTAACAGAACCTGGTTAGAGCCCCACAAGTCACCCATATTGGATTCTCCTACGTCTGTAGTTTTAAAAAATTCAAAGGTTTGGTAGGTTTCCCTAGGTGCCAGCTGAGCTAGAGGCCAAAATCTGTAGGTAGGCACTTTGCAAAAAACACCTCTGTTTTCTGTCAAAAAATGCGATGTGTCCATGTTATGTTTTGGGGCATTTCCTGTCGCGAGCGCTAGGCCTACCCACACAAGTGAGGTATCAATTTTATCAGGAGGCTTGGGGGAACACTGGGTGGAAGGAAATTTGAGGCTCCCCTCAGATTCCAGAACTTTCTGTCACCGCAATGTGAGGAAAATTTGTTTTTTTTTTGCCAAACTTTGAGGTTTGCAAAGGATTCTGGGTAACAGAACCTGGTCAGAGCCCCACAAGTCACCCCATCTTTGATTCCCCTAGGTCTCTAGTTTTCACAAATGCACAGGTTTGGTAGGTTTCCCTAGTGCCGGCTGAGCTAGAGGCCAAAATCTACAGGTAGGCACGTTGCAAAAAACACCTCTGTTTTCTGTCAAAAAATGGGATGTGTCCACATTGTGTTTTGGGGCATTTCCTGTGGTGGGCGCTAGGCCTACCCACACAAGTGAGGTATCATTTGTATTGGGAGACTTGGGGGAACGCTGGGTGGAAGGACATTTGTGGCTCTTCTTAGATTCCAGAACTTTCTGTCACCGAAATGTGAGGAAAATGTGTTTTTTTTGGTCAAATTTTGAGGTGTACAAAGGATTCTGGGTAACAGAACCTGGTCAGAACCCTACAAGTCAACCCATCCTGGATTCCCCTAGGTCTCTAGTTTTCAACAATGTACAGGTTTGGTAGATTTCCCTAGGTGCCGGCTGAGCTAGAGGCCAAAATCTATAGGTAGGCACTTTGCAAAAAACACCTCTGTTTTCTGTAAAAAAATTGAATGTGTCCACGTTGTGTTTTGGGGCACTTCCTGTGGCGGGCGCTAGGCCTACCCACACAAGTGAGGTATCATTTTTATCAGGAGACTTGGGGGAACACTGGGTGGAAGGAAATTTGTGGCTCCTCTCAGATTCCAGATCTTTCTGTCACCGAAATGTGAGGAAAATGTGTATTTTTAGCCAAATAGTGAGGTTTGCAAAGGATTCTGGTTAACAGAACCTGGTCAGATCCCCACAAGTCACCCCATCTTGGATTCCCCTAGGTCTCTAGTTTTCAACAATGCACAGGTTTGGTAGGTTTCCCTAGGTGCCAGCTGAGCTAGAGGCCAAAATCTGTAGGTAGGCACTTTGCAAAAAACACCTCTGTTTTCTGTCAAAAAATGCGATGTGTCCATGTTATGTTTTGGGGCATTCCCTGTCGCGGGCGCTAGGCCTACCCACACAAGTGAGGTATCAACTTTATCAGGAGGCTTGGGGGAACACTGGGTGGAAGGAAATTTGTGGCTCCCCTCAGATTCCAGAACTTTCTTTCACCGAAATGTCAGAAAAATTTGTTTTTTTAGCCAAATTTTGAGATTTGCAAAGGATTCTGGGTAACAGAACCTGGTCAGAGCCCCACAAGTCACCCATCTTGGATTCTACTAGGTCTGTAGTTTTCAAAAATTCACAGGTTTGGTAGGTTTCCCTAGGTGCCAGCTGAGCTAGAGGCCAAAATCTGTAGGTAGGCACTTTGCAAATAACACCTCTGTTTTCTGTCAAAAAATGTGATGTGTCCATGTTATGTTTTGGGGCATTTCCTGTCGCGAGCGCTAGGCCTACCCACACAAGTGAGGTATCAATTTTATCAGGAGGCTTGGGGGAACACTGGGTGGAAGGAAATTTGAGGCTCCTCTCAGATTCCAGAACTTTCTGTCACCGAAATGTGAGGAAAATGTGTTTTTTTTTTGCCAAATTTTGATGTTTGCAAAGGATTCTGGGTAACAGAACCTGGTCAGAGCCCGACAAGTCACCCCATCTTGGATTCCCCTAGGCCTCTAGTTTTACAAAATGCACAACTTTGGTAGGTTTCCCTAGGTGCCGGCTGAGCTAGAGGCCAAAATCTATAGGTAGGCACTTTGCAAAAAACACCTCTGTTTTCTGTCAAAAAATGGGATGTGTCCACGTTGTGTTTTTGGGCATTTCCTGTCGCGGGCGCTAGGCCTACCGACACAAGTGAGGTATCATTTGTATCGGTAGACTTGGGGGAACGCTGGGTGGAAGGAAATTTGTGGCTCCTCTCAGATTCCAGAACTTTCTGTCACCGAAATGTGAGGAAAATGTGTTTTTTTTAGCCAAATGTTGAGGTTTGCAAAGGATTCTGAGTAACAGAACCTGGTCAGAGCCCCACAAGTCAACCCATCTTGGATTCCCCTATGTCTCTAGTTTTCAACAATGCACAGTTTTGGTAGGTTTCCCTAGGTGCCGGCTGAGCTAGATGCCAAAATCTATAGGTAGGCACTTTGCAAAAAACACCTCTGTTTTCTGTCAAAAAATGGAATGTGTCCACGTTGTGTTTTGGGGCATTTCCTGTGGCGGGCGCTAGGCCTACCCACACAAGTGAGGTATCATTTTTATAAGGAGACTTGGGGGAACACTGGGTGGAAGGAAATTTGTGGCTGCCCTCAGATTCCAGAACTTTCTGTCACCGAAATGTGAGGAAAATTTGTTTTTTTAGGCAAATTTTGAAGTTTGCAAAGGATTCTGGGTTACAGAACCTGGTCAGAGCCCCACAAGTCACCCATCTTGGATTCTCCTAGGTCTGTAGTTTTAATAAATTCAAAGGTTTGGTAGGTTTCCCTAGGTGCCAGCTGAGCTAGAGGCCAAAATCTGTAGATAGGCACTTTGCAAAAAACACCTCTGTTTTTGTGTCAAAAAATGCGATGTGTCCATGTTATGTTTTGGGGCATTTCCTGTCGCGAGCGCTAGGCCTACCCACACAAGTGAGGTATCAATTGTATCAGGAGGCTTGGGGGAACACTGGGGGAAGGAAATTTGAGGCTCCTCTCAGATTCCAGAACTTTCTGTCACCGCAATGTGAGGAAAATGTGTTTTTTTTTAGCCAAACTTTGAGGTTTGCAAAGGATTCTGGGTAACAGAACCTGGTCAGAGCCCCACAAGTCACCCCATCTTTGATTCCCCTAGGTCTCTAGTTTTCACAAATGCACAGGTTTGGTAGGTTTCCCTAGTGCCGGCTGAGCTAGAGGCCAAAATCTACAGGTAGGCACGTTGCAAAAAACACCTCTGTTTTCTGTCAAAAAATGGGATGTGTCCACATTGTGTTTTGGGGCATTTCCTGTGGTGGGCGCTAGGCCTACCCACACAAGTGAGGTATCATTTGTATTGGGAGACTTGGGGGAACGCTGGGTGGAAGGACATTTGTGGCTCCTCTTAGATTCCAGAACTTTCTGTCACCGAAATGTGAGGAAAATGTGTTTTTTTTGGTCAAATTTTGAGGTGTACAAAGGATTCTGGGTAACAGAACCTGGTCAGAACCCTACAAGTCAACCCATCCTGGATTCCCCTAGGTCTCTAGTTTTCAACAATGTACAGGTTTGGTAGATTTCCCTAGGTGCCGGCTGAGCTAGAGGCCAAAATCTATAGGTAGGCACTTTGCAAAAAACACCTCTGTTTTCTGTAAAAAAATTGAATGTGTCCACGTTGTGTTTTGGGGCACTTCCTGTGGCGGGCGCTAGGCCTACCCACACAAGTGAGGTATCATTTTTATCAGGAGACTTGGGGGAACACTGGGTGGAAGGAAATTTGTGGCTCCTCTCAGATTCCAGATCTTTCTGTCACCGAAATGTGAGGAAAATGTGTATTTTTAGCCAAATAGTGAGGTTTGCAAAGGATTCTGGTTAACAGAACCTGGTCAGATCCCCACAAGTCACCCCATCTTGGATTCCCCTAGGTCTCTAGTTTTCAACAATGCACAGGTTTGGTAGGTTTCCCTAGGTGCCAGCTGAGCTAGAGGCCAAAATCTGTAGGTAGGCACTTTGCAAAAAACACCTCTGTTTTCTGTCAAAAAATGCGATGTGTCCATGTTATGTTTTGGGGCATTCCCTGTCGCGGGCGCTAGGCCTACCCACACAAGTGAGGTATCAACTTTATCAGGAGGCTTGGGGGAACACTGGGTGGAAGGAAATTTGTGGCTCCCCTCAGATTCCAGAACTTTCTTTCACCGAAATGTCAGAAAGATTTGTTTTTTTAGCCAAATTTTGAGATTTGCAAAGGATTCTAGGTAACAGAACCTGGTCAGAGCCCCACAAGTCACCCATCTTGGATTCTACTAGGTCTGTAGTTTTCAAAAATTCACAGGTTTGGTAGGTTTCCCTAGGTGCCAGCTGAGCTAGAGGCCAAAATCTGTAGGTAGGCACTTTGCAAATAACACCTCTGTTTTCTGTCAAAAAATGTGATGTGTCCATGTTATGTTTTGGGGCATTTCCTGTCGCGAGCGCTAGGCCTACCCACACAAGTGAGGTATCAATTTTATCAGGAGGCTTGGGGGAACACTGGGTGGAAGGAAATTTGAGGCTCCTCTCAGATTCCAGAACTTTCTGTCACCGAAATGTGAGGAAAATGTGTTTTTTTTTTGCCAAATTTTGATGTTTGCAAAGGATTCTGGGTAACAGAACCTGGTCAGAGCCCGACAAGTCACCCCATCTTGGATTCCCCTAGGCCTCTAGTTTTACAAAATGCACAACTTTGGTAGGTTTCCCTAGGTGCCGGCTGAGCTAGAGGCCAAAATCTATAGGTAGGCACTTTGCAAAAAACACCTCTGTTTTCTGTCAAAAAATGGGATGTGTCCACGTTGTGTTTTTGGGCATTTCCTGTCGCGGGCGCTAGGCCTACCGACACAAGTGAGGTATCATTTGTATCGGTAGACTTGGGGGAACGCTGGGTGGAAGGAAATTTGTGGCTCCTCTCAGATTCCAGAACTTTCTGTCACCGAAATGTGAGGAAAATGTGTTTTTTTTAGCCAAATGTTGAGGTTTGCGAAGGATTCTGAGTAACAGAACCTGGTCAGAGCCCCACAAGTCAACCCATCTTGGATTCCCCTATGTCTCTAGTTTTCAACAATGCACAGTTTTGGTAGGTTTCCCTAGGTGCCGGCTGAGCTAGAGGCCAAAATCAATAGGTAGGCACTTTGCAAAAAACACCTCTGTTTTCTGTCAAAAAATGGAATGTGTCCACGTTGTGTTTTGGGGCATTTCCTGTGGCGGGCGCTAGGCCTACCCACACAAGTGAGGTATCATTTTTATAAGGAGACTTGGGGGAACACTGGGTGGAAGGAAATTTGTGGCTGCCCTCAGATTCCAGAACTTTCTGTCACCGAAATGTGAGGAAAATTTGTTTTTTTAGGCAAATTTTGAAGTTTGCAAAGGATTCTGGGTTACAGAACCTGGTCAGAGCCCCACAAGTCACCCATCTTGGATTCTCCTAGGTCTGTAGTTTTAATAAATTCAAAGGTTTGGTAGGTTTCCCTAGGTGCCAGCTGAGCTAGAGGCCAAAATCTGTAGGTAGGCACTTTGCAAAAAACACCTCTGTTTTCTGTCAAAAAATGCGATGTGTCCATGTTATGTTTTGGGGCATTTCCTGTCGCGAGCGCTAGGCCTACCCACACAAGTGAGGTATCAATTTTATCAGGAGGCTTGGGGGAACACTGGGGGAAGGAAATTTGAGGCTCCTCTCAGATTCCAGAACTTTCTGTCACCGCAATGTGAGGAAAATGTGTTTTTTTTTAGCCAAACTTTGAGGTTTGCAAAGGATTCTGGGTAACAGAACCTGGTCAGAGGCCCACAAGTCACCCCATCTTTGATTCCCCTAGGTCTCTAGTTTTCACAAATGCACAGGTTTGTTAGGTTTCCCTAGGTGCCGGCTGAGCTAGAGGCCAAAATCTACAGGTAGGCACGTTGGAAAAAACACCTCTGTTTTCTGTCAAAAAATGGGATGTGTCCACATTGTGTTTTGGGGCATTTCCTGTGGTGGGCGCTAGGCCTACCCACACAGGTGAGGTATCATTTTTATCAGGAGACTTGGGGGAACACTGGGTGGAAGGAAATTTGTGGCTCCTCTCAGATTCCAGAACTTTCTGTCACCGAAATGTGAGGAAAATGTGTTTTTTTTAGCCAAATTTTGAGGTTTGCAAAGTATTCTGGGTAACAGAACCTGGTCAGATCCCCACAAGTCACCCCATCTTGGATTCCCCTAGACCTCTAGTTTTACAAAATGCACAGGTTTGGTAGGTTTCCCTTGGTGCCGGCTGAGCTAGAGGCCAAAATCTATAGGTAGGCACTTTGCAAAAAACACCTCTGTTTTCTGTCAAAAAAATGGGATGTGTCCATGTTGTGTTTTGGGGCATTTCCTGTCGCGGGCGCTAGGCTACCCACACAAGTGAGGTATCATTTGTATTGGGAGACTTGGGGGAACGCTGGGTGGAAGGACATTTGTGGCTCCTCTTAGATTCCAGAACTTTCTGTCACCAAAATGTGAGGAAAATGTGTTTTTTTTGTCAAATTTTGAGGTGTGCAAAGGATTCTGGGTAACAGAACCTGGTCAGAACCCCACAAGTCAACCCATCCTGGATTCCCCTAGGTCTCTAGTTTTCAACAATGCACAGGTTTGGTAGATTTCCCTAGGTGCCGGCTGAGCTAGAGGCCAAAATCTATAGCTAGGCACTTTGCAAAAAACACCTGTGTTTTCTGTAAAAAAATTGAATGTGTCCACGTTGTGTTTTGGGGCACTTCCTGTGGCGGGCGCTAGGCCTACCCACACAAGTGAGGTATCATTTTTATCAGGAGACTTGGGGGAACACTGGGTGGAAGGAAATTTGTGGCTCCTCTCAGATTCCAGATCTTTCTGTCACCGAAATGTGAGGAAAATGTGTATTTTTAGCCAAATTTTGAGGTTTGCAAAGGATTCTGGGTAACAGAACCTGGTCAGATCCCCACAAGTCACCCCATCTTGGATTCCCCTAGGCCTCTACTTTTAAAAATGCACAGGTTTGGTAGGTTTCCCTAGGTGCCGGCTGAGCTAGAGGCCAAAATCTATAGGTAGGCACTTTGCAAAAAACACCTCTTTTTTCTGTCAAAAAATGGGATGTGTCCACGTTGTGTTTTGGGGCATTTCCTGTCGCGAGCGCTAGGCCTACCCACACAAGTGAGGTAGCATTTGTATCGGTAGACTTGGGGGAACGCTGGGTGGAAAGAAATTTGTGGCTCCTCTCAGATTCCAGAACTTTCTGTCACCGAAATGTGAGGTAAATGTGTTGTTTTTTAGCCAAATTTTGAGGTTTGCAAAGGATTCTGGGTAACAGAACCTGGTCAGAGCCCCACAAGTCAACCCATCTTGGATTCCACTAGGTCTCTAGTTTTCAAAAATGCACAGGTTTGGTAGGTTTCCCTAGGTGCCGGCTGAGCTAGAGGCCAAAATCTATAGGTAGGCACTTTGCAAAAAACACCTCTGTTTTCTGTCAAAAAATGGAATGTGTCCACGTTGTGTTTTGGGGCATTTCCTGTGGTGGGCGCTAGGCCTACCCACACAGGTGAGGTATCATTTTTATCAGGAGACGTGGGGGAACACTGGGTGGAAG
The DNA here is from genome assembly GCF_031143425.1 of Pleurodeles waltl. Classification (NCBI taxonomy): domain Eukaryota; kingdom Metazoa; phylum Chordata; class Amphibia; order Caudata; family Salamandridae; genus Pleurodeles; species Pleurodeles waltl. Next base: position 642,894,202 of record NC_090445.1, read on the forward strand.
GAAATTTGTGGCTCCTCTCAGATTCCAGAACTTTCTGTCACCGAAATGTGAGGAGAATGTGTATTTTTAGCCAAATTTTGAGGTTTGCAAAGGATTCTGGGTAACAGAACCTGGTCAAATCCGCACAAGTCACCCCATCTTGGATTCCCCTAGGTCTCTAGTTTTCAACAATGCACAGGTTTGGTAGGTTTCCCTAGGTGCCAGCTGAGCTAGAGGCCAAAATCTGTAGGTAGGCACTTTGCAAAAAACACCTCTGTTTTCTGTCAAAAAATGCGATGTGTCCATGTTATGTTTTGGGGCATTCCCTGTCGCGGGCGCTAGGCCTACCCACAGAAGTGAGGTATCAACTTTATCAGGAGGCTTGGGGGAACACTGGGTGGAAGGAAATTTGTGGCTCCCCTCAGATTCCAGAACTTTCTTTCACCGAAATGTCAGAAAAATTTGTTTTTTTAGCCAAATTTTGAGATTTGCAAAGGATTCTGGGTAACAGAACCTGGTCAGAGCCCCACAAGTCACCCATCTTGGATTCTACTAGGTCTGTAGTTTTCAAAAATTCACAGGTTTGGTAGGTTTCCCTAGGTGCCAGCTGAGCTAGAGGCCAAAATCTGTAGGTAGGCAAATAACACCTCTGTTTTCTGTCAAAAAATGAGATGTGTCCATGTTATGTTTTGGGGCATTTCCTGTCGCGAGCGCTAGGCCTACCCACACAAGTGAGGTATCAATTTTATCAGGAGGCTTGGGGGAACACTGGGTGGAAGGAAATTTGAGGCTCCTCTCAGATTCCAGAACTTTCTGTCACCGAAATGTGAGGAAAATGTGTTTTTTTTTTGCCAAATTTTGATGTTTGCAAAGGATTCTGGGTAACAGAACCTGGTCAGAGCCCGACAAGTCACCCCATCTTGGATTCCCCTAGGCCTCTAGTTTTACAAAATGCACAAGTTTGGTAGGTTTCCCTAGGTGCCGGCTGAGCTAGAGGCCAAAATCTATAGGTAGGCACTTTGCAAAAAAACACCTCTGTTTTCTGTCAAAAAATGGGATGTGTCCACGTTGTGTTTTGGGGCATTTCCTGTCGCGGGCGCTAGGCCTACCGACACAAGTGAGGTATCATTTGTATCGGTAGACTTGGGGGAACGCTGGGTGGAAGGAAATTTGTGGCTCCTCTCAGATTCCAGAACTTTCTGTCACCGAAATGTGAGGAAAATGTGTTTTTTTTAGCCAAATGTTGAGGTTTGCAAAGGATTCTGAGTAACAGAACCTGGTCAGAGCCCCACAAGTCAACCCATCTTGGATTCCCCTATGTCTCTAGTTTTCAACAATGCACAGTTTTGGTAGGTTTCCCTAGGTGCCGGCTGAGCTAGAGGCCAAAATCTATAGGTAGGCACTTTGCAAAAAACACCTCTGTTTTCTGTCAAAAAATGGAATGTGTCCACGTTGTGTTTTGGGGCATTTCCTGTGGCGGGCGCTAGGCCTACCCACACAAGTGAGGTATCATTTTTATAAGGAGACTTGGGGGAACACTGGGTGGAAGGAAATTTGTGGCTCCCCTCAGATTCCAGAACTTTCTGTCACCGAAATGTGAGGAAAATTTGTTTTTTTAGGCAAATTTTGAAGTTTGCAAAGGATTCTGGGTTACAGAACCTGGTCAGAGCCCCACAAGTCACCCATCTTGGATTCTCCTAGGTCTGTAGTTTTAATAAATTCAAAGGTTTGGTAGGTTTCCCTAGGTGCCAGCTGAGCTAGAGGCCAAAATCTGTAGGTAGGCACTTTGCAAAAAACACCTCTGTTTTCTGTCAAAAAATGCGATGTGTCCATGTTATGTTTTGGGGCATTTCCTGTCGCGAGCGCTAGGCCTACCCACACAAGTGAGGTATCAATTTTATCAGGAGGCTTGGGGGAACACTGGGGGAAGGAAATTTGAGGCTCCTCTCAGATTCCAGAACTTTCTGTCACCGCAATGTGAGGAAAATGTGTTTTTTTTTAGCCAAACTTTGAGGTTTGCAAAGGATTCTGGGTAACAGAACCTGGTCAGAGGCCCACAAGTCACCCCATCTTGGATTCCCCTAGGTCTCTAGTTTTCACAAATGCACAGGTTTGGTAGGTTTCCCTAGGTGCCGGCTGAGCTAGAGGCCAAAATCTACAGGTAGGCACGTTGGAAAAAACACCTCTGTTTTCTGTCAAAAATTGGGATGTGTCCACATTGTGTTTTGGGGCATTTCCTGTGGTGGGCGCTAGGCCTACCCACACAGGTGAGGTATCATTTTTACCAGGAGACTTGGGGGAACACTGGGTGGAAGGAAATTTGTGGCTCCTCTCAGATTCCAGAACTTTCTGTCACCGAAATGTGAGGAAAATGTGTATTTTTAGCCAAATTTTGAGGTTTGCAAAGTATTCTGGGTAACAGAACCTGGTCAGATCCCCACAAGTCACCCCATCTTGGATTCCCCTAGACCTCTAGTTTTACAAAATGCACAGGTTTGGTAGGTTTCCCTTGGTGCCGGCTGAGCTAGAGGCCAAAATCTATAGGTAGGCACTTTGCAAAAAACACCTCTGTTTTCTGTCAAAAAAATGGGATGTGTCCATGTTGTGTTTTGGGGCATTTCCTGTCGCGGGCGCTAGGCTACCCACACAAGTGAGGTATCATTTGTATTGGGAGACTTGGGGGAACGCTGGGTGGAAGGACATTTGTGGCTCCTCTTAGATTCCAGAACTTTCTGTCACCAAAATGTGAGGAAAATGTGTTTTTTTTGTCAAATTTTGAGGTGTGCAAAGGATTCTGGGTAACAGAACCTGGTCAGAACCCCACAAGTCAACCCATCCTGGATTCCCCTAGGTCTCTAGTTTTCAACAATGCACAGGTTTGGTAGATTTCCCTAGGTGCCGGCTGAGCTAGAGGCCAAAATCTATAGCTAGGCACTTTGCAAAAAACACCTGTGTTTTCTGTAAAAAAATGGAATGTGTCCACGTTGTGTTTTGGGGCAATTCCTGTGGCCGGCGCTAGGCCTACCCACACAAGTGAGGTATCATTTTTATCAGGAGACTTGGGGGAACACTGGGTGGAAGGAAATTTGTGGCTCCTCTCAGATTCCAGATCTTTCTGTCACCGAAATGTGAGGAAAATGTGTATTTTTAGCCAAATTTTGAGGTTTGCAAAGGATTCTGGGTAACAGAACCTGGTCAGATCCCCACAAGTCACCCCATCTTGGATTCCCCTAGGCCTCTACTTTTAAAAATGCACAGGTTTGGTAGGTTTCCCTAGGTGCCGGCTGAGCTAGAGGCCAAAATCCATAGGTAGGCACTTTGCAAAAAACACCTCTTTTTTCTGTCAAAAAATGGGATGTGTCCACGTTGTGTTTTGGGGCATTTCCTGTCGCGAGCGCTAGGCCTACCCACACAAGTGAGGTAGCATTTGTATCGGTAGACTTGGGGGAACGCTGGGTGGAAAGAAATTTGTGGCTCCTCTCAGATTCCAGAACTTTCTGTCACCGAAATGTGAGGTAAATGTGTTGTTTTTTAGCCAAATTTTGAGGTTTGCAAAGGATTCTGGGTAACAGAACCTGGTCAGAGCCCCACAAGTCAACCCATCTTGGATTCCACTAGGTCTCTAGTTTTCAAAAATGCACAGGTTTGGTAGGTTTCCCTAGGTGCCGGCTGAGCTAGAGGCCAAAATCTATAGGTAGGCACTTTGCAAAAAACACCTCTGTTTTCTGTCAAAAAATGGAATGTGTCCACGTTGTGTTTTGGGGCATTTCCTGTCGTGGTCGCTAGGCCTACCCACACAAGTGAGGTATCATTTTTATCAGGAGACTTGGGGGAATGCTGGGTGGAAGGAAATTTGTGGCTCCTCCCAGATTCCAGAACTTTCTGTCACCAAAATATGATGAAAATGTGTTTTTTTAGCCAAACTTTGAGGTTTGCAATGGATTCTGGGTAACAGAACCTGGTAAGAGCCCCACAAGTCCCCCCATCTTGGATTCCCCCTAGGTTTCTAGTTTTCATAAATGCACAGGTTTGGTAGGTTTCCCTAGGTGCCGGCTGAGCTAGAGGCCAAAATCTATAGGTAGGCACTTTGCAAAAAACAGCTCTGTTTTCTGTCAAAAAATGGGATGTGTCCACTTTCTGTTTTGGGGCATTTCCTGTCGTAGGCGCCAGGCCTACCCACACAAGTGAGGTATCATTTTTATCAGGAGACTTGGGGGAACGCTGGGTAGAAGGAAATTTGTGGCTCCTCTCAGATTCCAGAACTTTCTGTCACCAAAATGTGAGGAAAATGTGTTTTTTTTTAGCCAAATTTTGAGGTTTGCAAAGGATTCTGGGTAACAGAACCTGGTCAGAGCCCCACAAGTCAACCCATCTTGGATTCCCCTAGGTCTCTAGTTTTCAAAAATGCACAGGTTTGGTAGGTTTCCCTAGGTGCCGGCTGAGCTAGAGGCCAAAATCTATAGGTAGGCACTTTGCAAAAAACACCTCTGTTTTCTGTAAAAAAATAGAATGTGTCCACGTTATGTTTTGGTGCATTTCCTGTCGCGAGCGCTAGGCCTACCCACACAAGTGAGGTATCAATTTTATCAGGAGACTTGGGGGAACACTGGGTGGAAGGAAATTTGAGGCTCCTCTCAGATTCCAGAACTTTCTGTCTCCGAAATGTGAGGAAAATTTGTTTTTTTAGGCAAATTTTGAAGTTTGTAAAGGATTCTGGGTAACAGAACCTGGTTAGAGCCCCACAAGTCACCCATATTGGATTCTCCTAGGTCTGTAGTTTTAAAAAATTCAAAGGTTTGGTAGGTTTCCCTAGGTGCCAGCTGAGCTAGAGGCCAAAATCTGTAGGTAGGCACTTTGCAAAAAACACCTCTGTTTTCTGTCAAAAAATGCGATGTGTCCATGTTATGTTTTGGGGCATTTCCTGTCGCGAGCGCTAGGCCTACCCACACAAGTGAGGTATCAATTTTATCAGGAGGCTTGGGGGAACACTGGGTGGAAGGAAATTTGAGGCTCCTCTCAGATTCCAGAAATTTCTGTCACCGCAATGTGAGGAAAATGTTTTTTTTTTTAGCCAAACTTTGAGGTTTGCAAAGGATTCTGGGTAACAGAACCTGGTCAGAGGCCCACAAGTCACCCCATCTTGGATTCCCCTAGGTCTCTAGTTTTCACAAATGCACAGGTTTGGTAGGTTTCCCTAGGTGCCGGCTGAGCTAGAGGCCAAAATCTACAGGTAGGCACGTTGCAAAAAACACCTCTGTTTTCTGTCAAAAAATGGGATGTGTTCACATTGTGTTTTGGGGCATTTCCTGTGGTGGGCGCTAGGCCTACCCACACAGGTGAGGTATCATTTTTATCAGGAGACTTGGGGGAACACTGGGTGGAAGGAAATTTGTGGCTCCTCTCAGATTCCAGAACTTTCTGTCACCGAAATGTGAGGAGAATGTGTATTTTTAGCCAAATTTTGAGGTTTGCAAAGGATTCTGGGTAACAGAACCTGGTCAAATCCCCACAAGTCACCCCATCTTGGATTCCCCTAGACCTCTAGTTTTACAAAATGCACAGGTTTGGTAGGTTTCCCTAGGTGCCGGCTGAGCTAGAGGCCAAAATCTATAGGTAGGCACTTTGCAAAAAACACCTCTGTTTTCTGTCAAAAAATGGGATGTGTCCATGTTGTGTTTTGGGGCATTTCCTGTCGCGGGCGCTAGGCCTACCCACACAAGTGAGGTATCATTTGTATTGGGAGACTTGGGGGAACGCTGGGTGGAAGGACATTTGTGGCTCCTCTTAGATTCCAGAACTTTCTGTCACCGAAATGTGAGAAAAATGTGTTTATTTTGTCAAATTTTGAGGTGTGCAATGGATTCTGGGTAACAGAACCTGGTAAGAGCCCCACAAGTCCCCCCATCTTGGATTCCCCCTAGGTTTCTAGTTTTCATAAATGCAAAGGTTTGGTAGGTTTCCCTAGGTGCCGGCTGAGCTAGAGGCCAAAATCTATAGGTAGGCACTTTGCAAAAAACTGCTCTGTTTTCTGTCAAAAAATGGGAGTGTCAACGTTGTGTTTTGGGGCATTTCCTGTCGTGGGCGCTAGGCCTACCCACACAAGTGAGGTATCATTTTTATCGGGAGACTTGGGGGAATGCTAGGTGGAAGGAAATTTGTGGCTCCTCCCAGATTCCAGAACTTTCTGTCACCGCAATGTGAGGAAAAAGGGTTTTTTTTTAGCCAAATTTTGAGGTTTGCAAAGGATTCTGGGTAACAGAACCTGGTCAGATCCCCACAAGTCACCCCATCTTGGATTCCCCTAGGCCTCTAGTTTTACAAAATGCACAGGTTTGGTAGGTTTCCCTAGGTGCCGGCTGAGCTAGAGGCCAAAATCTATAGGTAGGCACTTTGCAAAAAACACCTCTGTTTTCTGTCAAAAAGTGGGATGTGTACATGTTGTGTTTTGGGGCACTTCCTGTGGCGGGCGCTAGGCCTACCCACACAAGTGAGGTATCATTTTCATCAGGAGACTTGGGGGAACACTGGGTGGAAGGAAATTTGTGGCTCCTCTCAGATTCCAGATCTTTCTGTCACCGAAATGTGATGAAAATGTGTATTTTTAGCCAAATTTTGAGGTTTGCAAAGGGTTCTGCGTAACAGAACCTGGTCAGATCCCCACAAGTCACCCCATCTTGGATTCCCCTAGGCCTCTACTTTTAAAAATGCACAGGTTTGGTAGGTTTCCCTAGGTGCCGGCTGAGCTAGAGGCCAAAATCTACAGGTAGGCACTTTGCAAAAAACACCTCTGTTTTCTGTCAAAAAATGGGATGTGTCCACGTTGTGTTTTGGGGCATTTCCTGTCGCGAGCGCTAGGCCTACCCACACAAGTGAGGTAGCATTTGTATCGGTAGACTTGGGGGAACGCTGGGTGGAAGGAAATTTGTGGCTCCTCTCAGATTCCAGAACTTTCTGTCACCGAAATGTGAGGTAAATGTGTTTTTTTAGCCAAATTTTGAGGTTTGCAAAGGATTCTGGGTACCAGAACCTGGTCAGAGGCCCACAAGTCACCCCATCTTGGATTCCCCTAGGTCTCTAGTTTTCACAAATGCACAGGTTTGGTAGGTTTCCCTAGGTGCCGGCTGAGCTAGAGGCCAAAATCTACAGGTAGGCACGTTGCAAAAAACACCTCTGTTTTCTGTCAAAAAATGGGATGTGTTCACATTGTGTTTTGGGGCATTTCCTGTGGTGGGCGCTAGGCCTACCCACACAGGTGAGGTATCATTTTTATCAGGAGACTTGGGGGAACACTGGGTGGAAGGAAATTTGTGGCTCCTCTCAGATTCCAGAACTTTCTGTCACCGAAATGTGAGGAGAATGTGTATTTTTAGCCAAATTTTGAGGTTTGCAAAGGATTCTGGGTAACAGAACCTGGTCAAATCCCCACAAGTCACCCCATCTTGGATTCCCCTAGACCTCTAGTTTTACAAAATGCACAGGTTTGGTAGGTTTCCCTAGGTGCCGGCTGAGCTAGAGGCCAAAATCTATAGGTAGGCACTTTGCAAAAAACACCTCTGTTTTCTGTCAAAAAATGGGATGTGTCCATGTTGTGTTTTGGGGCATTTCCTGTCGCGGGCGCTAGGCCTACCCACACAAGTGAGGTATCATTTGTATTGGGAGACTTGGGGGAACGCTGGGTGGAAGGACATTTGTGGCTCCTCTTAGATTCCAGAACTTTCTGTCACCGAAATGTGAGAAAAATGTGTTTATTTTGTCAAATTTTGAGGTGTGCAATGGATTCTGGGTAACAGAACCTGGTAAGAGCCCCACAAGTCCCCCCATCTTGGATTCCCCCTAGGTTTCTAGTTTTCATAAATGCAAAGGTTTGGTAGGTTTCCCTAGGTGCCGGCTGAGCTAGAGGCCAAAATCTATAGGTAGGCACTTTGCAAAAAACTGCTCTGTTTTCTGTCAAAAAATGGGAGTGTCAACGTTGTGTTTTGGGGCATTTCCTGTCGTGGGCGCTAGGCCTACCCACACAAGTGAGGTATCATTTTTATCGGGAGACTTGGGGGAATGCTAGGTGGAAGGAAATTTGTGGCTCCTCCCAGATTCCAGAACTTTCTGTCACCGCAATGTGAGGAAAAAGGGTTTTTTTTTAGCCAAATTTTGAGGTTTGCAAAGGATTCTGGGTAACAGAACCTGGTCAGATCCCCACAAGTCACCCCATCTTGGATTCCCCTAGGCCTCTAGTTTTACAAAATGCACAGGTTTGGTAGGTTTCCCTAGGTGCCGGCTGAGCTAGAGGCCAAAATCTATAGGTAGGCACTTTGCAAAAAACACCTCTGTTTTCTGTCAAAAAGTGGGATGTGTACATGTTGTGTTTTGGGGCACTTCCTGTGGCGGGCGCTAGGCCTACCCACACAAGTGAGGTATCATTTTCATCAGGAGACTTGGGGGAACACTGGGTGGAAGGAAATTTGTGGCTCCTCTCAGATTCCAGATCTTTCTGTCACCGAAATGTGATGAAAATGTGTATTTTTAGCCAAATTTTGAGGTTTGCAAAGGGTTCTGCGTAACAGAACCTGGTCAGATCCCCACAAGTCACCCCATCTTGGATTCCCCTAGGCCTCTACTTTTAAAAATGCACAGGTTTGGTAGGTTTCCCTAGGTGCCGGCTGAGCTAGAGGCCAAAATCTACAGGTAGGCACTTTGCAAAAAACACCTCTGTTTTCTGTCAAAAAATGGGATGTGTCCACGTTGTGTTTTGGGGCATTTCCTGTCGCGAGCGCTAGGCCTACCCACACAAGTGAGGTAGCATTTGTATCGGTAGACTTGGGGGAACGCTGGGTGGAAGGAAATTTGTGGCTCCTCTCAGATTCCAGAACTTTCTGTCACCGAAATGTGAGGTAAATGTGTTTTTTTAGCCAAATTTTGAGGTTTGCAAAGGATTCTGGGTACCAGAACCTGGTCAGAGCCCCACAAGTCAACCCATCTTGGATTCCCTTAGGTCTCTAGTTTTCAAAAATGCACAGGTTTGGTAGGTTTCCCTAGGTGCCGGCTGAGCTAGAGGCCAAAATCTATAGGTAGGCACTTTGCAAAAAACACCTCTGTTTTCTGTCAAAAAATGGAATGTGTCCACGTTGTGTTTTGGGTCATTTGCTGTGGCGAGCGCTAGGCCTACACACACAAGTGAGGTATCATTTTTATCAGGAGACTTGGGGGAACACTGGGTGGAAGGAAATTTGACGCTCCTCTCAGATTCCAGAACTTTCTGTCACCGCAATGTGAAGAAAATGTGTTTTTTTTCAGCCAAATTTTGAGGTTTGCAAAGGATTCTGGGTAACAGAACCTGGTCAGAGCCCCACAAGTCACCCCATCTTGGATTCCCTTAGGTCTCTAGTTTTCACAAATGCACAGGTTTGGTAGGTTTCCCTAGGTGCCGGCTGAGCTAGAGGCCAAAATCTACAGGTAGGCACGTTGCAAAAAACACCTCTGTTTTCTGTCAAAAAATGGGATGTGTCCACATTGTGTTTTGGGGCATTTCCTGTCGCTGGCGCTAGGCCTACCCACACAATTGAGGTATCATTTTTATCAGGAGTCTTGGGGGAAAGCTTGGTGGAAGGAAATTTGAGACTCCTCTCAGATTCCAGAACTTTCTGTCACCGAAATGTGAGGAAAATTTATTTTTTTAGCCAAATTTCGAGGTTTGCAAGGATTCTGGGTAACAGAACCTGGTCAGAGCCCCACAAGTCACCCCATCATGGATTCCCCTACGTCTCTAGTTTAAAAAAATTAGCAGGTTTGGTAGGTTTCCCTAGGTGCCGGCGGAGCTAGATGCCAAAATCTGTAGGTAGGCACTTTGCAAAAAACACCTCTGTTTTCTGTAAAAAAATGGGATGTGTCCACGTTGTGTTTTGGGGCATTTCCTGTTGCGGGCACTAAGCCTACCCACACAAGTGAGGTATCAATTTTATCGGGAGACTTGGGGGAACGCTGGGTGGAAGGAAATTTGTGGCTCCTCTCAGATTCCAGAACTTTCTGTCACCGAAATGTGAGGAAAATATGTTTTCTCAGCCAAATTGTGAGGTTTGCAAAGGATTCTGGGTAACAGAACCTGGTCAGATCCCCACAAGTCACCCCATCATGGATTCCCCTAGGTCTCTAGTTTTAAAAAATTCACAGGTTTGGTAGGTTTCCCTAGGTGCCGGCTGAGCTAGAGGCCAAAATCTATAGGTAGGCACTTTGCAAAAAACACCTCTGTTTTCTGCGAAAAAATGGAATGTGTCCACGTTGTGTTTTGGGGCATTTCGTGTGGCGGGCGCTAGGCCTACCCACACAAGTGAGGTATCATTTTTATCAGGAGACTTGGGGGAACGCTGGGTGGAAGGAAATTTGAAGCTCTTCTCAGATTCCAGAACTTTCTGTCACCGAAATGTGAGGAAAATGTGTTTTTTTAGCCATATATTGAGGTTTGCAAAGGATTCTGGGTAACAGAACCTGGTAAGAGCCCCACAAGTCACCCCATCTTGGATTCCCCTGGGCCTCTAGTTTTCAAAAATGCACAGGTTTGGTAGGTTTCCCTAGGTGCCGGCTGAGCTAGAGGCCAAAATCTATAGGTAGGCACTTTGCAAAAAACACCTCTGTTTTCTGTCAAAAAATGGAATGTGTCCACGTTGTGTTTTGGGGCATTTCCTGTCGTGGTCGCTAGGCCTACCCACACAAGTGAGGTATCATTTTTATCAGGAGACTTGGGGGAATGCTGGGTGGAAGGACATTTGTGGCTCCCCTCAGATTCCAGAACTTTCTGTCACCGAAATATGAGGAAAATGTGTTTTTTTAGCCAATTTTTGAGATTTGCAAAGGATTCTGGGTAACAGAACCTGGTCAGAGCCCCACAAGTCACCCATCTTGGATTCCCCCAGGTCTGTAGTTTTCAAAAATTCACAGGTTTGGTAGGTTTCCCTAGGTGCCAGCTGGGCTAGAGGCCAAAATCTGTAGGTAGGCACTTTGCAAAAAACACCTCTGTTTTCTGTCAAAAAATGCGATGTGTCCACGTTATGTTTTGGGACATTTCCTGTCGCGAGCTCTAGGCCTACCCACACAAGTCAGGTATCACTTTTATCAGGAGACTTGGGGGAACACTGGGTGGAGGGAAATTTGAGGCTCCTCTCAGATTCCAGAACTTTCTGTCACCGAAATGTGAGGAAAATGTGTTTTTTTAGCCATATATTGAGGTTTGCAAAGGATTCTGGGAAACAGAACCTGGGCAGTGCCCCACAAGTCACCCCATCTTGGATTCCCCTGGGCCTCTAGTTTTCAAAAATGCACAGGTTTGGTAGGTTTATCTAGGTGCAGGCTGAGCTAGAGGCCAAAATCTATAGGTAAGCACTTTGCAAAAAACACCTCTGTTTTCTGTCAAAAAATGGGAGTGTCAACGTTGTGTTTTGGGGCATTTCCTGTCGTGGGCGCTAGGCCTACCCACACAAGTGAGGTATCATTTTTATCGGGAGACTTGGGGGAATGCTAGGTGGAAGGAAATTTGTGGCTCCTCCCAGATTCCAGAACTTTCTGTCACCAAAATATGATGAAAATGTGTTTTTTTAGCCAAACTTTGAGGTTTGCAATGGATTCTGGGTAACAGAACCTGGTAAGAGCCCCTCAAGTCCCCCCATCTTGGATTCCCCCTAGGTTTCTAGTTTTCATAAATGCACAGGTTTGGTAGGTTTCCCTAGGTGCCGGCTGAGCTAGAGGCCAAAATCTATAGGTAGGCACTTTGCAAAAAACACCTCTGTTTTCTGTCAAAAAATGGGATGTGTCCACTTTGTGTTTTGGGGCATTTCCTGTCGTAGGCGCCAGGCCTACCCACACAAGTGAGGTATCATTTTTATCAGGAGGCTTGGGGGAACGCTGGGTAGAAGGAAATTTGTGGCTCCTCTCAGATTCCAGAACTTTCTGTCACCAAAATATGAGGAAAATGTGGTTTTTTTTAGCCAAATTTTGAGGTTTGCAAAGGATTCTGGGTAACAGAACCTGGTCAGAGCCCCACAAGTCAACCCATCTTGGATTCCCCTAGGTCTCTAGTTTTCAAAAATGCACAGGTTTGGTAGGTTTCCCTAGGTGCCGGCTGAGCTAGAGGCCAAAATCTATAGGTAAGCACTTTGCAAAAAACACCTCTGTTTTCTGTCAAAAAATGGGATGTTTCCACGTTGTGTTTTGGGGCATTTCCTGTGGCGGGTGCTAGGCCTACCCACACAAGTAAGGTATCATTTTTATCAGGATTCTTGGGGGAACACTGGGTGGAAGGACATTTGTGGCTCCCCTCAGATTCCAGAACTTTCTGTCACCGAAATATGAGGAAAATGTGTTTTTTTAGCCAATTTTTGAGATTTGCAAAGGATTCTGGGTAACAGAACCTGGTCAGAGCCCCACAAGTCACCCATCTTGGATTCCCCCAGGTCTGTAGTTTTCAAAAATTCACAGGTTTGGTAGGTTTCCCTAGGTGCCAGCTGGGCTAGAGGCCAAAATCTGTAGGTAGGCACTTTGCAAAAAACACCTCTGTTTTCTGTCAAAAAATGCGATGTGTCCACGTTATGTTTTGGGACATTTCCTGTCGCGAGCGCTAGGCCTACCCACACAAGTCAGGTATCACTTTTATCAGGAGACTTGGGGGAACACTGGGTGGAGGGAAATTTGAGGCTCCTCTCAGATTCCAGAACTTTCTGTCACCGAAATGTGAGGAAAATGTGTTTTTTTAGCCATATATTGAGGTTTGCAAAGGATTCTGGGTAACAGAACCTGGGCAGAGCCCCACAAGTCACCCATCTTGGATTCCCCCAGGTCTGTAGTTTTAAAAAATTCACAGGTTTGGTAGGTTTCCCTAGGTGCCGGCTGAGCTAGAGGCCAAAATCTATAGGTAGGCACTTTGCAAAAAGCATCTCTGTTTTCTGCGAAAAAATGGGATGTGTCCACTTTGTGTTTTGGGGCATTTCCTGTCGTGGGCGCTAGGCCTACCCACACAAGTGAGGTATCATTTTTTTCAGGAGACTTGGGGGAACGCTGGGTGGAAGGAAATTTGAAGCTCCTCTCAGATTCCAGAACTTTCTGTCACCGAAATGTGAGGAAAATGTGTTTTTTTAGCCATATATTGAGGTTTGCAAAGGATTCTGGGTAACAGAACCGGGTCAGAGCCCCACAAGTCACCCCATCTTGGATTCCCCTGGGCCTCTAGTTTTCAAAAATGCACAGGTTTGGTAGGTTTCCGTAGGTGCCGGCTGAGCTAGAGGCCAAAATCTATAGGTAAGCACTTTGCAAAAAACACCTCTGTTTTCTGTCAAAACATGGGATGTTTCCACGTTGTGTTTTGGGGCATTTCCTGTGGAGGGTGCTAGGCCTACCCACACAAGTAAGGTATCATTTTTATCAGGATTCTTGGGGGAACACTGGGTGGAAGGACATTTGTGGCTCCCCTCAGATTCCAGAACTTTCTGTCACCGAAATATGAGGAAAATGTGTTTTTTTAGCCAATTTTTGAGATTTGCAAAGGATTCTGGGTAACAGAACCTGGTCAGAGCCCCACAAGTCACCCATCTTGGATTCCCCCAGGTCTGTAGTTTTCAAAAATTCACAGGTTTGGTAGGTTTCCCTAGGTGCCAGCTGGGCTAGAGGCCAAAATCTGTAGGTAGGCACTTTGCAAAAAACACCTCTGTTTTCTGTCAAAAAATGCGATGTGTCCACGTTATGTTTTGGGACATTTCCTGTCGCGAGCGCTAGGCCTACCCACACAAGTCAGGTATCACTTTTATCAGGAGACTTGGGGGAACACTGGGTGGAGGGAAATTTGAGGCTCCTCTCAGATTCCAGAACTTTCTGTCACCGAAATGTGAGGAAAATGTGTTTTTTTAGCCATATATTGAGGTTTGCAAAGGATTCTGGGTAACAGAACCTGGGCAGTGCCCCACAAGTCACCCCATCTTGGATTCCCCTGGGCCTCTAGTTTTCAAAAATGCACAGGTTTGGTAGGTTTATCTAGGTGCAGGCTGAGCTAGAGGCCAAAATCTATAGGTAAGCACTTTGCAAAAAACACCTCTGTTTTCTGTCAAAAAATGGGAGTGTCAACGTTGTGTTTTGGGGCATTTCCTGTCGTGGGTGCTAGGCCTACCCACACAAGTGAGGTATCATTTTTATCGGGAGACTTGGGGGAATGCTAGGTGGAAGGAAATTTGTGGCTCCTCCCAGATTCCAGAACTTTCTGTCACCAAAATATGATGAAAATGTGTTTTTTTAGCCAAACTTTGAGGTTTGCAATGGATTCTGGGTAACAGAACCTGGTAAGAGCCCCTCAAGTCCCCCCATCTTGGATTCCCCCTAGGTTTCTAGTTTTCATAAATGCACAGGTTTGGTAGGTTTCCCTAGGTGCCGGCTGAGCTAGAGGCCAAAATCTATAGGTAGGCACTTTGCAAAAAACACCTCTGTTTTCTGTCAAAAAATTGGATGTGTCCACTTTGTGTTTTGGGGCATTTCCTGTCGTAGGCGCCAGGCCTACCCACACAAGTGAGGTATCATTTTTATCAGGAGACTTGGGGGAACGCTGGGTAGAAGGAAATTTGTGGCTCCTCTCAGATTCCAGAACTTTCTGTCACCGAAATGTGAGGAAAATGTGTTTTTTTTAGCCAAATTTTGAGGTTTGCAAAGGATTCTGAGTAAGAGAACCTGGTCAGAGCCCCACAAGTCAACCCATCTTGGATTCCCTCATGTCTCTAGTTTTCAACAATGCACAGTTTTGGTAGGTTTCCCTAGGTGCCGGCTGAGCTAGAGGCCAAAATCTATAGGTAGGCACTTTGCAAAAAACACCTCGGTTTTCTGTCAAAAAATGGAATGTGTCCACGTTGTGTTTTGGGGCATTTCCTGTGGCGGGCGCTAGGCCTACCCACACAAGTGAGGTATCATTTTTATCAGGAGACTTGGGGGAACACTGGGTGGAAGGAAATTTGTGGCTCCCCTCAGATTCCAGAACTTTCTGTCACCGAAATGTGAGGAAAATTTGTTTTTTTAGGCAAATTTTGAAGTTTGCAAAGGATTCTGGGTAACAGAACCTGGTCAGAGCCCCACAAGTCACCCATCTTGGATTCTCCTAGGTCTGTAGTTTTAATAAATTCAAAGGTTTGGTAGGTTTCCCTAGGTGCCAGCTGAGCTAGAGGCCAAAATCTGTAGGTAGGCACTTTGCAAAAAACACCTCAGTTTTCTGTCAAAAAATGCGATGTGTCCATGTTATGTTTTGGGGCATTTCCTGTCGCGAGCGCTAGGCCTACCCACACAAGTGAGGTATCAATTTTATCAGGAGGCTTGGGGGAACACTGGGGGAAGGAAATTTGAGGCTCCTCTCAGATTCCAGAACTTTCTGTCACCGCAATGTGAGGAAAATGTGTTTTTTTTTAGCCAAACTTTGAGGTTTGCAAAGGATTCTGGGTAACAGAACCTGGTCAGAGGCCCACAAGTCACCCCATCTTGGATTCCCCTAGGTCTCTAGTTTTCAACAATGCACAGGTTTGGTAGGTTTCCCTAGGTGCCAGCTGAGCTAGAGGCCAAAATCTGTAGGTAGGCACTTTGCAAAAAACACCTCTGTTTTCTGTCAAAAAATGCGATGTGTCCATGTTATGTTTTGGGGCATTCCCTGTCGCGGGCGCTAGGCCTACCCACACAAGTGAGGTATCAACTTTATCAGGAGGCTTGGGGGAATACTGGGTGGAAGGAAATTTGTGGCTCCCCTCAGATTCCAGAACTTTCTGTCACCGAAATGTCAGAAAAATATGTTTTTTTAGCCAAATTTTGAGATTTGCAAAGGATTCTGGGTAACAGAACCTGGTCAGAGCCCCACAAGTCACCCATCTTGGATTCTACTAGGTCTGTAGTTTTCAAAAATTCACAGGTTTGGTAGGTTTCCCTAGGTGCCAGCTGAGCTAGAGGCCAAAATCTGTAGGTAGGCACTTTGCAAATAACACCTCTGTTTTCTGTCAAAAAATGCGATGCGTCCATGTTATGTTTTGGGGCATTTCCTGTCGCGAGCGCTAGGCCTACCCACACAAGTGAGGTATCAATTTTATCAGGAGGCTTGGGGGAACACTGGGTGGAAGGAAATTTGAGGCTCCTCTCAGATTCCAGAACTTTCTGTCACCGAAATGTGAGGAAAATGTGTTTTTTTTAGCCAAATTTTGAGGTTTGCAAAGGATTCTGGGTAACAGAACCTGGTCAGAGCCCCACAAGTCAACCCATCTTGGATTCCCCTATGTCTCTAGTTTTCAACAATGCACAGTTTTGGTAGGTTTCCCTAGGTGCCGGCTGAGCTAGAGGCCAAAATCTATAGGTAGGCACTTTGCAAAAAACACCTCGGTTTTCTGTCAAAAAATGGAATGTGTCCACGTTGTGTTTTGGGGCATTTCCTGTGGCGGGCGCTAGGCCTACCCACACAAGTGAGGTATCATTTTTATCAGGAGACTTGGGGGAACACTGGGTGGAAGGAAATTTGTGGCTCCCCTCAGATTCCAGAACTTTCTGTCACCGAAATGTGAGGAAAATTTGTTTTTTTAGGCAAATTTTGAAGTTTGCAAAGGATTCTGGGTAACAGAACCTGGTCAGAGCCCCACAAGTCACCCATCTTGGATTCTCCTAGGTCTGTAGTTTTAATAAATTCAAAGGTTTGGTAGGTTTCCCTAGGTGCCAGCTGAGCTAGAGGCCAAAATCTGTAGGTAGGCACTTTGCAAAAAACACCTCTGTTTTCTGTCAAAAAATGGGATGTGTCCATGTTGTGTTTTGGGGCCTTTCCTGTCGCGGGCGCTAGGCCTACCCACACAAGTGAGGTATCATTTGTATCGGGAGACTTGGGGGAACGCTGGGTGGAAAGAAATTTGTGGCTCCTCTCAGATTCCAGAACTTTCTGTCACCGAAATGTGAGGAAAATGTGGTTTTTTTAGCCAAATTTTGAGGTTTGGTAAGGATTCTGGGTAACAGAACCGGGTCAGAGCCCCACAATTCAACCCCTCCTGGATTCCCCTAGGTCTCTAGTTTTCAACAATGCACAGGTTTGGTAGGTTTCCCTAGGTGCCGGCTGAGCTAGAGGCCAAAATCTATAGGTAGGCACTTTGCAAAAAACACCTCTGTTTTCTGTCAAAAAATGGGATGTGTCCATGTTGTGTTTTGGGGCATTTCCTGTCGCGGGCGCTAGGCCTACCCACACAAGTGAGGTATCATTTGTATTGGGAGACTTGGGGGAACGCTGGGTGGAAGGACATTTGTGGCTCCTCTTAGATTCCAGAACTTTCTGTCACCGAAATGTGAGGAAAATGTGTTTTTTTTGTCAAATTTTGAGGTGTGCAATGGATTCTGGGTAACAGAACCTGGTAAGAGCCCCACAAGTCCCCCCATCTTGGATTCCCCCTAGGTTTCTAGTTTTCAACAATGCACAGGTTTGGTAGGTTTCCCTAGGTGCCGGCTGAGCTAGAGGCCAAAATCTATACGTAGACACTTTGCAAAAAACACCTCTGTTTTCTGTCAAAAAATGCGATGTGTCCATGTTATGTTTTGGGGCATTTCCTGTCGCGAGCGCTAGGCCTACCCACACAAGTGAGGTATCAATTTTATCAGGAGGCTTGGGGGAACACTAGGTGGAAGGAAATTTCAGGCTCCTCTCAAATTCCAGAACTTTCTGTCACCGCAATGTGAGGAAAATGTGTTTTTTTTTACCCAAATTTTGAGGTTTGCAAAGGATTCTGGGTAACAGAACCTGGTCAGAGCCCCACAAGTCACCCCATCTTGGATTCCTCTAGGCCTCTAGTTTTACAAAATGCACAAGTTTGGTAGGTTTCCTTAGGTGCCGGCTGAGCTAGAGGCCAAAATCTATGGGTAGGCACTTTGCAAAAAACACCTCTGTTTTCTGTCAAAAAATGGGATGTGTCCACGTTGTGTTTTGGGGCATTTCCTGTCGCGGGCGCTAGGCCTACCCACACAAGTGAGGTATCATTTTTATCAGGAGACTTGGGGGAACACTGGGTGGAAGGAAATTTGTGGCTCCCCTCAGATTCCAGAACTTTCTGTCACCGAAATGTGAGGAAAATTTGTTTTTTTAGGCAAATTTTGAAGTTTGCAAAGGATTCTGGGTAACAGAACCTGGTCAGAGCCCCACAAGTCACCCATCTTGGATTCTTCTAGGTCTGTAGTTTTAATAAATTCAAAGGTTTGGTAGGTTTCCCTAGGTGCCAGCTGAGCTAGAGGCCAAAATCTGTAGGTAGGCACTTTGCAAAAAACACCTCTGTTTTCTGTCAAAAAATGGGATGTGTCCATGTTGTGTTTTGGGGCCTTTCCTGTCGCGGGCGCTAGGCCTACCCACACAAGTGAGGTATCATTTGTATCGGGAGACTTGGGGGAACGCTGGGTGGAAGGAAATTTGTGGCTCCTCTCAGATTCCAGAACTTTCTGTCACCGAAATGTGAGGAAAATGTGGTTTTTTTAGCCAAATTTTGAGGTTTGGTAAGGATTCTGGGTAACAGAACCGGGTCAGAGCCCCACAAGTCAACCCCTCCTGGATTCCCCTAGGTCTCTAGTTTTCAACAATGCACAGGTTTGGTAGGTTTCCCTAGGTGCCGGCTGAGCTAGAGGCCAAAATCTATAGGTAGGCACTTTGCAAAAAACACCTCTGTTTTCTGTAAAAAAATGGAATGTGTCCACGTTGTGTTTTTGGGCATTTCCTGTGGCGGGCGCTAGGCCTCCCCACACAAGTGAGGTATCATTTTTATCAGGAGACTTGGGGGAACACTGGGTGGAAGGAAATTTGTGGCTCCCCTCAGATTCCAGAACTTTCTGTCACCGAAATGTGAGGAAAATGTGTTTTTTTAGCCAAATTTTGAGATTTGCAAAGGATTCTGGGTAACAGAACCTGGTCAGAGCCCCACAAGTCACCCATCTTGGATTCCCCTAGGTCTGTAGTTTTAAAAAACTCACAGGTTTGGTAGGTTTCCCTAGGTGCCGGCTGAGCTAGAGGCCAAAATCTGTAGGTAGGCACTTTGCAAAAAACACCTCTGTTTTCTGTCAAAAAATGCGATGTGTCCATGTTATGTTTTGGGGC
This sequence comes from Pleurodeles waltl, assembly GCF_031143425.1. Classification (NCBI taxonomy): domain Eukaryota; kingdom Metazoa; phylum Chordata; class Amphibia; order Caudata; family Salamandridae; genus Pleurodeles; species Pleurodeles waltl. The sequence continues at coordinate 642,913,274 of NC_090445.1, forward strand.
ATTTCCTGTCGTGAGCGCTAGGCCTACCCACATAAGTGAGGTATCAATTTTATCAGGAGGCTTGGGGGAACACTGGGTGGAAGGAAATTTGAGGCTCCTCTCAGATTCCAGAACTTTCTGTCACCGCAATGTGAAGAAAATGTGTTTTTTTTTTGCCAAACTTTGAGGTTTGCAAAGGATTCTGGGTAACAGAACCTGGTCAGAGCCCCACAAGTCACCCCATCTTGGATTCCCCTAGGTCTCTAGTTTTCACAAATGCACAGGTTTGGTAGGTTTCCATAGTGCCGGCTGAGCTAGAGGCCAAAATCTACAGGTAGGCACGTTGCAAAAAACACCTCTGTTTTCTGTAAAAAAATGGGATGTGTCCACATTGTGTTTTGGGGCATTTCCTGTGGTGGTCGCTAGGCCTACCCACACAAGTGAGGTATCATTTGTATTGGGAGACTTGGGGGAACGCTGGGTGGAAGGACATTTGTGGCTCCTCTTAGATTCCAGAACTTTCTGTCACCGAAATGTGAGGAAAATGTGTTTTTTTTGGTCAAATTTTGAGGTGTACAAAGGATTCTGGGTAACAGAACCTGGTCAGAACCCCACAAGTCAACCCATCCTGGATTCCCCTAGGTCTCTAGATTTCAACAATGTACAGGTTTGGTAGATTTTCCTAGGTGCCGGCTGAGCTAGAGGCCAAAATCTATAGGTAGGCACTTTGCAAAAAACACCTCTGTTTTCTGTAAAAAAAATTGAAAGTGTCCACGTTGTGTTTTGGGGCACTTCCTGTGGCGGGCGCTAGGCCTACCCACACAAGTGAGGTATCATTTTTATCAGGAGACTTGGGGGAACACTGGGTGGAAGGAAATTTGTGGCTCCTCTCAGATTCCAGATCTTTCTGTCACCGAAATGTGAGGAAAATGTGTATTTTTAGCCAAATAGTGAGGTTTGCAAAGGATTCTGGTTAACAGAACCTGGTCAGATCCCCACAAGTCACCCCATCTTGGATTCCCCTAGGTCTCTAGTTTTCAACAATGCACGGGTTTGGTAGGTTTCCCTAGGTGCCAGCTGAGCTAGAGGCCAAAATCTGTAGGTAGGCACTTTGCAAAAAACACCTCTGTTTTCTGTCAAAAAATGCGATGTGTCCATGTTATGTTTTGGGGCATTCCCTGTCGCGGGCGCTAGGCCTACCCACACAAGTGAGGTATCACCTTTATCAGGAGGCTTGGGGGAATACTGGGTGGAAGGAAATTTGTGGCTCCCCTCAGATTCCAGAACTTTCTGTCACCGAAATGTCAGAAAAATTTGTTTTTTTAGCCAAATTTTGAGATTTGCAAAGGATTCTGGGTAACAGAACCTGGTCAGAGCCCCACAAGTCACCCATCTTGGATTCTACTAGGTCTGTAGTTTTCAAAAATTCACAGTTTTGGTAGGTTTTCCTAGGTGCCAGCTGAGCTAGAGGCCAAAATCTGTAGGTAGGCACTTTGCAAAAAACACCTCTGTTTTCTGTCAAAAAATGGGATGTGTCCACGTTGTGTTTTTGGGCATTTCCTGTCGCGGGCGCTAGGCCTACCCACACAAGTGAGGTATCATTTGTATCGGTAGACTTGGGGGAACGCTGGGTGGAAGGAAATTTGTGGCTCCTCTCAGATTCCAGAACTTTCTGTCACCGAAATGTGAGGAAAATTTGTTTTTTTTAGCCAAATTTTGAGGTTTGCAAAGGATTCTGAGTAACAGAACCTGGTCAGAGCCCCACAAGTCAACCCATCTTGGATTCCCCTATGTCTCTAGTTTTCAACAAGGCACAGTTTTGGTAGGTTTCCCTAGGTGCCGGCTGAGCTAGAGGCCAAAATCTATAGGTAGGCACTTTGCAAAAAACTCCTCTGTTTTCTGTCAAAAAATGGAATGTGTCCACGTTGTGTTTTGGGGCATTTCCTGTGGCGGGCGCTAGGCCTACCCACACAAGTGAGGTATCATTTTTATCAGGAGACTTGGGGGAACACTGGGTGGAAGGAAATTTGTGGCTCCTCTCAGATTCCAGAACTTTCTGTCAACGAAATGTGAGGAAAATTTGTTTTTTTTGGCTAAATTTTGAGGTTTGCAAAGGATTCTGAGTAACAGAACCTGGTCATAGCCCCACAAGTCAACCCATCTTGGATTCCCTAGGTCTCTAGTTTTCAACAATGCACAGTTTTGGTAGGTTTCCCTAGGTGCCGGCTGAGCTAGAGGCCAAAATCTATAGGTAGGCACTTTGCAAAAAACACCTCTGTTTTCTGTAAAAAAATGGAATGTGTCCACGTTGTGTTTTGGGGCATTTCCTGTGGCGGGCGCTAGGCCTCCCCACACAAGTGAGGTATAATTTTTATCAGGAGACTTGGGGGAAAACTGGGTGGAAGGAAATGTGTGGCTCCCCTCAGATTCCAGAACTTTCTGTCACCGAAATGTGAGGAAAATGTGTTTTTTTAGCCAAATTTTGAGATTTGCAAAAAATTCTGGGTAACAGAACCTGGTCAGAGCCCCACAAGTCACCCATCTTGGATTCCCCTAGGTCTGTAGTTTAAAAAAATTCACAGGTTTGGTTGGTTTCCCTAGGTGCCGGCTGAGCTAGAGGCCAAAATCTGTAGGTAGGCACTTTGCAAAAAACACCTCTGTTTTCTGTCAAAAAATGCGATGTGTCCATGTTATGTTTTGGGGCATTTCCTGTCGCGAGCGCTAGGCCTACCCACATAAGTGAGGTATCAATTTTATCAGGAGGCTTGGGGGAACACTGGGTGGAAGGAAATTTGAGGCTCCTCTCAGATTCCAGAACTTTCTGTCACCGCAATGTGAGGAAAATGTTTTTTTTTTTGCCAAACTTTGAGGTTTGCAAAGGATTCTGGGTAACAGAACCTGGTCAGAGCCCCACAAGTCACCCCATCTTGGATTCCCCTAGGTCTCTAGTTTTTACAAATGCACAGGTTTGGTAGGTTTCCCTAGTGCCGGCTGAGCTAGAGGCCAAAATCTACAGGAAGGCACGTTGCAAAAAACACCTCTGTTTTCTGTCAAAAAATGGGATGTGTCCACATTGTGTTTTGGGGCATTTCCTGTGGTGGGCGCTAGGCCTACCCACATAAGTGAGGTATCATTTGTATTGGGAGACTTGGGGGAACGCTGGGTGGAAGGACATTTGTGGCTCCTCTTAGATTCTAGAACTTTCTGTCACCGAAATGTGAGGAAAATGTGTTTTTTTTGGTCAAATTTTGAGGTGTACAAAGGATTCTGGGTAACAGAACCTGGTCAGAACCCCACAAGTCAACCCATCCTGGATTCCCCTAGGTCTCTAGTTTTCAACAATGTACAGGTTTGGTAGATTTCCCTAGGTGCCGGCTGAGCTAGAGGCCAAAATCTATAGGTAGGCACTTTGCAAAAAACACCTCTGTTTTCTGTAAAAAAATTGAATGTGTCCACGTTGTGTTTTGGGGCACTTCCTGTGGCAGGTGCTAGGCCTAGCCACACAAGTGAGGTATCATTTTTATCAGGAGACTTGGGGGAACACTGGGTGGAAGGAAATTTGTGGCTCCTCTCAGATTCCAGATCTTTCTGTCACCGAAATGTGAGGAAAATGTGTATTTTTAGCCAAATAGTGAGGTTTGCAAAGGATTCTGGTTAACAGAACCTGGTCAGATCCCCACAAGTCACCCCATCTTGGATTCGCCTAGGTCTCTAGTTTTCAACAATGCACAGGTTTGGTAGGTTTCCCTAGGTGCCAGCTGAGCTAGAGGCCAAAATCTGTAGGTAGGCACTTTGCAAAAAACACCTCTGTTTTCTGTCAAAAAATGCGATATGTCCATGTTATGTTTTGGGGCATTCCCTGTCGCGGGCGCTAGGCCTACCCACACAAGTGAGGTATCAACTTTATCAGGAGGCTTGGGGGAACACTGGGTGGAAGGAAATTTGTGGCTCCCCTCAGATTCCAGAACTTTCTGTCACCGAAATGTGAGGAAAATTTGTTTTTTGTTGCCAAATTTTGAGGTTTGCAAAGGATTCTGAGTAACAGAACCTGGTCAGAGCCCCACAAGTCAACCCATCTTGGATTCCCTAGGTCTCTAGTTTTCAACAATGCACAGTTTTGGTAGGTTTCCCTAGGTGCCGGCTGAGCTAGAGGCCAAAATCTATAGGTAGGCACTTTGCAAAAAACACCTCTGTTTTCTGTAAAAAAATGGAATGTGTCCACGTTGTGTTTTGGGGCATTTCCTGTGGCGGGCGCTAGGCCTCCCCACACAAGTGAGATATCATTTTTATCAGGAGACTTGGGGGAACACTGGGTGGAAGGAAATTTGTGGATCCCCTCAGATTCCAGAACTTTCTGTCACCGAAATGTGAGGAAAATGTGTTTTTTTAGCCAAATTTTGAGATTTGCAAAAAATTCTGGGTAACAGAACCTGGTCAGAGCCCCACAAGTCACCCATCTTGGATTCCCCTAGGTCTGTAGTTTTAAAAAATTCACAGGTTTGGTAGGTTTCCCTAGGTGCCGGCTGAGCTAGAGGCCAAAATCTGTAGGTAGGCACTTTGCAAAAAACACCTCTGTTTTCTGTCAAAAAATGCGATGTGTCCATGTTATGTTTTGGGGCATTTCCTGTCGCGAGCGCTAGGCCTACCCACATAAGTGAGGTATCAATTTTATCAGGAGGCTTGGGGGAACACTGGGTGGAAGGAAATTTGAGGCTCCTCTCAGATTCCAGAACTTTCTGTCACCGCAATGTGAGGAAAATGTTTGTTTTTTTGCCAAACTTTGAGGTTTGCAAAGGATTCTGGGTAACAGAACCTGGTCAGAGCCCCACAAGTCACCCCATCTTGGATTCCCCTAGGTCTCTAGTTTTCACAAATGCACAGGTTTGGTAGGTTTCCCTAGTGCCGGCTGAGCTAGAGGCCAAAATCTACAGGTAGGCACGTTGCAAAAAACACCTCTGTTTTCTGTCAAAAAATGGGATGTGTCCACATTGTGTTTTGGGGCATTTCCTGTGGTGGGCGCTAGGCCTACCCACATAAGTGAGGTATCATTTGTATTGGGAGACTTGGGGGAACGCTGGGTGGAAGGACATTTGTGGCTCCTCTTAGATTCCAGAACTTTCTGTCACCGAAATGTGAGGAAAATGTGTTTTTTTTGGTCAAATTTTGAGGTGTACAAAGGATTCTGGGTAACAGAACCTGGTCAGAACCCCACGAGTCAACCCATCCTGGATTCCCCTAGGTCTCTAGTTTTCAACAATGTACAGGTTTGGTAGATTTCCCTAGGTGCCGGCTGAGCTAGAGGCCAAAATCTATAGGTAGGCACTTTGCAAAAAACACCTCTGTTTTCTGTAAAAAAATTGAATGTGTCCACGTTGTGTTTTGGGGCACTTCCTGTGGCAGGTGCTAGGCCTAGCCACACAAGTGAGGTATCATTTTTATCAGGAGACTTGGGTGAACACTGGGTGGAAGGAAATTTGTGGCTCCTCTCAGATTCCAGATCTTTCTGTCACCGAAATGTGAGGAAAATGTGTATTTTTAGCCAAATAGTGAGGTTTGCAAAGGATTCTGGTTAACAGAACCTGGTCAGATCCCCACAAGTCACCCCATCTTGGATTCCCCTAGGTCTCTAGTTTTCAACAATGCACAGGTTTGGTAGGTTTCCCTAGGTGCCAGCTGAGCTAGAGGCCAAAATCTGTAGGTAGGCACTTTGCAAAAAACACCTCTGTTTTCTGTCAAAAAATGCGATATGTCCATGTTATGTTTTGGGGCATTCCCTGTCGCGGGCGCTAGGCCTACCCACACAAGTGAGGTATCAACTTTATCAGGAGGCTTGGGGGAACACTGGGTGGAAGGAAATTTGTGGCTCCTCTCAGATTCCAGAACTTTCTGTCACCGAAATGTGAGGAAAATTTGTTTTTTGTTGCCAAATTTTGAGGTTTGCAAAGGATTCTGAGTAACAGAACCTGGTCAGAGCCCCACAAGTCAACCCATCTTGGATTCCCTAGGTCTCTAGTTTTCAACAATGCACAGTTTTGGTAGGTTTCCCTAGGTGCCGGCTGAGCTAGAGGCCAAAATCTATAGGTAGGCACTTTGCAAAAAACACCTCTGTTTTCTTTAAAAAAATGGAATGTGTCCACGTTGTGTTTTGGGGCATTTCCTGTGGCGGGCGCTAGGCCTCCCCACACAATTGAGGTATCATTTTTATCAGGAGACTTGGGGGAACACTGGGTGGAAGGAAATTTGTGGCTCCCCTCAGATTCCAGAACTTTCTGTCACCGAAATGTGAGGAAAATGTGTTTTTTTAGCCAAATTTTGAGATTTGCAAAAAATTCTGGGTAACAGAACCTGGTCAGAGCCCCACAAGTCACCCATCTTGGATTCCCCTAGGTCTGTAGTTTTAAAAAATTCACAGGTTTGGTAGGTTTCCCTAGGTGCCGGCTGAGCTAGAGGCCAAAATCTGTAGGTAGGCACTTTGCAAAAAACACCTCTGTTTTCTGTCAAAAAATGCGATGTGTCCATGTTATGTTTTGGGGCATTTCCTGTCGCGAGCGCTAGGCCTACCCACATAAGTGAGGTATCAATTTTATCAGGAGGCTTGGGGGAACACTGGGTGGAAGGAAATTTGAGGCTCCTCTCAGATTCCAGAACTTTCTGTCACCGCAATGTGAGGAAAATGTTTTTTTTTTTGCCAAACTTTGAGGTTTGCAAAGGATTCTGGGTAACAGAACCTGGTCAGAGCCCCACAAGTCACCCCATCTTGGATTCCCCTAGGTCTCTAATTTTCACAAATGCACAGGTTTGGTAGGTTTCCCTAGTGCCAGCTGAGCTAGAGGCCAAAATCTGTAGGTAGGCACTTTGCAAATAACACCTCTGTTTTCTGTCAAAAAATGCGATGTGTCCATGTTATGTTTTGGGGCATTTCCTGTCGCGAGCGCTAGGCCTACCCACACAAGTGAGGTATCAATTTTATCAGGAGGCTTGGGGGAACACTGGGTGGAAGGAAATTTGAGGCTCCTCTCAGATTCCAGAACTTTCTGTCACCGAAATGTGAGGAAAATGTGTTTTTTTTTAGCCAAATTTTGATGTTTGCAATGGATTCTGGGTAACAGAACCTGGTCAGAGCCCGACAAGTCACCCCATCTTGGATTCCCCTAGGCCTCTAGTTTTACAAAATGCAAAAGTTTGGTAGGTTTCCCTAGGTGCCGGCTGAGCTAGAGGCCAAAATCTATAGGTAGGCACTTTGCAAAAAACACCTCTGTTTTCTGTCAAAAAATGGGATGTGTCCACGTTGTGTTTTGGGGCATTTCCTGTCGCGGGCGCTAGTCCTACCCACACAAGTGAGGTATCATTTGTATCGGTAGACTACGGGGGAACGCTGGGTGGAAGGAAATTTGTGGCTCCGCTCAGATTCCAGAACTTTCTGTCACCGAAATGTGAGGAAAATGTGTTTTTTTTAGCCAAATTTTGAGGTTTGCAAAGGATTCTGAGTAACAGAACCTGGTCAGAGCCCCACAAGTCAACCCATCTTGGATTCCCCTATGTCTCTAGTTTTCAACAATGCACAGTTTTGGTAGGTTTCCCTAGGTGCCGGCTGAGCTAGAGGCTAAAATCTATAGGTAGGCACTTTGCAAAAAACACCTCTGTTTTCTGTCAAAAAATGGAATGTGTCCACGTTGCATTTTGGGGCATTTCCTGTGGCGGGCGCTAGGCCTACCCACACAAGTGAGGTATCATTTTTATCAGGAGACTTGGGGGAACACTGGGTGGAAGGAAATTTGTGGCTCCCCTCAGATTCCAGAACTTTCTGTCACCGAAATGTGAGGAAAATTAGTTTTTTTAGGCAAATTTTGAAGTTTGCAAAGGATTCTGGGTAACAGAACCTGGTCAGAGCCCCACAAGTCACCCACCTTGGATTCTCCTAGGTCTGTAGTTTTAATAAATTCAAAGGTTTGGTAGGTTTCCCTAGGTGCCAGCTGAGCTAGAGGCCAAAATCTGTAGGTAGGCACTTTGCAAAAAACACCTCTGTTTTCTGTCAAAAAATGCGATGTGTCCCTGTTATGTTTTGGGGCATTTCCTGTCGCGAGCGCTAGGCCTACCCACACAAGTGAGGTATCAATTTTATCAGGAGGCTTGGGGGAACACTGGGGGAAGGAAATTTGAGGCTCCTCTCAGATTCCAGAACTTTCTGTCACCGCAATGTGAGGAAAATGTGTTTTTTTTTAGCCAAACTTTGAGGTTTGCAAAGGATTCTGGGTAACAGAACCTGGTCAGAGGCCCACAAGTCACCCCATCTTGGATTCCCCTAGGTCTCTAGTTTTCACAAATGCACAGGTTTGGTAGGTTTCCCTAGGTGCCGGCTGAGCTAGAGGCCAAAATCTACAGGTAGGCACGTTGCAAAAAACACCTCTGTTTTCTGTCAAAAAATGGGATGTGTCCACATTGTGTTTTGGGGCATTTCCTGTGGTGGGCGCTAGGCCTACCCACACAGGTGAGGTATCATTTTTATCAGGAGACTTGGGGGAACACTGGGTGGAAGGAAATTTGTGGCTCCTCTCAGATTCCAGAACTTTCTGTCACCGAAATGTGAGGAAAATGTGTATTTTTAGCCAAATTTTGAGGTTTGCAAAGTATTCTGGGTAACAGAACCTGGTCAGAGCCCCACAAGTCACCCATCTTGGATTCTACTAGGTCTGTAGTTTTAAAAAATTCACAGGTTTGGTAGGTTTCCCTAGGTGCCAGCTGAGCTAGAGGCCAAAATCTGTAGGTAGGCACTTTGCAAATAACACCTCTGTTTTCTGTCAAAAAATGCGATGTGTCCATGTTATGTTTTGGGGCATTTCCTGTCGCGAGCGCTAGGCCTACCCACATAAGTGAGGTATCAATTTTATCAGGAGGCTTGGGGGAACACTGGGTGGAAGGAAATTTGAGGCTCCTCTCAGATTCCAGAACTTTCTGTCACCGCAATGTGAGGAAAATGTGTTTTTTTTAGCCAAACTTTGAGGTTTGCAAAGGATTCTGGGTAACAGAACCTGGTCAGAGCCCCACAAGTCACCCCATCTTTGATTCCCCTAGGTCTCTAGTTTTCACAAATGCACAGGTTTGGTAGGTTTCCCTAGGTGCCGGCTGAGCTAGAGGCCAAAATCTATAGGTAGGCACTTTGCAAAAAACACCTCTGTTTTCTGTCAAAAAATGGAATGTGTCCACGTTGTGTTTTGGGGCATTTCCTGTCGTGGTCGCTAGGCCTACCCACACAAGTGATGTATCATTTTTATCGGGAGACTTGGGGCAATGCTGGGTGGAAGGAAATTTGTGGCTCCTCCCAGATTCCAGAACTTTCTGTCACCAAAATATGATGAAAATGTGTTTTTTTAGCCAAACTTTGAGGTTTGCAATGGATTCTGGGTAACAGAACCTGGTAAGAGCCCCACAAGTCCCCCCATCTTGGATTCCACCTAGGTTTCTAGTTTTCATAAATGCACAGGTTTGGTAGGTTTCCCTAGGTGCCGGCTGAGCTAGAGGCCAAAATCTATAGGTAGGCACTTTGCAAAAAACAGCTCTGTTTTCTGTCAAAAAATGGGATGTGTCCACTTTCTGTTTTGGGGCATTTCCTGTCGTAGGCGCCAGGCCTACCCACACAAGTGAGGTATCATTTTTATCAGGAGACTTGGGGGAACGCTGGGTAGAAGGACATTTGTGGCTCCTCTCAGATTCCAGAACTTTCTGTCACCAAAATGTGAGGAAAATTTGTTTTTTTTTAGCCAAATTTTGAGGTTTGCAAAGGATTCTGGGTAACAGAACCTGGTCAGAGCCCCACAAGTCAACCCATCTTGGATTCCCCTAGGTCTCTAGTTTTCAAAAATGCACAGGTTTGGTAGGTTTCCCTAGGTGCCGGCTGAGCTAGAGGCCAAAATCTATAGGTAGGCACTTTGCAAAAAACACCTCTGTTTTCTGTCAAAAAATAGAATGTGTCCACGTTATGTTTTGGTGCATTTCCTGTCACGAGCGCTAGGCCTACCCACACCAGTGAGGTATCATTTTTATCAGGAGACTTGGGGGAACACTGGGTGGAAGGAAATTTGTGGCTCCCCTCAGATTCCAGAACTTTCTGTCTCCGAAATGTGAGGAAAATTTGTTTTTTTAGGCAAATTTTGAAGTTTGCAAAGGATTCTGGGTAACAGAACCTGGTTAGAGCCCCACAAGTCACCCATATTGGATTCTCCTACGTCTGTAGTTTAAAAAAATTCAAAGGTTTGGTAGGTTTCCCTAGGTGCCAGCTGAGCTAGAGGCCAAAATCTGTAGGTAGGCACTTTGCAAAAAACACCTCTGTTTTCTGTCAAAAAATGCGATGTGTCCATGTTATGTTTTGGGGCATTTCCTGTCGCGAGCGCTAGGCCTACCCACACAAGTGAGGTATCAATTTTATCAGGAGGCTTGGGGGAATACTGGGTGGAAGGAAATTTGAGGCTCCCCTCAGATTCCAGAACTTTCTGTCACCGCAATGTGAGGAAAATTTGTTTTTTTTTTGCCAAACTTTGAGGTTTGCAAAGGATTCTGGGTAACAGAACCTGGTCAGAGCCCCACAAGTCACCCCATCTTTGATTCCCCTAGGTCTCTAGTTTTCACAAATGCACAGGTTTGGTAGGTTTCCCTAGTGCCGGCTGAGCTAGAGGCCAAAATCTACAGGTAGGCACGTTGCAAAAAACACCTCTGTTTTCTGTCAAAAAATGGGATGTGTCCACATTGTGTTTTGGGGCATTTCCTGTGGTGGGCGCTAGGCCTACCCACACAAGTGAGGTATCATTTGTATTGGGAGACTTGGGGGAACGCTGGGTGGAAGGACATTTGTGGCTCCTCTTAGATTCCAGAACTTTCTGTCACCGAAATGTGAGGAAAATGTGTTTTTTTTGGTCAAATTTTGAGGTGTACAAAGGATTCTGGGTAACAGAACCTGGTCAGAACCCTACAAGTCAACCCATCCTGGATTCCCCTAGGTCTCTAGTTTTCAACAATGTACAGGTTTGGTAGATTTCCCTAGGTGCCGGCTGAGCTAGAGGCCAAAATCTATAGGTAGGCACTTTGCAAAAAACACCTCTGTTTTCTGTCAAAAAATGCGATGTGTCCATGTTATGTTTTGGGGCTTTCCCTGTTGCGGGCGCTAGGCCTACCCACACAAGTGAGGTATCAACTTTATCAGGAGGCTTGGGGGAACACTGGGTGGAAGGAAATTTGTGGCTCCCCTCAGATTCCAAAACTTTCTGTCACCGAAATGTCAGAAAAATTTGTTTTGTTTAGCCAAATTTTGAGATTTGCAAAGGATTCTGGGTAACAGAACCTGGTCAGAGCCCCACAAGTCACCCATCTTGGATTCTACTAGGTCTGTAGTTTTCAAAAATTCACAGGTTTGGTAGGTTTCCCTAGGTGCCAGCTGAGCTAGAGGCCAAAATCTGTAGGTAGGCACTTTGCAAATAACACCTCTGTTTTCTGTCAAAAAATGTGATGTGTCCATGTTATGTTTTGGGGCATTTCCTGTCGCGAGCGCTAGGCCTACCCACACAAGTGAGGTATCAATTTTATCAGGAGACTTGGGGGAACACTGGGTGGAAGGAAATTTGAGGCTCCTCTCAGATTCCAGAACTTTCTGTCACCGCAATGTGAGGAAAATGTGTTTTTTTTTAGCCAAATTTTGAGGTTTGCAAAGGATTCTGGGTAACAGAACTTGGTCAGAGCCCCACAAGTCACCCCATCTTGGATTCCCTTAGGTCTCTAGTTTTCACAAATGCACAGGTTTGGTAGGTTTCCCTAGGTGCCGGCTGAGCTAGAGGCCAAAATCTATAGGTAGGCACTTTGCAAAAAACACCTCTGTTTTCTGTCAAAAAATGGAATGTGTCCACGTTGTGTTTTGGGGCATTTCGTGTGGCGGGCGCTAGGCCTACCCACACAAGTGAGGAATCATTTTTATCAGGAGACTTGGGGGAACACTGGGTGGAAGGAAATTTGTGGCTCCCCTCAGATTCCAGAACTTTCTGTCTCCGAAATGTGAGGAAAATTTGTTTTTTTAGGCAAATTTTGAAGTTTGCAAAGGATTCTGGGTAACAGAACCTGGTTAGAGCCCCACAAGTCACCCATAATGGATTCTCCTACGTCTGTAGTTTAAAAAAATTCAAAGGTTTGGTAGGTTTCCCTAGGTGCCAGCTGAGCTAGAGGCCAAAATCTGTAGGTAGGCACTTTGCAAAAAACACCTCTGTTTTCTGTCAAAAAATGCGATGTGTCCATGTTATGTTTTGGGGCATTTCCTGTCGCGAGCGCTAGGCCTACCCACACAAGTGAGGTATCAATTTTATCAGGAGGCTTGGGGGAATACTGGTGGAAGGAAATTTGAGGCTCCCCTCAGATTCCAGAACTTTCTGTCACCGCAATGTGAGGAAAATTTGTTTTTTTTTTGCCAAACTTTGAGGTTTGCAAAGGATTCTGGGTAACAGAACCTGCTCAGAGCCACACAAGTCACCCCATCTTTGATTCCCCTAGGTCTCTAGTTTTCACAAATGCACAGGTTTGGTAGGTTTCCCTAGTGCCGGCTGAGCTAGAGGCCAAAATCTACAGGTAGGCACGTTGCAAAAAACACCTCTGTTTTCTGTCAAAAAATGGGATGTGTCCACATTGTGTTTTGGGGCATTTCCTGTGGTGGGCGCTAGGCCTACCCACACAAGTGAGGTATCATTTGTTTTGGGAGACTTGGGGGAACGCTGGGTGGAAGGACATTTGTGGCTCCTCTTAGATTCCAGAACTTTCTGTCACCGAAATGTGAGGAAAATGTGTATTTTTTGGTCAAATTTTGAGGTGTACAAAGGATTCTGGGTAACAGAACCTGGTCAGAACCCTACAAGTCAACCCATCCTGGATTCCCCTAGGTCTCTAGTTTTCAACAATGTACAGGTTTGGTAGATTTCCCTAGATGCCGGCTGAGCTAGAGGCCAAAATCTATAGGTAGGCACTTTGCAAAAAACACCTCTGTTTTCTGTCAAAAAATGCGATGTGTCCATGTTATGTTTTGGGGCATTCCCTGTTGCGGGCGCTAGGCCTACCCACACAAGTGAGGTATCAACTTTATCAGGAGGCTTGGGGGAACACTGGGTGGAAGGAAATTTGTGGCTCCCCTCAGATTCCAGAACTTTCTGTCACCGAAATGTCAGAAAAATTTGTTTTTTTTAGCCAAATTTTGAGATTTGCAAAGGATTCTGGGTAACAGAACCTGGTCAGAGCCCCACAAGTCACCCATCTTGGATTCTACTAGGTCTGTAGTTTTCAAAAATTCACAGGTTTGGTAGGTTTCCCTAGGTGCCAGCTGAGCTAGAGGCCAAAATCTGTAGGTAGGCACTTTGCAAATAACACCTCTGTTTTCTGTCAAAAAATGTGATGTGTCCATGTTATGTTTTGGGGCATTTCCTGTCGCGAGCGCTAGGCCTACCCACACAAGTGAGGTATCAATTTTATTAGGAGACTTGGGGGAACACTGGTTGGAAGGAAATTTGAGGCTCCTCTCAGATTCCAGAACTTTCTGTCACCGCAATGTGAGGAAAATGTGTTTTTTTTTAGCCAAATTTTGAGGTTTGCAAAGGATTCTGGGTAACAGAACTTGGTCAGAGCCCCACAAGTCACCCCATCTTGGATTCCCTTAGGTCTCTAGTTTTCACAAATGCACAGGTTTGGTAGGTTTCCCTAGGTGCCGGCTGAGCTAGAGGCCAAAATCTATAGGTTGGCACTTTGCAAAAAACACCTCTGTTTTCTGTCAAAAAATGGAATGTGTCCACGTTGTGTTTTGGGGCATTTCGTGTGGCGGGCGCTAGGCCTACCCACACAAGTGAGGTATCATTTTTATCAGGAGACTTGGGGGAACACTGGGTGGAAGGAAATTTGTGGCTCCCCTCAGATTCCAGAACTTTCTGTCTCCGAAATGTGAGGAAAATTTGTTTTTTTAGGCAAATTTTGAAGTTTGCAAAGGATTCTGGGTAACAGAACCTGGTTAGAGCCCCACAAGTCACCCATATTGGATTCTCCTACGTCTGTAGTTTTAAAAAATTCAAAGGTTTGGTAGGTTTCCCTAGGTGCCAGCTGAGCTAGAGGCCAAAATCTGTAGGTAGGCACTTTGCAAAAAACACCTCTGTTTTCTGTCAAAAAATGCGATGTGTCCATGTTATGTTTTGGGGCATTTCCTGTTGCGAGCGCTAGGCCTACCCACACAAGTGAGGTATCAATTTTATCAGGAGGCTTGGTGGAATACTGGGTGGAAGGAAATTTGAGGCTCCCCTCAGATTCCAGAACTTTCTGTCACCGCAATGTGAGGAAAATTTGTTTTTTTTTTGCCAAACTTTGAGGTTTGCAAAGGATTCTGGGTAACAGAACCTGGTCAGAGCCCCACAAGTCACCCCATCTTTGATTCCCCTAGGTCTCTAGTTTTCACAAATGCACAGGTTTGGTAGGTTTCCCTAGTGCCGGCTGAGCTAGAGGCCAAAATCTACAGGTAGGCACGTTGCAAAAAACACCTCTGTTTTCTGTCAAAAAATGGGATGTGTCCACATTGTGTTTTGGGGCATTTCCTGTGGTGGGCGCTAGGCCTACCCACACAAGTGAGGTATCATTTGTATTGGGAGACTTGGGGGAACGCTGGGTGGAAGGACATTTGTGGCTCCTCTTAGATTCCAGAACTTTCTGTCACCGAAATGTGAGGAAAATGTGTTTTTTTTGGTCAAATTTTGAGGTGTACAAAGGATTCTGGGTAACAGAACCTAGTCAGAACCCTACAAGTCAACCCATCCTGGATTCCCCTAGGTCTCTAGTTTTCAACAATGTACAGGTTTGGTAGATTTCCCTAGGTGCCGGCTGAGCTAGAGGCCAAAATCTATAGGTAGGCACTTTGCAAAAAACACCTCTGTTTTCTGTCAAAAAATGCGATGTGTCCATGTTATGTTTTGGGGCATTCCCTGTTGCGGGCGCTAGGCCTACCCACACAAGTGAGGTATCAACTTTATCAGGAGGCTTGGGGGAACACTGGGTGGAAGGAAATTTGTGGCTCCCCTCAGATTCCAGAACTTTCTGTCACCGAAATGTCAGAAAAATTTGTTTTTTTTAGCCAAATTTTGAGATTTGCAAAGGATTCTGGGTAACAGAACCTGGTCAGAGCCCCACAAGTCACCCATCTTGGATTCTACTAGGTCTGTAGTTTTCAAAAATTCACAGGTTTGGTAGGTTTCCCTAGGTGCCAGCTGAGCTAGAGGCCAAAATCTGTAGGTAGGCACTTTGCAAATAACACCTCTGTTTTCTGTCAAAAAATGTGATGTGTCCATGTTATGTTTTGGGGCATTTCCTGTCGCGAGCGCTAGGCCTACCCACACAAGTGAGGTATCAATTTTATCAGGAGACTTGGGGGAACACTGGGTGGAAGGAAATTTAAGGCTCCTCTCAGATTCCAGAACTTTCTGTCACCGCAATGTGAGGAAAATGTGTTTTTTTTTAGCCAAATTTTGAGGTTTGCAAAGGATTCTGGGTAACAGAACTTGGTCAGAGCCCCACAAGTCACCCCATCTTGGATTCCCTTAGGTCTCTAGTTTTCACAAATGCACAGGTTTGGTAGGTTTCCCTAGGTGCCGGCTGAGCTAGAGGCCAAAATCTATAGGTAGGCACTTTGCAAAAAACACCTCTGTTTTCTGTCAAAAAATGGAATGTGTCCACGTTGTGTTTTGGGGCATTTCGTGTGGCGGGCGCTAGGCCTACCCACACAAGTGAGGTATCATTTTTATCAGGAGACTTGGGGGAACACTGGGTGGAAGGAAATTTGTGGCTCCCCTCAGATTCCAGAACTTTCTGTCTCCGAAATGTGAGGAAAATTTGTTTTTTTAGGCAAATTTTGAAGTTTGCAAAGGATTCTGGGTAACAGAACCTGGTTAGAGCCCCACAAGTCACCCATATTGGATTCTCCTACGTCTGTAGTTTTAAAAAATTCAAAGGTTTGGTAGGTTTCCCTAGTGCCGGCTGAGCTAGAGGCCAAAATCTACAGGTAGGCACGTTGCAAAAAACACCTCTGTTTTCTGTCAAAAAATGGGATGTGTCCACATTGTGTTTTGGGGCATTTCCTGTGGTGGGCGCTAGGCCTACCCACACAAGTGAGGTATCATTTGTATTGGGAGACTTGGGGGAACGCTGGGTGGAAGGACATTTGTGGCTCCTCTTAGATTCCAGAACTTTCTGTCACCGAAATGTGAGGAAAATGTGTTTTTTTTGGTCAAATTTTGAGGTGTACAAAGGATTCTGGGTAACAGAACCTGGTCAGAACCCTACAAGTCAACCCATCCTGGATTCCCCTAGGTCTCTAGTTTTCAACAATGTACAGGTTTGGTAGATTTCCCTAGGTGCCGGCTGAGCTAGAGGCCAAAATCTATAGGTAGGCACTTTGCAAAAAACACCTCTGTTTTCTGTAAAAAAATTGAATGTGTCCACGTTGTGTTTTGGGGCACTTCCTGTGGCGGGCGCTAGGCCTACCCACACAAGTGAGGTATCATTTTTATCAGGAGACTTGGGAGAACACTGGGTGGAAGGAAATTTGTGGCTCCTCTCAGATTCCAGATCTTTCTGTCACCGAAATGTGAGGAAAATGTGTATTTTTAGCCAAATAGTGAGGTTTGCAAAGGATTCTGGTTAACAGAACCTGGTCAGATCCCCACAAGTCACACCATCTTGGATTCCCCTAGGTCTCTAGTTTTCAACAATGCACAGGTTTGGTAGGTTTCCCTAGGTGCCAGCTGAGCTAGAGGCCAAAATCTGTAGGTAGGCACTTTGCAAAAAACACCTCTGTTTTCTGTCAAAAAATGCGATGTGTCCATGTTATGTTTTGGGGCATTCCCTGTCGCGGGCGCTAGGCCTACCCACACAAGTGAGGTATCAACTTTATCAGGAGGCTTGGGGGAACACTGGGTGGAAGGAAATTTGTGGCTCCCCTCAGATTCCAGAACTTTCTTTCACCGAAATGTCAGAAAAATTTGTTTTTTTAGCCAAATTTTGAGATTTGCAAAGGATTCTGGGTAACAGAACCTGGTCAGAGCCCCACAAGTCACCCATCTTGGATTCTACTAGGTCTGTAGTTTTCAAAAATTCACAGGTTTGGTAGGTTTCCCTAGGTGCCAGCTGAGCTAGAGGCCAAAATCTGTAGGTAGGCACTTTGCAAATAACACCTCTGTTTTCTGTCAAAAAATGTGATGTGTCCATGTTATGTTTTGGGGCATTTCCTGTCGCGAGCGCTAGGCCTACCCACACAAGTGAGGTATCAATTTTATCAGGAGGCTTGGGGGAACACTGGGTGGAAGGAAATTTGAGGCTCCTCTCAGATTCCAGAACTTTCTGTCACCGAAATGTGAGGAAAATGTGTTTTTTTTTGGCCAAATTTTGATGTTTGCAAAGGATTCTGGGTAACAGAACCTGGTCAGAGCCCGACAAGTCACCCCATCTTGGATTCCCCTAGGCCTCTAGTTTTACAAAATGCACAACTTTGGTAGGTTTCCCTAGGTGCCGGCTGAGCTAGAGGCCAAAATCTATAGGTAGGCACTTTGCAAAAAACACCTCTGTTTTCTGTCAAAAAATGGGATGTGTCCACGTTGTGTTTTGGGGCATTTCCTGTCGCGGGCGCTAGGCCTACCGACACAAGTGAGGTATCATTTGTATCGGTAGACTTGGGGGAACGCTGGGTGGAAGGAAATTTGTGGCTCCTCTCAGATTCCAGAACTTTCTGTCACCGAAATGTGAGGAAAATGTGTTTTTTTTAGCCAAATGTTGAGGTTTGCAAAGGATTCTGAGTAACAGAACCTGGTCAGAGCCCCACAAGTCAACCCATCTTGGATTCCCCTATGTCTCTAGTTTTCAACAATGCACAGTTTTGGTAGGTTTCCCTAGGTGCCGGCTGAGCTAGAGGCCAAAATCTATAGGTAGGCACTTTGCAAAAAACACCTCTGTTTTCTGTCAAAAAATGGAATGTGTCCACGTTGTGTTTTGGGGCATTTCCTGTGGCGGGCGCTAGGCCTACCCACACAAGTGAGGTATCATTTTTATAAGGAGACTTGGGGGAACACTGGGTGGAAGGAAATTTGTGGCTCCCCTCAGATTCCAGAACTTTCTGTCACCGAAATGTGAGGAAAATTAGTTTTTTTAGGCAAATTTTGAAGTTTGCAAAGGATTCTGGGTTACAGAACCTGGTCAGAGCCCCACAAGTCACCCATCTTGGATTCTCCTAGGTCTGTAGTTTTAATAAATTCAAAGGTTTGGTAGGTTTCCCTAGGTGCCAGCTGAGCTAGAGGCCAAAATCTGTAGGTAGGCACTTTGCAAATAACACCTCTGTTTTCTGTCAAAAAATGCGATGTGTCCATGTTATGTTTTGGGGCATTTCCTGTCGCGAGCGCTAGGCCTACCCACACAAGTGAGGTATCAATTTTATCAGGAGGCTTGGGGGAATACTGGGTGGAAGGAAATTTGAGGCTCCCCTCAGATTCCAGAACTTTCTGTCACCGCAATGTGAGGAAAATTTGTTTTTTTTTTGCCAAACTTTGAGGTTTGCAAAGGATTCTGGGTAACAGAACCTGGTCAGAGCCCCACAAGTCACCCCATCTTTGATTCCCCTAGGTCTCTAGTTTTCACAAATGCACAGGTTTGGTAGGTTTCCCTAGTGCCGGCTGAGCTAGAGGCCAAAATCTACAGGTAGGCACGTTGCAAAAAACACCTCTGTTTTCTGTCAAAAAATGGGATGTGTCCACATTGTGTTTTGGGGCATTTCCTGTGGTGGGCGCTAGGCCTACCCACACAAGTGAGGTATCATTTGTATTGGGAGACTTGGGGGAACGCTGGGTGGAAGGACATTTGTGGCTCCTCTTAGATTCCAGAACTTTCTGTCACCGAAATGTGAGGAAAATGTGTTTTTTTTGGTCAAATTTTGAGGTGTACAAAGGATTCTGGGTAACAGAACCTGGTCAGAACCCTACAAGTCAACCCATCCTGGATTCCCCTAGGTCTCTAGTTTTCAACAATGTACAGGTTTGGTAGATTTCCCTAGGTGCCGGCTGAGCTAGAGGCCAAAATCTATAGGTAGGCACTTTGCAAAAAACACCTCTGTTTTCTGTAAAAAAATTGAATGTGTCCACGTTGTGTTTTGGGGCACTTCCTGTGGCGGGCGCTAGGCCTACCCACACAAGTGAGGTATCATTTTTATCAGGAGACTTGGGGGAACACTGGGTGGAAGGAAATTTGTGGCTCCTCTCAGATTCCAGATCTTTCTGTCACCGAAATGTGAGGAAAATGTGTATTTTTAGCCAAATAGTGAGGTTTGCAAAGGATTCTGGTTAACAGAACCTGGTCAGATCCCCACAAGTCACACCATCTTGGATTCCCCTAGGTCTCTAGTTTTCAACAATGCACAGGTTTGGTAGGTTTCCCTAGGTGCCAGCTGAGCTAGAGGCCAAAATCTGTAGGTAGGCACTTTGCAAAAAATACCTCTGTTTTCTGTCAAAAAATGCGATGTGTCCATGTTATGTTTTGGGGCATTCCCTGTCGCGGGCGCTAGGCCTACCCACACAAGTGAGGTATCAACTTTATCAGGAGGCTTGGGGGAACACTGGGTGGAAGGAAATTTGTGGCTCCCCTCAGATTCCAGAACTTTCTTTCACCGAAATGTCAGAAAAATTTGTTTTTTTAGCCAAATTTTGAGATTTGCAAAGGATTCTGGGTAACAGAACCTGGTCAGAGCCCCACAAGTCACCCATCTTGGATTCTACTAGGTCTGTAGTTTTCAAAAATTCACAGGTTTGGTAGGTTTCCCTAGGTGCCAGCTGAGCTAGAGGCCAAAATCTGTAGGTAGGCACTTTGCAAATAACACCTCTGTTTTCTGTCAAAAAATGTGATGTGTCCATGTTATGTTTTGGGGCATTTCCTGTCGCGAGCGCTAGGCCTACCCACACAAGTGAGGTATCAATTTTATCAGGAGGCTTGGGGGAACACTGGGTGGAAGGAAATTTGAGGCTCCTCTCAGATTCCAGAACTTTCTGTCACCGAAATGTGAGGAAAATGTGTTTTTTTTGGCCAAATTTTGATGTTTGCAAAGGATTCTGGGTAACAGAACCTGGTCAGAGCCCGACAAGTCACCCCATCTTGGATTCCCCTAGGCCTCTAGTTTTACAAAATGCACAACTTTGGTAGGTTTCCCTAGGTGCCGGCTGAGCTAGAGGCCAAAATCTATAGGTAGGCACTTTGCAAAAAACACCTCTGTTTTCTGTCAAAAAATGGGATGTGTCCACGTTGTGTTTTGGGGCATTTCCTGTCGCGGGCGCTAGGCCTACCGACACAAGTGAGGTATCATTTGTATCGGTAGACTTGGGGGAACGCTGGGTGGAAGGAAATTTGTGGCTCCTCTCAGATTCCAGAACTTTCTGTCACCGAAATGTGAGGAAAATGTGTTTTTTTTAGCCAAATGTTGAGGTTTGCAAAGGATTCTGAGTAACAGAACCTGGTCAGAGCCCCACAAGTCAACCCATCTTGGATTCCCCTATGTCTCTAGTTTTCAACAATGCACAGTTTTGGTAGGTTTCCCTAGGTGCCGGCTGAGCTAGAGGCCAAAATCTATAGGTAGGCACTTTGCAAAAAACACCTCTGTTTTCTGTCAAAAAATGGAATGTGTCCACGTTGTGTTTTGGGGCATTTCCTGTGGCGGGCGCTAGGCCTACCCACACAAGTGAGGTATCATTTTTATAAGGAGACTTGGGGGAACACTGGGTGGAAGGAAATTTGTGGCTCCCCTCAGATTCCAGAACTTTCTGTCACCGAAATGTGAGGAAAATTAGTTTTTTTAGGCAAATTTTGAAGTTTGCAAAGGATTCTGGGTTACAGAACCTGGTCAGAGCCCCACAAGTCACCCATCTTGGATTCTCCTAGGTCTGTAGTTTTAATAAATTCAAAGGTTTGGTAGGTTTCCCTAGGTGCCAGCTGAGCTAGAGGCCAAAATCTGTAGGTAGGCACTTTGCAAATAACACCTCTGTTTTCTGTCAAAAAATGCGATGTGTCCATGTTATGTTTTGGGGCATTTCCTGTCGCGAGCGCTAGGCCTACCCACACAAGTGAGGTATCAATTTTATCAGGAGGCTTGGGGGAATACTGGGTGGAAGGAAATTTGAGGCTCCCCTCAGATTCCAGAACTTTCTGTCACCGCAATGTGAGGAAAATTTGTTTTTTTTTTGCCAAACTTTGAGGTTTGCAAAGGATTCTGGGTAACAGAACCTGGTCAGAGCCCCACAAGTCACCCCATCTTTGATTCCCCTAGGTCTCTAGTTTTCACAAATGCACAGGTTTGGTAGGTTTCCCTAGTGCCGGCTGAGCTAGAGGCCAAAATCTACAGGTAGGCACGTTGCAAAAAACACCTCTGTTTTCTGTCAAAAAATGGGATGTGTCCACATTGTGTTTTGGGGCATTTCCTGTGGTGGGCGCTAGGCCTACCCACACAAGTGAGGTATCATTTGTATTGGGAGACTTGGGGGAACGCTGGGTGGAAGGACATTTGTGGCTCCTCTTAGATTCCAGAACTTTCTGTCACCGAAATGTGAGGAAAATGTGTTTTTTTTGGTCAAATTTTGAGGTGTACAAAGGATTCTGGGTAACAGAACCTGGTCAGAACCCTACAAGTCAACCCATCCTGGATTCCCCTAGGTCTCTAGTTTTCAACAATGTACAGGTTTGGTAGATTTCCCTAGGTGCCGGCTGAGCTAGAGGCCAAAATCTATAGGTAGGCACTTTGCAAAAAACACCTCTGTTTTCTGTCAAAAAATGCGATGTGTCCATGTTATGTTTTGAGGCATTCCCTGTTGCGGGCGCTAGGCCTACCCACACAAGTGAGGTATCAACTTTATCAGGAGGCTTGGGGGAACACTGGGTGGAAGGAAATTTGTGGCTCCCCTCAGATTCCAGAACTTTCTGTCACCGAAATGTCAGAAAAATTTGTTTTGTTTAGCCAAATTTTGAGATTTGCAAAGGATTCTGGGTAACAGAACCTGGTCAGAGCCCCACAAGTCACCCATCTTGGATTCTACTAGGTCTGTAGTTTTCAAAAATTCACAGGTTTGGTAGGTTTCCCTAGGTGCCAGCTGAGCTAGAGGCCAAAATCTGTAGGTAGGCACTTTGCAAATAACACCTCTGTTTTCTGTCAAAAAATGTGATGTGTCCATGTTATGTTTTGGGGCATTTCCTGTCGCGAGCGCTAGGCCTACCCACACAAGTGAGGTATCAATTTTATCAGGAGACTTGGGGGAACACTGGGTGGAAGGAGATTTGAGGCTCCTCTCAGATTCCAGAACTTTCTGTCACCGCAATGTGAGGAAAATGTGTTTTTTTTTAGCCAAATTTTGAGGTTTGCAAAGGATTCTGGGTAACAGAACTTGGTCAGAGCCCCACAAGTCACCCCATCTTGGATTCCCTTAGGTCTCTAGTTTTCACAAATGCACAGGTTTGGTAGGTTTCCCTAGGTGCCGGCTGAGCTAGAGGCCAAAATCTATAGGTAGGCACTTTGCAAAAAACACCTCTGTTTTCTGTCAAAAAATGGAATGTGTCCACGTTGTGTTTTGGGGCATTTCGTGTGGCGGGCGCTAGGCCTACCCACACAAGTGAGGTATCATTTTTATCAGGAGACTTGGGGGAACACTGGGTGGAAGGAAATTTGTGGCTCCCCTCAGATTCCAGAACTTTCTGTCTCCGAAATGTGAGGAAAATTTGTTTTTTTAGGCAAATTTTGAAGTTTGCAAAGGATTCTGGGTAACAGAACCTGGTTAGAGCCCCACAAGTCACCCATATTGGATTCTCCTACGTCTGTAGTTTAAAAAAATTCAAAGGTTTGGTAGGTTTCCCTAGGTGCCAGCTGAGCTAGAGGCCAAAATCTGTAGGTAGGCACTTTGCAAAAAACACCTCTGTTTTCTGTCAAAAAATGCGATGTGTCCATGTTATGTTTTGGGGCATTTCCTGTCGCGAGCGCTAGGCCTACCCACACAAGTGAGGTATCAATTTTATCAGGAGGCTTGGGGGAATACTGGTGGAAGGAAATTTGAGGCTCCCCTCAGATTCCAGAACTTTCTGTCACCGCAATGTGAGGAAAATTTGTTTTTTTTTTGCCAAACTTTGAGGTTTGCAAAGGATTCTGGGTAACAGAACCTGGTCAGAGCCCCACAAGTCACCCCATCTTTGATTCCCCTAGGTCTCTAGTTTTCACAAATGCACAGGTTTGGTAGGTTTCCCTAGTGCCGGCTGAGCTAGAGGCCAAAATCTACAGGTAGGCACGTTGCAAAAAACACCTCTGTTTTCTGTCAAAAAATGGGATGTGTCCACATTGTGTTTTGGGGCATTTCCTGTGGTGGGCGCTAGGCCTACCCACACAAGTGAGGTATCATTTGTATTGGGAGACTTGGGGGAACGCTGGGTGGAAGGACATTTGTGGCTCCTCTTAGATTCCAGAACTTTCTGTCACCGAAATGTGAGGAAAATGTGTTTTTTTTGGTCAAATTTTGAGGTGTACAAAGGATTCTGGGTAACAGAACCTGGTCAGAACCCTACAAGTCAACCCATCCTGGATTCCCCTAGGTCTCTAGTTTTCAACAATGTACAGGTTTGGTAGATTTCCCTAGATGCCGGCTGAGCTAGAGGCCAAAATCTATAGGTAGGCACTTTGCAAAAAACACCTCTGTTTTCTGTCAAAAAATGCGATGTGTCCATGTTATGTTTTGGGGCATTCCCTGTTGCGGGCGCTAGGCCTACCCACACAAGTGAGGTATCAACTTTATCAGGAGGCTTGGGGGAACACTGGGTGGAAGGAAATTTGTGGCTCCCCTCAGATTCCAGAACTTTCTGTCACCGAAATGTCAGAAAAATTTGTTTTTTTTAGCCAAATTTTGAGATTTGCAAAGGATTCTGGGTAACAGAACCTGGTCAGAGCCCCACAAGTCACCCATCTTGGATTCTACTAGGTCTGTAGTTTTCAAAAATTCACAGGTTTGGTAGGTTTCCCTAGGTGCCAGCTGAGCTAGAGGCCAAAATCTGTAGGTAGGCACTTTGCAAATAACACCTCTGTTTTCTGTCAAAAAATGTGATGTGTCCATGTTATGTTTTGGGGCATTTCCTGTCGCGAGCGCTAGGCCTACCCACACAAGTGAGGTATCAATTTTATCAGGAGACTTGGGGGAACACTGGGTGGAAGGAAATTTGAGGCTCCTCTCAGATTCCAGAACTTTCTGTCACCGCAATGTGAGGAAAATGTGTTTTTTTTTAGCCAAATTTTGAGGTTTGCAAAGGATTCTGGGTAACAGAACTTGGTCAGAGCCCCACAAGTCACCCCATCTTGGATTCCCTTAGGTATCTAGTTTTCACAAATGCACAGGTTTGGTAGGTTTCCCTAGGTGCCGGCTGAGCTAGAGGCCAAAATCTATAGGTAGGCACTTTGCAAAAAACACCTCTGTTTTCTGTCAAAAAATGGAATGTGTCCACGTTGTGTTTTGGGGCATTTCGTGTGGCGGGCGCTAGGCCTACCCACACAAGTGAGGTATCATTTTTATCAGGAGACTTGGGGGAACACTGGGTGGAAGGAAATTTGTGGCTCCCCTCAGATTCCAGAACTTTCTGTCTCCGAAATGTGAGGAAAATTTGTTTTTTTAGGCAAATTTTGAAGTTTGCAAAGGATTCTGGGTAACAGAACCTGGTTAGAGCCCCACAAGTCACCCATATTGGATTCTCCTACGTCTGTAGTTTTAAAAAATTCAAAGGTTTGGTAGGTTTCCCTAGGTGCCAGCTGAGCTAGAGGCCAAAATCTGTAGGTAGGCACTTTGCAAAAAACACCTCTGTTTTCTGTCAAAAAATGCGATGTGTCCATGTTATGTTTTGGGGCATTTCCTGTCGCGAGCGCTAGGCCTACCCACACAAGTGAGGTATCAATTTTATCAGGAGGCTTGGGGGAATACTGGGTGGAAGGAAATTTGAGGCTCCCCTCAGATTCCAGAACTTTCTGTCACCGCAATGTGAGGAAAATTTGTTTTTTTTTTGCCAAACTTTGAGGTTTGCAAAGGATTCTGGGTAACAGAACCTGGTCAGAGCCCCACAAGTCACCCCATCTTTGATTCCCCTAGGTCTCTAGTTTTCACAAATGCACAGGTTTGGTAGGTTTCCCTAGTGCCGGCTGAGCTAGAGGCCAAAATCTACAGGTAGGCACGTTGCAAAAAACACCTCTGTTTTCTGTCAAAAAATGGGATGTGTCCACATTGTGTTTTGGGGCATTTCCTGTGGTGGGCGCTAGGCCTACCCACACAAGTGAGGTATCATTTGTATTGGGAGACTTGGGGGAACGCTGGGTGGAAGGACATTTGTGGCTCCTCTTAGATTCCAGAACTTTCTGTCACCGAAATGTGAGGAAAATGTGTTTTTTTTGGTCAAATTTTGAGGTGTACAAAGGATTCTGGGTAACAGAACCTGGTCAGAACCCTACAAGTCAACCCATCCTGGATTCCCCTAGGTCTCTAGTTTTCAACAATGTACAGGTTTGGTAGATTTCCCTAGGTGCCGGCTGAGCTAGAGGCCAAAATCTATAGGTAGGCACTTTGCAAAAAACACCTCTGTTTTCTGTCAAAAAATGCGATGTGTCCATGTTATGTTTTGGGGCATTCCCTGTTGCGGGCGCTAGGCCTACCCACACAAGTGAGGTATCAACTTTATCAGGAGGCTTGGGGGAACACTGGGTGGAAGGAAATTTGTGGCTCCCCTCAGATTCCAGAACTTTCTGTCACCGAAATGTCAGAAAAATTTGTTTTTTTTAGCCAAATTTTGAGATTTGCAAAGGATTCTGGGTAACAGAACCTGGTCAGAGCCCCACAAGTCACCCATCTTGGATTCTACTAGGTCTGTAGTTTTCAAAAATTCACAGGTTTGGTAGGTTTCCCTAGGTGCCAGCTGAGCTAGAGGCCAAAATCTGTAGGTAGGCACTTTGCAAATAACACCTCTGTTTTCTGTCAAAAAATGTGATGTGTCCATGTTATGTTTTGGGGCATTTCCTGTCGCGAGCGCTAGGCCTACCCACACAAGTGAGGTATCAATTTTATCAGGAGACTTGGGGGAACACTGGGTGGAAGGAAATTTGAGGCTCCTCTCAGATTCCAGAACTTTCTGTCACCGCAATGTGAGGAAAATGTGTTTTTTTTTAGCCAAATTTTGAGGTTTGCAAAGGATTCTGGGTAACAGAACTTGGTCAGAGCCCCACAAGTCACCCCATCTTGGATTCCCTTAGGTATCTAGTTTTCACAAATGCACAGGTTTGGTAGGTTTCCCTAGGTGCCGGCTGAGCTAGAGGCCAAAATCTATAGGTAGGCACTTTGCAAAAAACACCTCTGTTTTCTGTCAAAAAATGGAATGTGTCCACGTTGTGTTTTGGGGCATTTCGTGTGGCGGGCGCTAGGCCTACCCACACAAGTGAGGTATCATTTTTATCAGGAGACTTGGGGGAACACTGGGTGGAAGGAAATTTGTGGCTCCCCTCAGATTCCAGAACTTTCTGTCTCCGAAATGTGAGGAAAATTTGTTTTTTTAGGCAAATTTTGAAGTTTGCAAAGGATTCTGGGTAACAGAACCTGGTTAGAGCCCCACAAGTCACCCATATTGGATTCTCCTACGTCTGTAGTTTTAAAAAATTCAAAGGTTTGGTAGGTTTCCCTAGGTGCCAGCTGAGCTAGAGGCCAAAATCTGTAGGTAGGCACTTTGCAAAAAACACCTCTGTTTTCTGTCAAAAAATGCGATGTGTCCATGTTATGTTTTGGGGCATTTCCTGTCGCGAGCGCTAGGCCTACCCACACAAGTGAGGTATCAATTTTATCAGGAGGCTTGGGGGAATACTGGGTGGAAGGAAATTTGAGGCTCCCCTCAGATTCCAGAACTTTCTGTCACCGCAATGTGAGGAAAATTTGTTTTTTTTTTGCCAAACTTTGAGGTTTGCAAAGGATTCTGGGTAACAGAACCTGGTCAGAGCCCCACAAGTCACCCCATCTTTGATTCCCCTAGGTCTCTAGTTTTCACAAATGCACAGGTTTGGTAGGTTTCCCTAGTGCCGGCTGAGCTAGAGGCCAAAATCTACAGGTAGGCACGTTGCAAAAAACACCTCTGTTTTCTGTCAAAAAATGGGATGTGTCCACATTGTGTTTTGGGGCATTTCCTGTGGTGGGCGCTAGGCCTACCCACACAAGTGAGGTATCATTTGTATTGGGAGACTTGGGGGAACGCTGGGTGGAAGGACATTTGTGGCTCCTCTTAGATTCCAGAACTTTCTGTCACCGAAATGTGAGGAAAATGTGTTTTTTTTGGTCAAATTTTGAGGTGTACAAAGGATTCTGGGTAACAGAACCTGGTCAGAACCCTACAAGTCAACCCATCCTGGATTCCCCTAGGTCTCTAGTTTTCAACAATGTACAGGTTTGGTAGATTTCCCTAGGTGCCGGCTGAGCTAGAGGCCAAAATCTATAGGTAGGCACTTTGCAAAAAACACCTCTGTTTTCTGTCAAAAAATGCGATGTGTCCATGTTATGTTTTGGGGCATTCCCTGTTGCGGGCGCTAGGCCTACCCACACAAGTGAGGTATCAACTTTATCAGGAGGCTTGGGGGAACACTGGGTGGAAGGAAATTTGTGGCTCCCCTCAGATTCCAGAACTTTCTGTCACCGAAATGTCAGAAAAATTTGTTTTTTTTAGCCAAATTTTGAGATTTGCAAAGGATTCTGGGTAACAGAACCTGGTCAGAGCCCCACAAGTCACCCATCTTGGATTCTACTAGGTCTGTAGTTTTCAAAAATTCACAGGTTTGGTAGGTTTCCCTAGGTGCCAGCTGAGCTAGAGGCCAAAATCTGTAGGTAGGCACTTTGCAAATAACACCTCTGTTTTCTGTCAAAAAATGTGATGTGTCCATGTTATGTTTTGGGGCATTTCCTGTCGCGAGCGCTAGGCCTACCCACACAAGTGAGGTATCAATTTTATCAGGAGACTTGGGGGAACACTGGGTGGAAGGAAATTTGAGGCTCCTCTCAGATTCCAGAACTTTCTGTCACCGCAATGTGAGGAAAATGTGTTTTTTTTTAGCCAAATTTTGAGGTTTGCAAAGGATTCTGGGTAACAGAACTTGGTCAGAGCCCCACAAGTCACCCCATCTTGGATTCCCTTAGGTATCTAGTTTTCACAAATGCACAGG
The DNA here is from genome assembly GCF_031143425.1 of Pleurodeles waltl. Taxonomy (NCBI): domain Eukaryota; kingdom Metazoa; phylum Chordata; class Amphibia; order Caudata; family Salamandridae; genus Pleurodeles; species Pleurodeles waltl. The sequence goes on from NC_090445.1 coordinate 642,941,526, forward strand.
TTTGGTAGGTTTCCCTAGGTGCCGGCTGAGCTAGAGGCCAAAATCTATAGGTAGGCACTTTGCAAAAAACACCTCTGTTTTCTGTCAAAAAATGGAATGTGTCCACGTTGTGTTTTGGGGCATTTCGTGTGGCGGGCGCTAGGCCTACCCACACAAGTGAGGTATCATTTTTATCAGGAGACTTGGGGGAACACTGGGTGGAAGGAAATTTGTGGCTCCCCTCAGATTCCAGAACTTTCTGTCTCCGAAATGTGAGGAAAATTTGTTTTTTTAGGCAAATTTTGAAGTTTGCAAAGGATTCTGGGTAACAGAACCTGGTTAGAGCCCCACAAGTCACCCATATTGGATTCTCCTACGTCTGTAGTTTTAAAAAATTCAAAGGTTTGGTAGGTTTCCCTAGGTGCCAGCTGAGCTAGAGGCCAAAATCTGTAGGTAGGCACTTTGCAAAAAACACCTCTGTTTTCTGTCAAAAAATGCGATGTGTCCATGTTATGTTTTGGGGCATTTCCTGTCGCGAGCGCTAGGCCTACCCACACAAGTGAGGTATCAATTTTATCAGGAGGCTTGGGGGAATACTGGGTGGAAGGAAATTTGAGGCTCCCCTCAGATTCCAGAACTTTCTGTCACCGCAATGTGAGGAAAATTTGTTTTTTTTTTGCCAAACTTTGAGGTTTGCAAAGGATTCTGGGTAACAGAACCTGGTCAGAGCCCCACAAGTCACCCCATCTTTGATTCCCCTAGGTCTCTAGTTTTCACAAATGCACAGGTTTGGTAGGTTTCCCTAGTGCCGGCTGAGCTAGAGGCCAAAATCTACAGGTAGGCACGTTGCAAAAAACACCTCTGTTTTCTGTCAAAAAATGGGATGTGTCCACATTGTGTTTTGGGGCATTTCCTGTGGTGGGCGCTAGGCCTACCCACACAAGTGAGGTATCATTTGTATTGGGAGACTTGGGGGAACGCTGGGTGGAAGGACATTTGTGGCTCCTCTTAGATTCCAGAACTTTCTGTCACCGAAATGTGAGGAAAATGTGTTTTTTTTGGTCAAATTTTGAGGTGTACAAAGGATTCTGGGTAACAGAACCTGGTCAGAACCCTACAAGTCAACCCATCCTGGATTCCCCTAGGTCTCTAGTTTTCAACAATGTACAGGTTTGGTAGATTTCCCTAGGTGCCGGCTGAGCTAGAGGCCAAAATCTATAGGTAGGCACTTTGCAAAAAACACCTCTGTTTTCTGTCAAAAAATGCGATGTGTCCATGTTATGTTTTGGGGCATTCCCTGTTGCGGGCGCTAGGCCTACCCACACAAGTGAGGTATCAACTTTATCAGGAGGCTTGGGGGAACACTGGGTGGAAGGAAATTTGTGGCTCCCCTCAGATTCCAGAACTTTCTGTCACCGAAATGTCAGAAAAATTTGTTTTTTTTAGCCAAATTTTGAGATTTGCAAAGGATTCTGGGTAACAGAACCTGGTCAGAGCCCCACAAGTCACCCATCTTGGATTCTACTAGGTCTGTAGTTTTCAAAAATTCACAGGTTTGGTAGGTTTCCCTAGGTGCCAGCTGAGCTAGAGGCCAAAATCTGTAGGTAGGCACTTTGCAAATAACACCTCTGTTTTCTGTCAAAAAATGTGATGTGTCCATGTTATGTTTTGGGGCATTTCCTGTCGCGAGCGCTAGGCCTACCCACACAAGTGAGGTATCAATTTTATCAGGAGACTTGGGGGAACACTGGGTGGAAGGAAATTTAAGGCTCCTCTCAGATTCCAGAACTTTCTGTCACCGCAATGTGAGGAAAATGTGTTTTTTTTTAGCCAAATTTTGAGGTTTGCAAAGGATTCTGGGTAACAGAACTTGGTCAGAGCCCCACAAGTCACCCCATCTTGGATTCCCTTAGGTCTCTAGTTTTCACAAATGCACAGGTTTGGTAGGTTTCCCTAGGTGCCGGCTGAGCTAGAGGCCAAAATCTGTAGGTAGGCACTTTGCAAAAAACACCTCTGTTTTCTGTCAAAAAATGGAATGTGTCCACGTTGTGTTTTGGGGCATTTCGTGTGGCGGGCGCTAGGCCTACCCACACAAGTGAGGTATCATTTTTATCAGGAGACTTGGGGGAACACTGGGTGGAAGGAAATTTGTGGCTCCCCTCAGATTCCAGAACTTTCTGTCTCCGAAATGTGAGGAAAATTTGTTTTTTTAGGCAAATTTTGAAGTTTGCAAAGGATTCTGGGTAACAGAACCTGGTTAGAGCCCCACAAGTCACCCATATTGGATTCTCCTACGTCTGTAGTTTTAAAAAATTCAAAGGTTTGGTAGGTTTCCCTAGTGCCGGCTGAGCTAGAGGCCAAAATCTACAGGTAGGCACGTTGCAAAAAACACCTCTGTTTTCTGTCAAAAAATGGGATGTGTCCACATTGTGTTTTGGGGCATTTCCTGTGGTGGGCGCTAGGCCTACCCACACAAGTGAGGTATCATTTGTATTGGGAGACTTGGGGGAACGCTGGGTGGAAGGACATTTGTGGCTCCTCTTAGATTCCAGAACTTTCTGTCACCGAAATGTGAGGAAAATGTGTTTTTTTTGGTCAAATTTTGAGGTGTACAAAGGATTCTGGGTAACAGAACCTGGTCAGAACCCTACAAGTCAACCCATCCTGGATTCCCCTAGGTCTCTAGTTTTCAACAATGTACAGGTTTGGTAGATTTCCCTAGGTGCCGGCTGAGCTAGAGGCCAAAATCTATAGGTAGGCACTTTGCAAAAAACACCTCTGTTTTCTGTAAAAAAATTGAATGTGTCCACGTTGTGTTTTGGGGCACTTCCTGTGGCGGGCGCTAGGCCTACCCACACAAGTGAGGTATCATTTTTATCAGGAGACTTGGGGGAACACTGGGTGGAAGGAAATTTGTGGCTCCTCTCAGATTCCAGATCTTTCTGTCACCGAAATGTGAGGAAAATGTGTATTTTTAGCCAAATAGTGAGGTTTGCAAAGGATTCTGGTTAACAGAACCTGGTCAGATCCCCACAAGTCACACCATCTTGGATTCCCCTAGGTCTCTAGTTTTCAACAATGCACAGGTTTGGTAGGTTTCCCTAGGTGCCAGCTGAGCTAGAGGCCAAAATCTGTAGGTAGGCACTTTGCAAAAAACACCTCTGTTTTCTGTCAAAAAATGGGATGTGTCCACGTTGTGTTTTGGGGCATTTCCTGTCGCGAGCGCTAGGCCTACCCACACAAGTGAGGTATCAATTTTATCAGGAGGCTTGGGGGAACACTGGGTGGAAGGAAATTTGAGGCTCCTCTCAGATTCCAGAACTTTCTGTCACCGAAATGTGAGGAAAATGTGTTTTTTTTTTGCCAAATGTTGAGGTTTGCAAAGGATTCTGAGTAACAGAACCTGGTCAGAGCCCCACAAGTCAACCCATCTTGGATTCCCCTATGTCTCTAGTTTTCAACAATGCACAGTTTTGGTAGGTTTCCCTAGGTGCCGGCTGAGCTAGAGGCCAAAATCTATAGGTAGGCACTTTGCAAAAAACACCTCTGTTTTCTGTCAAAAAATGGAATGTGTCCACGTTGTGTTTTGGGGCATTTCCTGTGGCGGGCGCTAGGCCTACCCACACAAGTGAGGTATCATTTTTATAAGGAGACTTGGGGGAACACTGGGTGGAAGGAAATTTGTGGCTCCCCTCAGATTGCAGAACTTTCTGTCACCGAAATGTGAGGAAAATTAGTTTTTTTAGGCAAATTTTGAAGTTTGCAAAGGATTCTGGGTTACAGAACCTGGTCAGAGCCCCACAAGTCACACATCTTGGATTCTCCTAGGTCTGTAGTTTTAATAAATTCAAAGGTTTGGTAGGTTTCCCTAGGTGCTAGCTGAGCTAGAGGCCAAAATCTGTAGGTAGGCACTTTGCAAAAAACACCTCTGTTTTCTGTCAAAAAATGCGATGTGTCCATGTTATGTTTTGGGGCATTTCCTGTCGCGAGCGCTAGGCCTACCCACACAAGTGAGGTATCAATTTTATCAGGAGGCTTGGGGGAACACTGGGGGAAGGAAATTTGAGGCTCCTCTCAGATTCCAGAACTTTCTGTCACCGCAATGTGAGGAAAATGTGTTTTTTTTTAGCCAAACTTTGAGGTTTGCAAAGGATTCTGGGTAACAGAACCTGGTCAGAGGCCCACAAGTCACCCCATCTTGGATTCCCCTAGGTCTCTAGTTTTCACAAATGCACAGGTTTGGTAGGTTTCCCTAGGTGCCGGCTGAGCTAGAGGCCAAAATCTACAGGTAGGCACGTTGGAAAAAACACCTCTGTTTTCTGTCAAAAAATGGGATGTGTCCACATTGTGTTTTGGGGCATTTCCTGTGGTGGGCGCTAGGCCTACCCACACAGGTGAGGTATCATTTTTATCAGGAGACTTGGGGGAACACTGGGTGGAAGGAAATTTGTGGCTCCTCTCAGATTCCAGAACTTTCTGTCACCGAAATGTGAGGAAAATGTGTATTTTTAGCCAAATTTTGAGGTTTGCAAAGTATTCTGGGTAACAGAACCTGGTCAGATCCCCACAAGTCACCCCATCTTGGATTCCCCTAGACCTCTAGTTTTACAAAATGCACAGGTTTGGTAGGTTTCCCTTGGTGCCGGCTGAGCTAGAGGCCAAAATCTATAGGTAGGCACTTTGCAAAAAACACCTCTGTTTTCTGTCAAAAAAATGGGATGTGTCCATGTTGTGTTTTGGGGCATTTCCTGTCGCGGGCGCTAGGCTACCCACACAAGTGAGGTATCATTTGTATTGGGAGACTTGGGGGAACGCTGGGTGGAAGGACATTTGTGGCTCCTCTTAGATTCCAGAACTTTCTGTCACCGAAATGTGAGGAAAATGTGTTTTTTTTGTCAAATTTTGAGGTGTGCAAAGGATTCTGGGTAACAGAACCTGGTCAGAACCCCACAAGTCAACCCATCCTGGATTCCCCTAGGTCTCTAGTTTTCAACAATGCACAGGTTTGGTAGATTTCCCTAGGTGCCGGCTGAGCTAGAGGCCAAAATCTATAGCTAGGCACTTTGCAAAAAACACCTGTGTTTTCTGTAAAAAAATGGAATGTGTCCACGTTGTGTTTTGGGGCACTTCCTGTGGCGGGCGCTAGGCCTACCCACACAAGTGAGGTATCATTTTTATCAGGAGACTTGGGGGAACACTGGGTGGAAGGAAATTTGTGGCTCCTCTCAGATTCCAGATCTTTCTGTCACCGAAATGTGAGGAAAATGTGTATTTTTAGCCAAATTTTGAGGTTTGCAAAGGATTCTGGGTAACAGAACCTGGTCAGATCCCCACAAGTCACCCCATCTTGGATTCCCCTAGGCCTCTACTTTTAAAAATGCACAGGTTTGGTAGGTTTCCCTAGGTGCCGGCTGAGCTAGAGGCCAAAATCTATAGGTAGGCACTTTGCAAAAAACACCTCTTTTTTCTGTCAAAAAATGGGATGTGTCCACGTTGTGTTTTGGGGCATTTCCTGTCGCGAGCGCTAGGCCTACCCACACAAGTGAGGTAGCATTTGTATCGGTAGACTTGGGGGAACGCTGGGTGGAAAGAAATTTGTGGCTCCTCTCAGATTCCAGAACTTTCTGTCACCGAAATGTGAGGTAAATGTGTTGTTTTTTAGCCAAATTTTGAGGTTTGCAAAGGATTCTGGGTAACAGAACCTGGTCAGAGCCCCACAAGTCAACCCATCTTGGATTCCACTAGGTCTCTAGTTTTCAAAAATGCACAGGTTTGGTAGGTTTCCCTAGGTGCCGGCTGAGCTAGAGGCCAAAATCTATAGGTAGGCACTTTGCAAAAAACACCTCTGTTTTCTGTCAAAAAATGGAATGTGTCCACGTTGTGTTTTGGGGCATTTCCTGTCGTGGTCGCTAGGCCTACCCACACAAGTGAGGTATCATTTTTATCAGGAGACTTGGGGGAATGCTGGGTGGAAGGAAATTTGTGGCTCCTCCCAGATTCCAGAACTTTCTGTCACCAAAATATGATGAAAATGTGTTTTTTTAGCCAAACTTTGAGGTTTGCAATGGATTCTGGGTAACAGAACCTGGTAAGAGCCCCACAAGTCCCCCCATCTTGGATTCCCCCTAGGTTTCTAGTTTTCATAAATGCACATGTTTGGTAGGTTTCCCTAGGTGCCGGCTGAGCTAGAGGCCAAAATCTATAGGTAGGCACTTTGCAAAAAACAGCTCTGTTTTCTGTCAAAAAATGGGATGTGTCCACTTTCTGTTTTGGGGCATTTCCTGTCGTAGGCGCCAGGCCTACCCACACAAGTGAGGTATCATTTTTATCAGGAGACTTGGGGGAACGCTGGGTAGAAGGAAATTTGTGGCTCCTCTCAGATTCCAGAACTTTCTGTCACCAAAATGTGAGGAAAATGTGTTTTTTTTTAGCCAAATTTTGAGGTTTGCAAAGGATTCTGGGTAACAGAACCTGGTCAGAGCCCCACAAGTCAACCCATCTTGGATTCCCCTAGGTCTCTAGTTTTCAAAAATGCACAGGTTTGGTCGGTTTCCCTAGGTGCCGGCTGAGCTAGAGGCCAAAATCTATAGGTAGGCACTTTGCAAAAAACACCTCTGTTTTCTGTAAAAAAATAGAATGTGTCCACGTTATGTTTTGGTGCATTTCCTGTCGCGAGCGCTAGGCCTACCCACACAAGTGAGGTATCAATTTTATCAGGAGACTTGGGGGAACACTGGGTGGAAGGAAATTTGAGGCTCCTCTCAGATTCCAGAACTTTCTGTCTCCGAAATATGAGGAAAATTTGTTTTTTTAGGCAAATTTTGAAGTTTGTAAAGGATTCTGGGTAACAGAACCTGGTTAGAGCCCCACAAGTCACCCATATTGGATTCTCCTAGGTCTGTAGTTTTAAAAAATTCAAAGGTTTGGTAGGTTTCCCTAGGTGCCAGCTGAGCTAGAGGCCAAAATCTGTAGGTAGGCACTTTGCAAAAAACACCTCTGTTTTCTGTCAAAAAATGCGATGTGTCCATGTTATGTTTTGGGGCATTTCGTGTCGCGAGCGCTAGGCCTACCCACACAAGTGAGGTATCAATTTTATCAGGAGGCTTGGGGGAACACTGGGTGGAAGGAAATTTGAGGCTCCTCTCAGATTCCAGAAATTTCTGTCACCGCAATGTGAGGAAAATGTGTTTTTTTTTAGCCAAACTTTGAGGTTTGCAAAGGATTCTGGGTAACAGAACCTGGTCAGAGGCCCACAAGTCACCCCATCTTGGATTCCCCTAGGTCTCTAGTTTTCACAAATGCACAGGTTTGGTAGGTTTCCCTAGGTGCCGGCTGAGCTAGAGGCCAAAATCTACAGGTAGGCACGTTGCAAAAAACACCTCTGTTTTCTGTCAAAAAATGGGATGTGTCCACATTGTGTTTTGGGGCATTTCCTGTGGTGGGCGCTAGGCCTACCCACACAGGTGAGGTATCATTTTTATCAGGAGACTTGGGGGAACACTGGGTGGAAGGAAATTTGTGGCTCCTCTCAGATTCCAGAACTTTCTGTCACCGAAATGTGAGGAGAATGTGTATTTTTAGTCAAATTTTGAGGTTTGCAAAGGATTCTGGGTAACAGAACCTGGTCAAATCCCCACAAGTCACCCCATCTTGGATTCCCCTAGGTCTCTAGTTTTCAACAATGCACAGGTTTGGTAGGTTTCCCTAGGTGCCAGCTGAGCTAGAGGCCAAAATCTGTAGGTAGGCACTTTGCAAAAAACACCTCTGTTTTCTGTCAAAAAATGCGATGTGTCCATGTTATGTTTTGGGGCATTCCCTGTCGCGGGCGCTAGGCCTACCCACACAAGTGAGGTATCAACTTTATCAGGAGGCTTGGGGGAACACTGGGTGGAAGGAAATTTGTGGCTCCCCTCAGATTCCAGAACTTTCTTTCACCGAAATGTCAGAAAAATTTGTTTTTTTAGCCAAATTTTGAGATTTGCAAAGGATTCTGGGTAACAGAACCTGGTCAGAGCCCCACAAGTCACCCATCTTGGATTCTACTAGGTCTGTAGTTTTCAAAAATTCACAGGTTTGGTAGGTTTCCCTAGGTGCCAGCTGAGCTAGAGGCCAAAATCTGTAGGTAGGCACTTTGCAAATAACACCTCTGTTTTCTGTCAAAAAATGTGATGTGTCCATGTTATGTTTTGGGGCATTTCCTGTCGCGAGCGCTAGGCCTACCCACACAAGTGAGGTATCAATTTTATCAGGAGGCTTGGGGGAACACTGGGTGGAAGGAAATTTGAGGCTCCTCTCAGATTCCAGAACTTTCTGTCACCGAAATGTGAGGAAAATGTGTTTTTTTTTTGCCAAATTTTGATGTTTGCAAAGGATTCTGGGTAACAGAACCTGATCAGAGCCCGACAAGTCACCCCATCTTGGATTCCCCTAGGCCTCTAGTTTTACAAAATGCACAAGTTTGGTAGGTTTCCCTAGGTGCCGGCTGAGCTAGAGGCCAAAATCTATAGGAAGGCACTTTGCAAAAAACACCTCTGTTTTCTGTCAAAAAATGGGATGTGTCCACGTTGTGTTTTGGGGCATTTCCTGTCGCGGGCGCTAGGCCTACCGACACAAGTGAGGTATCATTTGTATCGGTAGACTTGGGGGAACGCTGGGTGGAAGGAAATTTGTGGCTCCCCTCAGATTCCAGAACTTTCTGTCACCGAAATGTGAGGAAAATTTGTTTTTTTAGGCAAATTTTGAAGTTTGCAAAGGATTCTGGGTTACAGAACCTGGTCAGAGCCCCACAAGTCACCCATCTTGGATTCTCCTAGGTCTGTAGTTTTAATAAATTCAAAGGTTTGGTAGGTTTCCCTAGGTGCCAGCTGAGCTAGAGGCCAAAATCTGTAGGTAGGCACTTTGCAAAAAACACCTCTGTTTTCTGTCAAAAAATGCGATGTGTCCATGTTATGTTTTGGGGCATTTCCTGTCGCGAGCGCTAGGCCTACCCACACAAGTGAGGTATCAATTTTATCAGGAGGCTTGGGGGAACACTGGGGGAAGGAAATTTGAGGCTCCTCTCAGATTCCAGAACTTTCTGTCACCGCAATGTGAGGAAAATGTGTTTTTTTTTAGCCAAACTTTGAGGTTTGCAAAGGATTCTGGGTAACAGAACCTGGTCAGAGGCCCACAAGTCACCCCATCTTGGATTCCCCTAGGTCTCTAGTTTTCACAAATGCACAGGTTTGGTAGGTTTCCCTAGGTGCCGGCTGAGCTAGAGGCCAAAATCTACAGGTAGGCACGTTGGAAAAAACACCTCTGTTTTCTGTCAAAAAATGGGATGTGTCCACATTGTGTTTTGGGGCATTTCCTGTGGTGGGCGCTAGGCCTACCCACACAGGTGAGGTATCATTTTTACCAGGAGACTTGGGGGAACACTGGGTGGAAGGAAATTTGTGGCTCCTCTCAGATTCCAGAACTTTCTGTCACTGAAATGTGAGGAAAATGTGTATTTTTAGCCAAATTTTGAGGTTTGCAAAGTATTCTGGGTAACAGAACCTGGTCAGATCCCCACAAGTCACCCCATCTTGGATTCCCCTAGACCTCTAGTTTTACAAAATGCACAGGTTTGGTAGGTTTCCCTTGGTGCCGGCTGAGCTAGAGGCCAAAATCTATAGGTAGGCACTTTGCAAAAAACACCTCTGTTTTCTGTCAAAAAAATGGGATGTGTCCATGTTGTGTTTTGGGGCATTTCCTGTCGCGGGCGCTAGGCTACCCACACAAGTGAGGTATCATTTGTATTGGGAGACTTGGGGGAACGCTGGGTGGAAGGACATTTGTGGCTCCTCTTAGATTCCAGAACTTTCTGTCACCAAAATGTGAGGAAAATGTGTTTTTTTTGTCAAATTTTGAGGTGTGCAAAGGATTCTGGGTAACAGAACCTGGTCAGAACCCCACAAGTCAACCCATCCTGGATTCCCCTAGGTCTCTAGTTTTCAACAATGCACAGGTTTGGTAGATTTCCCTAGGTGCCGGCTGAGCTAGAGGCCAAAATCTATAGCTAGGCACTTTGCAAAAAACACCTGTGTTTTCTGTAAAAAAATGGAATGTGTCCACGTTGTGTTTTGGGGCACTTCCTGTGGCGGGCGCTAGGCCTACCCACACAAGTGAGGTATCATTTTTATCAGGAGACTTGGGGGAACACTGGGTGGAAGGAAATTTGTGGCTCCTCTCAGATTCCAGATCTTTCTGTCACCGAAATGTGAGGAAAATGTGTATTTTTAGCCAAATTTTGAGGTTTGCAAAGGATTCTGGGTAACAGAACCTGGTCAGATCCCCACAAGTCACCCCATCTTGGATTCCCCTAGGCCTCTACTTTTAAAAATGCACAGGTTTGGTAGGTTTCCCTAGGTGCCGGCTGAGCTAGAGGCCAAAATCTATAGGTAGGCACTTTGCAAAAAACACCTCTTTTTTCTGTCAAAAAATGGGATGTGTCCACGTTGTGTTTTGGGGCATTTCCTGTCGCGAGCGCTAGGCCTACCCACACAAGTGAGGTAGCATTTGTATCGGTAGACTTGGGGGAACGCTGGGTGGAAAGAAATTTGTGGCTCCTCTCAGATTCCAGAACTTTCTGTCACCGAAATGTGAGGTAAATGTGTTGTTTTTTAGCCAAATTTTGAGGTTTGCAAAGGATTCTGGGTAACAGAACCTGGTCAGAGCCCCACAAGTCAACCCATCTTGGATTCCACTAGGTCTCTAGTTTTCAAAAATGCACAGGTTTGGTAGGTTTCCCTAGGTGCCGGCTGAGCTAGAGGCCAAAATCTATAGGTAGGCACTTTGCAAAAAACACCTCTGTTTTCTGTCAAAAAATGGAATGTGTCCACGTTGTGTTTTGGGGCATTTCCTGTCGTGGTCGCTAGGCCTACCCACACAAGTGAGGTATCATTTTTATCAGGAGACTTGGGGGAATGCTGGGTGGAAGGAAATTTGTGGCTCCTCCCAGATTCCAGAACTTTCTGTCACCAAAATATGATGAAAATGTGTTTTTTTAGCCAAACTTTGAGGTTTGCAATGGATTCTGGGTAACAGAACCTGGTAAGAGCCCCAGAAGTCCCCCCATCTTGGATTCCCCCTAGGTTTCTAGTTTTCATAAATGCACAGGTTTGGTAGGTTTCCCTAGGTGCCGGCTGAGCTAGAGGCCAAAATCTATAGGTAGGCACTTTGCAAAAAACAGCTCTGTTTTCTGTCAAAAAATGGGATGTGTCCACTTTCTGTTTTGGGGCATTTCCTGTCGTAGGCGCCAGGCCTACCCACACAAGTGAGGTATCATTTTTATCAGGAGACTTGGGGGAACGCTGGGTAGAAGGAAATTTGTGGCTCCTCTCAGATTCCAGAACTTTCTGTCACCAAAATGTGTGGAAAATGTGTTTTTTTTTTAGCCAAATTTTGAGGTTTGCAAAGGATTCTGGGTAACAGAACCTGGTCAGAGCCCCACAAGTCAACCCATCTTGGATTCCCCTAGGTCTCTAGTTTTCAAAAATGCACAGGTTTGGTCGGTTTCCCTAGGTGCCGGCTGAGCTAGAGGCCAAAATCTATAGGTAGGCACTTTGCAAAAAACACCTCTGTTTTCTGTAAAAAAATAGAATGTGTCCACGTTATGTTTTGGTGCATTTCCTGTCGCGAGCGCTAGGCCTACCCACACAAGTGAGGTATCAATTTTATCAGGAGACTTGGGGGAACACTGGGTGGAAGGAAATTTGAGGCTCCTCTCAGATTCCAGAACTTTCTGTCTCCGAAATGTGAGGAAAATTTGTTTTTTTAGGCAAATTTTGAAGTTTGTAAAGGATTCTGGGTAACAGAACCTGGTTAGAGCCCCACAAGTCACCCATATTGGATTCTCCTAGGTCTGTAGTTTTAAAAAATTCAAAGGTTTGGTAGGTTTCCCTAGGTGCCAGCTGAGCTAGAGGCCAAAATCTGTAGGTAGGCACTTTGCAAAAAACACCTCTGTTTTCTGTCAAAAAATGCGATGTGTCCATGTTATGTTTTGGGGCATTTCGTGTCGCGAGCGCTAGGCCTACCCACACAAGTGAGGTATCAATTTTATCAGGAGGCTTGGGGGAACACTGGGTGGAAGGAAATTTGAGGCTCCTCTCAGATTCCAGAAATTTCTGTCACCGCAATGTGAGGAAAATGTGTTTTTTTTTAGCCAAACTTTGAGGTTTGCAAAGGATTCTGGGTAACAGAACCTGGTCAGAGGCCCACAAGTCACCCCATCTTGGATTCCCCTAGGTCTCTAGTTTTCACAAATGCACAGGTTTGGTAGGTTTCCCTAGGTGCCGGCTGAGCTAGAGGCCAAAATCTACAGGTAGGCACGTTGCAAAAAACACCTCTGTTTTCTGTCAAAAAATGGGATGTGTCCACATTGTGTTTTGGGGCATTTCCTGTGGTGGGCGCTAGGCCTACCCACACAGGTGAGGTATCATTTTTATCAGGAGACTTGGGGGAACACTGGGTGGAAGGAAATTTGTGGCTCCTCTCAGATTCCAGAACTTTCTGTCACCGAAATGTGAGGAGAATGTGTATTTTTAGTCAAATTTTGAGGTTTGCAAAGGATTCTGGGTAACAGAACCTGGTCAAATCCCCACAAGTCACCCCATCTTGGATTCCCCTAGGTCTCTAGTTTTCAACAATGCACAGGTTTGGTAGGTTTCCCTAGGTGCCAGCTGAGCTAGAGGCCAAAATCTGTAGGTAGGCACTTTGCAAAAAACACCTCTGTTTTCTGTCAAAAAATGCGATGTGTCCATGTTATGTTTTGGGGCATTCCCTGTCGCGGGCGCTAGGCCTACCCACACAAGTGAGGTATCAACTTTATCAGGAGGCTTGGGGGAACACTGGGTGGAAGGAAATTTGTGGCTCCCCTCAGATTCCAGAACTTTCTTTCACCGAAATGTCAGAAAAATTTGTTTTTTTAGCCAAATTTTGAGATTTGCAAAGGATTCTGGGTAACAGAACCTGGTCAGAGCCCCACAAGTCACCCATCTTGGATTCTACTAGGTCTGTAGTTTTCAAAAATTCACAGGTTTGGTAGGTTTCCCTAGGTGCCAGCTGAGCTAGAGGCCAAAATCTGTAGGTAGGCACTTTGCAAATAACACCTCTGTTTTCTGTCAAAAAATGTGATGTGTCCATGTTATGTTTTGGGGCATTTCCTGTCGCGAGCGCTAGGCCTACCCACACAAGTGAGGTATCAATTTTATCAGGAGGCTTGGGGGAACACTGGGTGGAAGGAAATTTGAGGCTCCTCTCAGATTCCAGAACTTTCTGTCACCGAAATGTGAGGAAAATGTGTTTTTTTTTTGCCAAATTTTGATGTTTGCAAAGGATTCTGGGTAACAGAACCTGATCAGAGCCCGACAAGTCACCCCATCTTGGATTCCCCTAGGCCTCTAGTTTTACAAAATGCACAAGTTTGGTAGGTTTCCCTAGGTGCCGGCTGAGCTAGAGGCCAAAATCTATAGGAAGGCACTTTGCAAAAAACACCTCTGTTTTCTGTCAAAAAATGGGATGTGTCCACGTTGTGTTTTGGGGCATTTCCTGTCGCGGGCGCTAGGCCTACCGACACAAGTGAGGTATCATTTGTATCGGTAGACTTGGGGGAACGCTGGGTGGAAGGAAATTTGTGGCTCCCCTCAGATTCCAGAACTTTCTGTCACCGAAATGTGAGGAAAATTTGTTTTTTTAGGCAAATTTTGAAGTTTGCAAAGGATTCTGGGTTACAGAACCTGGTCAGAGCCCCACAAGTCACCCATCTTGGATTCTCCTAGGTCTGTAGTTTTAATAAATTCAAAGGTTTGGTAGGTTTCCCTAGGTGCCAGCTGAGCTAGAGGCCAAAATCTGTAGGTAGGCACTTTGCAAAAAACACCTCTGTTTTCTGTCAAAAAATGCGATGTGTCCATGTTATGTTTTGGGGCATTTCCTGTCGCGAGCGCTAGGCCTACCCACACAAGTGAGGTATCAATTTTATCAGGAGGCTTGGGGGAACACTGGGGGAAGGAAATTTGAGGCTCCTCTCAGATTCCAGAACTTTCTGTCACCGCAATGTGAGGAAAATGTGTTTTTTTTTAGCCAAACTTTGAGGTTTGCAAAGGATTCTGGGTAACAGAACCTGGTCAGAGGCCCACAAGTCACCCCATCTTGGATTCCCCTAGGTCTCTAGTTTTCACAAATGCACAGGTTTGGTAGGTTTCCCTAGGTGCCGGCTGAGCTAGAGGCCAAAATCTACAGGTAGGCACGTTGGAAAAAACACCTCTGTTTTCTGTCAAAAAATGGGATGTGTCCACATTGTGTTTTGGGGCATTTCCTGTGGTGGGCGCTAGGCCTACCCACACAGGTGAGGTATCATTTTTACCAGGAGACTTGGGGGAACACTGGGTGGAAGGAAATTTGTGGCTCCTCTCAGATTCCAGAACTTTCTGTCACTGAAATGTGAGGAAAATGTGTATTTTTAGCCAAATTTTGAGGTTTGCAAAGTATTCTGGGTAACAGAACCTGGTCAGATCCCCACAAGTCACCCCATCTTGGATTCCCCTAGACCTCTAGTTTTACAAAATGCACAGGTTTGGTAGGTTTCCCTTGGTGCCGGCTGAGCTAGAGGCCAAAATCTATAGGTAGGCACTTTGCAAAAAACACCTCTGTTTTCTGTCAAAAAAATGGGATGTGTCCATGTTGTGTTTTGGGGCATTTCCTGTCGCGGGCGCTAGGCTACCCACACAAGTGAGGTATCATTTGTATTGGGAGACTTGGGGGAACGCTGGGTGGAAGGACATTTGTGGCTCCTCTTAGATTCCAGAACTTTCTGTCACCAAAATGTGAGGAAAATGTGTTTTTTTTGTCAAATTTTGAGGTGTGCAAAGGATTCTGGGTAACAGAACCTGGTCAGAACCCCACAAGTCAACCCATCCTGGATTCCCCTAGGTCTCTAGTTTTCAACAATGCACAGGTTTGGTAGATTTCCCTAGGTGCCGGCTGAGCTAGAGGCCAAAATCTATAGCTAGGCACTTTGCAAAAAACACCTGTGTTTTCTGTAAAAAAATGGAATGTGTCCACGTTGTGTTTTGGGGCACTTCCTGTGGCGGGCGCTAGGCCTACCCACACAAGTGAGGTATCATTTTTATCAGGAGACTTGGGGGAACACTGGGTGGAAGGAAATTTGTGGCTCCTCTCAGATTCCAGATCTTTCTGTCACCGAAATGTGAGGAAAATGTGTATTTTTAGCCAAATTTTGAGGTTTGCAAAGGATTCTGGGTAACAGAACCTGGTCAGATCCCCACAAGTCACCCCATCTTGGATTCCCCTAGGCCTCTACTTTTAAAAATGCACAGGTTTGGTAGGTTTCCCTAGGTGCCGGCTGAGCTAGAGGCCAAAATCTATAGGTAGGCACTTTGCAAAAAACACCTCTTTTTTCTGTCAAAAAATGGGATGTGTCCACGTTGTGTTTTGGGGCATTTCCTGTCGCGAGCGCTAGGCCTACCCACACAAGTGAGGTAGCATTTGTATCGGTAGACTTGGGGGAACGCTGGGTGGAAAGAAATTTGTGGCTCCTCTCAGATTCCAGAACTTTCTGTCACCGAAATGTGAGGTAAATGTGTTGTTTTTTAGCCAAATTTTGAGGTTTGCAAAGGATTCTGGGTAACAGAACCTGGTCAGAGCCCCACAAGTCAACCCATCTTGGATTCCACTAGGTCTCTAGTTTTCAAAAATGCACAGGTTTGGTAGGTTTCCCTAGGTGCCGGCTGAGCTAGAGGCCAAAATCTATAGGTAGGCACTTTGCAAAAAACACCTCTGTTTTCTGTCAAAAAATGGAATGTGTCCACGTTGTGTTTTGGGGCATTTCCTGTCGTGGTCGCTAGGCCTACCCACACAAGTGAGGTATCATTTTTATCAGGAGACTTGGGGGAATGCTGGGTGGAAGGAAATTTGTGGCTCCTCCCAGATTCCAGAACTTTCTGTCACCAAAATATGATGAAAATGTGTTTTTTTAGCCAAACTTTGAGGTTTGCAATGGATTCTGGGTAACAGAACCTGGTAAGAGCCCCAGAAGTCCCCCCATCTTGGATTCCCCCTAGGTTTCTAGTTTTCATAAATGCACAGGTTTGGTAGGTTTCCCTAGGTGCCGGCTGAGCTAGAGGCCAAAATCTATAGGTAGGCACTTTGCAAAAAACAGCTCTGTTTTCTGTCAAAAAATGGGATGTGTCCACTTTCTGTTTTGGGGCATTTCCTGTCGTAGGCGCCAGGCCTACCCACACAAGTGAGGTATCATTTTTATCAGGAGACTTGGGGGAACGCTGGGTAGAAGGAAATTTGTGGCTCCTCTCAGATTCCAGAACTTTCTGTCACCAAAATGTGTGGAAAATGTGTTTTTTTTTTAGCCAAATTTTGAGGTTTGCAAAGGATTCTGGGTAACAGAACCTGGTCAGAGCCCCACAAGTCAACCCATCTTGGATTCCCCTAGGTCTCTAGTTTTCAAAAATGCACAGGTTTGGTCGGTTTCCCTAGGTGCCGGCTGAGCTAGAGGCCAAAATCTATAGGTAGGCACTTTGCAAAAAACACCTCTGTTTTCTGTAAAAAAATAGAATGTGTCCACGTTATGTTTTGGTGCATTTCCTGTCGCGAGCGCTAGGCCTACCCACACAAGTGAGGTATCAATTTTATCAGGAGACTTGGGGGAACACTGGGTGGAAGGAAATTTGAGGCTCCTCTCAGATTCCAGAACTTTCTGTCTCCGAAATGTGAGGAAAATTTGTTTTTTTAGGCAAATTTTGAAGTTTGTAAAGGATTCTGGGTAACAGAACCTGGTTAGAGCCCCACAAGTCACCCATATTGGATTCTCCTAGGTCTGTAGTTTTAAAAAATTCAAAGGTTTGGTAGGTTTCCCTAGGTGCCAGCTGAGCTAGAGGCCAAAATCTGTAGGTAGGCACTTTGCAAAAAACACCTCTGTTTTCTGTCAAAAAATGCGATGTGTCCATGTTATGTTTTGGGGCATTTCGTGTCGCGAGCGCTAGGCCTACCCACACAAGTGAGGTATCAATTTTATCAGGAGGCTTGGGGGAACACTGGGTGGAAGGAAATTTGAGGCTCCTCTCAGATTCCAGAAATTTCTGTCACCGCAATGTGAGGAAAATTTGTTTTTTTTTAGCCAAACTTTGAGGTTTGCAAAGGATTCTGGGTAACAGAACCTGGTCAGAGGCCCACAAGTCACCCCATCTTGGATTCCCCTAGGTCTCTAGTTTTCACAAATGCACAGGTTTGGTAGGTTTCCCTAGGTGCCGGCTGAGCTAGAGGCCAAAATCTACAGGTAGGCACGTTGCAAAAAACACCTCTGTTTTCTGTCAAAAAATGGGATGTGTCCACATTGTGTTTTGGGGCATTTCCTGTGGTGGGCGCTAGGCCTACCCACACAGGTGAGGTATCATTTTTATCAGGAGACTTGGGGGAACACTGGGTGGAAGGAAATTTGTGGCTCCTCTCAGATTCCAGAACTTTCTGTCACCGAAATGTGAGGAGAATGTGTATTTTTAGTCAAATTTTGAGGTTTGCAAAGGATTCTGGGTAACAGAACCTGGTCAAATCCCCACAAGTCACCCCATCTTGGATTCCCCTAGGTCTCTAGTTTTCAACAATGCACAGGTTTGGTAGGTTTCCCTAGGTGCCAGCTGAGCTAGAGGCCAAAATCTGTAGGTAGGCACTTTGCAAAAAACACCTCTGTTTTCTGTCAAAAAATGCGATGTGTCCATGTTATGTTTTGGGGCATTCCCTGTCGCGGGCGCTAGGCCTACCCACACAAGTGAGGTATCAACTTTATCAGGAGGCTTGGGGGAACACTGGGTGGAAGGAAATTTGTGGCTCCCCTCAGATTCCAGAACTTTCTTTCACCGAAATGTCAGAAAAATTTGTTTTTTTAGCCAAATTTTGAGATTTGCAAAGGATTCTGGGTAACAGAACCTGGTCAGAGCCCCACAAGTCACCCATCTTGGATTCTACTAGGTCTGTAGTTTTCAAAAATTCACAGGTTTGGTAGGTTTCCCTAGGTGCCAGCTGAGCTAGAGGCCAAAATCTGTAGGTAGGCACTTTGCAAATAACACCTCTGTTTTCTGTCAAAAAATGTGATGTGTCCATGTTATGTTTTGGGGCATTTCCTGTCGCGAGCGCTAGGCCTACCCACACAAGTGAGGTATCAATTTTATCAGGAGGCTTGGGGGAACACTGGGTGGAAGGAAATTTGAGGCTCCTCTCAGATTCCAGAACTTTCTGTCACCGAAATGTGAGGAAAATGTGTTTTTTTTTTGCCAAATTTTGATGTTTGCAAAGGATTCTGGGTAACAGAACCTGATCAGAGCCCGACAAGTCACCCCATCTTGGATTCCCCTAGGCCTCTAGTTTTACAAAATGCACAAGTTTGGTAGGTTTCCCTAGGTGCCGGCTGAGCTAGAGGCCAAAATCTATAGGTAGGCACTTTGCAAAAAACACCTCTGTTTTCTGTCAAAAAATGGGATGTGTCCACGTTGTGTTTTGGGGCATTTCCTGTCGCGGGCGCTATGCCTACCGACACAAGTGAGGTATCATTTGTATCGGTAGACTTGGGGGAACGCTGGGTGGAAGGAAATTTGTGGCTCCTCTCAGATTCCAGAACTTTCTGTCACCGAAATGTGAGGAAAATGTGTTTTTTTTAGCCAAATGTTGAGGTTTGCAAAGGATTCTGAGTAACAGAACCTGGTCAGAGCCCCACAAGTCAACCCATCTTGGATTCCCCTATGTCTCTAGTTTTCAACAATGCACAGTTTTGGTAGGTTTCCCTAGGTGCCGGCTGAGCTAGAGGCCAAAATCTATTGGTAGGCACTTTGCAAAAAACACCTCTGTTTTCTGTCAAAAAATGGAATGTGTCCACGTTGTGTTTTGGGGCATTTCCTGTGGCGGGCGCTAGGCCTACCCACACAAGTGAGGTATCATTTTTATAAGGAGACTTGGGGGAACACTGGGTGGAAGGAAATTTGTGGCTCCCCTCAGATTCCAGAACTTTCTGTCACCGAAATGTGAGGAAAATTTGTTTTTTTAGGCAAATTTTGAAGTTTGCAAAGGATTCTGGGTTACAGAACCTGGTCAGAGCCCCACAAGTCACCCATCTTGGATTCTCCTAGGTCTGTAGTTTTAATAAATTCAAAGGTTTGGTAGGTTTCCCTAGGTGCCAGCTGAGCTAGAGGCCAAAATCTGTAGGTAGGCACTTTGCAAAAAACACCTCTGTTTTCTGTCAAAAAATGCGATGTGTCCATGTTATGTTTTGGGGCATTTCCTGTCGCGAGCGCTAGGCCTACCCACACAAGTGAGGTATCAATTTTATCAGGAGGCTTGGGGGAACACTGGGGGAAGGAAATTTGAGGCTCCTCTCAGATTCCAGAACTTTCTGTCACCGCAATGTGAGGAAAATGTGTTTTTTTTAGCCAAACTTTGAGGTTTGCAAAGGATTCTGGGTAACAGAACCTGGTCAGAGGCCCACAAGTCACCCCATCTTGGATTCCCCTAGGTCTCTAGTTTTCACAAATGCACAGGTTTGGTAGGTTTCCCTAGGTGCCGGCTGAGCTAGAGGCCAAAATCTACAGGTAGGCACGTTGGAAAAAACACCTCTGTTTTCTGTCAAAAAATGGGATGTGTCCACATTGTGTTTTGGGGCATTTCCTGTGGTGGGCGCTAGGCCTACCCACACAGGTGAGGTATCATTTTTACCAGGAGACTTGGGGGAACACTGGGTGGAAGGAAATTTGTGGCTCCTCTCAGATTCCAGAACTTTCTGTCACCGAAATGTGAGGAAAATGTGTATTTTTAGCCAAATTTTGAGGTTTGCAAAGTATTCTGGGTAACAGAACCTGGTCAGATCCCCACAAGTCACCCCATCTTGGATTCCCCTAGACCTCTAGTTTTACAAAATGCACAGGTTTGGTAAGTTTCCCTTGGTGCCGGCTGAGCTAGAGGCCAAAATCTATAGGTAGGCACTTTGCAAAAAACACCTCTGTTTTCTGTCAAAAAAAATGGGATGTGTCCATGTTGTGTTTTGGGGCATTTCCTGTCGCGGGCGCTAGGCTACCCACACAAGTGAGGTATCATTTGTATTGGGAGACTTGGGGGAACGCTGGGTGGAAGGACATTTGTGGCTCCACTTAGATTCCAGAACTTTCTGTCACCAAAATGTGAGGAAAATGTGTTTTTTTTGTCAAATTTTGAGGTGTGCAAAGGATTCTGGGTAACAGAACCTGGTCAGAACCCCACAAGTCAACCCATCCTGGATTCCCCTAGGTCTCTAGTTTTCAACAATGCACAGGTTTGGTAGATTTCCCTAGGTGCCGGCTGAGCTAGAGGCCAAAATCTATAGCTAGGCACTTTGCAAAAAACACCTGTGTTTTCTGTAAAAAAATGGAATGTGTCCACGTTGTGTTTTGGGGCACTTCCTGTGGCGGGCGCTAGGCCTACCCACACAAGTGAGGTATCATTTTTATCAGGAGACTTGGGGGAACACTGGGTGGAAGGAAATTTGTGGCTCCTCTCAGATTCCAGATCTTTCTGTCACCGAAATGTGAGGAAAATGTGTATTTTTAGCCAAATTTTGAGGTTTGCAAAGGATTCTGGGTAACAGAACCTGGTCAGATCCCCACAAGTCACCCCATCTTGGATTCCCCTAGGCCTCTACTTTTAAAAATGCACAGGTTTGGTAGGTTTCCCTAGGTGCCGGCTGAGCTAGAGGCCAAAATCTATAGGTAGGCACTTTGCAAAAAACACCTCTTTTTTCTGTCAAAAAATGGGATGTGTCCACGTTGTGTTTTGGGGCATTTCCTGTCGCGAGCGCTAGGCCTACCCACACAAGTGAGGTAGCATTTGTATCGGTAGACTTGGGGGAACGCTGGGTGGAAAGAAATTTGTGGCTCCTCTCAGATTCCAGAACTTTCTGTCACCGAAATGTGAGGTAAATGTGTTGTTTTTTAGCCAAATTTTGAGGTTTGCAAAGGATTCTGGGTAACAGAACCTGGTCAGAGCCCCACAAGTCAACCCATCTTAGATTCCACTAGGTCTCTAGTTTTCAAAAATGCACAGGTTTGGTAGGTTTCCCTAGGTGCCGGCTGAGCTAGAGGCCAAAATCTATAGGTAGGCACTTTGCAAAAAACAACTCTGTTTTCTGTCAAAAAATGGAATGTGTCCACGTTGTGTTTTGGGGCATTTCCTGTCGTGGTCGCTAGGCCTACCCACACAAGTGAGGTATCATTTTTATCAGGAGACTTGGGGGAATGCTGGGTGGAAGGAAATTTGTGGCTCCTCCCAGATTCCAGAACTTTCTGTCACCAAAATATGATGAAAATGTGTTTTTTTAGCCAAACTTTGAGGTTTGCAATGGATTCTGGGTAACAGAACCTGGTAAGAGCCCCACAAGTCCCCCCATCTTGGATTCCCCCTAGGTTTCTAGTTTTCATAAATGCACAGGTTTGGTAGGTTTCCCTAGGTGCCGGCTGAGCTAGAGGCCAAAATCTATAGGTAGGCACTTTGCAAAAAACAGCTCTGTTTTCTGTCAAAAAATGGGATGTGTCCACTTTCTGTTTTGGGGCATTTCCTGTCGTAGGCGCCAGGCCTACCCACACAAGTGAGGTATCATTTTTATCAGGAGACTTGGGGGAACGCTGGGTAGAAGGAAATTTGTGGCTCCTCTCAGATTCCAGAACTTTCTGTCACCAAAATGTGAGGAAAATGTGTTTTTTTTTTAGCCAAATTTTGAGGTTTGCAAAGGATTCTGGGTAACAGAACCTGGTCAGAGCCCCACAAGTCAACCCATCTTGGATTCCCCTAGGTCTCTAGTTTTCAAAAATGCACAGGTTTGGTAGGTTTCCCTAGGTGCCGGCTGAGCTAGAGGCCAAAATCTATAGGTAGGCACTTTGCAAAAAACACCTCTGTTTTCTGTAAAAAAATAGAATGTGTCCACGTTATGTTTTGGTGCATTTCCTGTCGCGAGCGCTAGGCCTACCCACACAAGTGAGGTATCAATTTTATCAGGAGACTTGGGGGAACACTGGGTGGAAGGAAATTTGAGGCTCCTCTCAGATTCCAGAACTTTCTGTCTCCGAAATGTGAGGAAAATTTGTTTTTTTAGGCAAATTTTGAAGTTTGTAAAGGATTCTGGGTAACAGAACCTGGTTAGAGCCCCACAAGTCACCCATATTGGATTCTCCTAGGTCTGTAGTTTTAAAAAATTCAAAGGTTTGGTAGGTTTCCCTAGGTGCCAGCTGAGCTAGAGGCCAAAATCTGTAGGTAGGCACTTTGCAAAAAACACCTCTGTTTTCTGTCAAAAAATGCGATGTGTCCATGTTATGTTTTGGGGCATTTCCTGTCGCGAGCGCTAGGCCTACCCACACAAGTGAGGTATCAATTTTATCAGGAGGCTTGGGGGAACACTGGGTGGAAGGAAATTTGAGGCTCCTCTCAGATTCCAGAAATTTCTGTCACCGCAATGTGAGGAAAATGTGTTTTTTTTTAGCCAAACTTTGAGGTTTGCAAAGGATTCTGGGTAACAGAACCTGGTCAGAGGCCCACAAGTCACCCCATCTTGGATTCCCCTAGGTCTCTAGTTTTCACAAATGCACAGGTTTGGTAGGTTTCCCTAGGTGCCGGCTGAGCTAGAGGCCAAAATCTACAGGTAGGCACGTTGCAAAAAACACCTCTGTTTTCAGTCAAAAAATGGGATGTGTCCACATTGTGTTTTGGGGCATTTCCTGTGGTGGGCACTAGGCCTACCCACACAGGTGAGGTATCATTTTTATCAGGAGACTTGGGGGAACACTGGGTGGAAGGAAATTTGTGGCTCCTCTCAGATTCCAGAACTTTCTGTCACCGAAATGTGAGGAGAATGTGTATTTTTAGCCAAATTTTGAGGTTTGCAAAGGATTCTGGGTAACAGAACCTGGTCAAATCCCCACAAGTCACCCCATCTTGGATTCCCCTAGACCTCTAGTTTTACAAAATGCACAGGTTTGGTAGGTTTCCCTAGGTGCCGGCTGAGCTAGAGGCCAAAATCTATAGGTAGGCACTTTGCAAAAAACACCTCTGTTTTCTGTCAAAAAATGGGATGTGTCCATGTTGTGTTTTGGGGCATTTCCTGTCGCGGGCGCTAGGCCTACCCACACAAGTGAGGTATCATTTGTATTGGGAGACTTGGGGGAACGCTGGGTGGAAGGACATTTGTGGCTCCTCTTAGATTCCAGAACTTTCTGTCACCGAAATGTGAGGAAAATGTGTTTTTTTTGTCAAATTTTGAGGTGTGCAATGGATTCTGGGTAACAGAACCTGGTAAGAGCCCCACAAGTCCCCCCATCTTGGATTCCCCCTAGGTTTCTAGTTTTCATAAATGCACAGGTTTGGTAGGTTTCCCTAGGTGCCGGCTGAGCTAGAGGCCAAAATCTATAGGTAGGCACTTTGCAAAAAACTGCTCTGTTTTCTGTCAAAAAATGGGATGTGTCCATGTTGTGTTTTGGGGCATTTCCTGTCGTAGGCGCTAGGCCTACCCACACAAGTGAGGTATCAATTTTATCAGGAGACTTGGGGGAACACTGGGTGGAAGGAAATTTGAGGCTCCTCTCAGATTCCAGAACTTTCTGTCTCCGAAATGTGAGGAAAATTTGTTTTTTTAGGCAAATTTTGAAGTTTGTAAAGGATTCTGGGTAACAGAACCTGGTTAGAGCCCCACAAGTCACCCATATTGGATTCTCCTAGGTCTGTAGTTTTAAAAAATTCAAAGGTTTGGTAGGTTTCCCTAGGTGCCAGCTGAGCTAGAGGCCAAAATCTGTAGGTAGGCACTTTGCAAAAAACACCTCTGTTTTCTGTCAAAAAATGCGATGTGTCCATGTTATGTTTTGGGGCATTTCGTGTCGCGAGCGCTAGGCCTACCCACACAAGTGAGGTATCAATTTTATCAGGAGGCTTGGGGGAACACTGGGTGGAAGGAAATTTGAGGCTCCTCTCAGATTCCAGAAATTTCTGTCACCGCAATGTGAGGAAAATGTGTTTTTTTTTAGCCAAACTTTGAGGTTTGCAAAGGATTCTGGGTAACAGAACCTGGTCAGAGGCCCACAAGTCACCCCATCTTGGATTCCCCTAGGTCTCTAGTTTTCACAAATGCACAGGTTTGGTAGGTTTCCCTAGGTGCCGGCTGAGCTAGAGGCCAAAATCTACAGGTAGGCACGTTGCAAAAAACACCTCTGTTTTCTGTCAAAAAATGGGATGTGTCCACATTGTGTTTTGGGGCATTTCCTGTGGTGGGCGCTAGGCCTACCCACACAGGTGAGGTATCATTTTTATCAGGAGACTTGGGGGAACACTGGGTGGAAGGAAATTTGTGGCTCCTCTCAGATTCCAGAACTTTCTGTCACCGAAATGTGAGGAGAATGTGTATTTTTAGTCAAATTTTGAGGTTTGCAAAGGATTCTGGGTAACAGAACCTGGTCAAATCCCCACAAGTCACCCCATCTTGGATTCCCCTAGGTCTCTAGTTTTCAACAATGCACAGGTTTGGTAGGTTTCCCTAGGTGCCAGCTGAGCTAGAGGCCAAAATCTGTAGGTAGGCACTTTGCAAAAAACACCTCTGTTTTCTGTCAAAAAATGCGATGTGTCCATGTTATGTTTTGGGGCATTCCCTGTCGCGGGCGCTAGGCCTACCCACACAAGTGAGGTATCAACTTTATCAGGAGGCTTGGGGGAACACTGGGTGGAAGGAAATTTGTGGCTCCCCTCAGAATCAAGAACTTTCTTTCATCGAAATGTCAGAAAAATTTGTTTTTTTAGCCAAATTTTGAGATTTGCAAAGGATTCTGGGTAACAGAACCTGGTCAGAGCCCCACAAGTCACCCATCTTGGATTCTACTAGGTCTGTAGTTTTCAAAAATTCACAGGTTTGGTAGGTTTCCCTAGGTGCCAGCTGAGCTAGAGGCCAAAATCTGTAGGTAGGCACTTTGCAAATAACACCTCTGTTTTCTGTCAAAAAATGTGATGTGTCCATGTTATGTTTTGGGGCATTTCCTGTCGCGAGCGCTAGGCCTACCCACACAAGTGAGGTATCAATTTTATCAGGAGGCTTGGGGGAACACTGGGTGGAAGGAAATTTGAGGCTCCTCTCAGATTCCAGAACTTTCTGTCACCGAAATGTGAGGAAAATGTGTTTTTTTTTTGCCAAATTTTGATGTTTGCAAAGGATTCTGGGTAACAGAACCTGATCAGAGCCCGACAAGTCACCCCATCTTGGATTCCCCTAGGCCTCTAGTTTTACAAAATGCACAAGTTTGGTAGGTTTCCCTAGGTGCCGGCTGAGCTAGAGGCCAAAATCTATAGGTAGGCACTTTGCAAAAAACACCTCTGTTTTCTGTCAAAAAATGGGATGTGTCCACGTTGTGTTTTGGGGCATTTCCTGTCGCGGGCGCTAGGCCTACCGACACAAGTGAGGTATCATTTGTATCGGTAGACTTGGGGGAACGCTGGGTGGAAGGAAATTTGTGGCTCCTCTCAGATTCCAGAACTTTCTGTCACCGAAATGTGAGGAAAATGTGTTTTTTTTAGCCAAATGTTGAGGTTTGCAAAGGATTCTGAGTAACAGAACCTGGTCAGAGCCCCACAAGTCAACCCATCTTGGATTCCCCTATGTCTCTAGTTTTCAACAATGCACAGTTTTGGTAGGTTTCCCTAGGTGCCGGCTGAGCTAGAGGCCAAAATCTATTGGTAGGCACTTTGCAAAAAACACCTCTGTTTTCTGTCAAAAAATGGAATGTGTCCACGTTGTGTTTTGGGGCATTTCCTGTGGCGGGCGCTAGGCCTACCCACACAAGTGAGGTATCATTTTTATAAGGAGACTTGGGGGAACACTGGGTGGAAGGAAATTTGTGGCTCCCCTCAGATTCCAGAACTTTCTGTCACCGAAATGTGAGGAAAATTTGTTTTTTTAGGCAAATTTTGAAGTTTGCAAAGGATTCTGGGTTACAGAACCTGGTCAGAGCCCCACAAGTCACCCATCTTGGATTCTCCTAGGTCTGTAGTTTTAATAAATTCAAAGGTTTGGTAGGTTTCCCTAGGTGCCAGCTGAGCTAGAGGCCAAAATCTGTAGGTAGGCACTTTGCAAAAAACACCTCTGTTTTCTGTCAAAAAATGCGATGTGTCCATGTTATGTTTTGGGGCATTTCCTGTCGCGAGCGCTAGGCCTACCCACACAAGTGAGGTATCAATTTTATCAGGAGGCTTGGGGGAACACTGGGGGAAGGAAATTTGAGGCTCCTCTCAGATTCCAGAACTTTCTGTCACCGCAATGTGAGGAAAATGTGTTTTTTTTAGCCAAACTTTGAGGTTTGCAAAGGATTCTGGGTAACAGAACCTGGTCAGAGGCCCACAAGTCACCCCATCTTGGATTCCCCTAGGTCTCTAGTTTTCACAAATGCACAGGTTTGGTAGGTTTCCCTAGGTGCCGGCTGAGCTAGAGGCCAAAATCTACAGGTAGGCACGTTGGAAAAAACACCTCTGTTTTCTGTCAAAAAATGGGATGTGTCCACATTGTGTTTTGGGGCATTTCCTGTGGTGGGCGCTAGGCCTACCCACACAGGTGAGGTATCATTTTTACCAGGAGACTTGGGGGAACACTGGGTGGAAGGAAATTTGTGGCTCCTCTCAGATTCCAGAACTTTCTGTCACCGAAATGTGAGGAAAATGTGTATTTTTAGCCAAATTTTGAGGTTTGCAAAGTATTCTGGGTAACAGAACCTGGTCAGATCCCCACAAGTCACCCCATCTTGGATTCCCCTAGACCTCTAGTTTTACAAAATGCACAGGTTTGGTAAGTTTCCCTTGGTGCCGGCTGAGCTAGAGGCCAAAATCTATAGGTAGGCACTTTGCAAAAAACACCTCTGTTTTCTGTCAAAAAAAATGGGATGTGTCCATGTTGTGTTTTGGGGCATTTCCTGTCGCGGGCGCTAGGCTACCCACACAAGTGAGGTATCATTTGTATTGGGAGACTTGGGGGAACGCTGGGTGGAAGGACATTTGTGGCTCCACTTAGATTCCAGAACTTTCTGTCACCAAAATGTGAGGAAAATTTGTTTTTTTTGTCAAATTTTGAGGTGTGCAAAGGATTCTGGGTAACAGAACCTGGTCAGAACCCCACAAGTCAACCCATCCTGGATTCCCCTAGGTCTCTAGTTTTCAACAATGCACAGGTTTGGTAGATTTCCCTAGGTGCCGGCTGAGCTAGAGGCCAAAATCTATAGCTAGGCACTTTGCAAAAAACACCTGTGTTTTCTGTAAAAAAATGGAATGTGTCCACGTTGTGTTTTGGGGCACTTCCTGTGGCGGGCGCTAGGCCTACCCACACAAGTGAGGTATCATTTTTATCAGGAGACTTGGGGGAACACTGGGTGGAAGGAAATTTGTGGCTCCTCTCAGATTCCAGATCTTTCTGTCACCGAAATGTGAGGAAAATGTGTATTTTTAGCCAAATTTTGAGGTTTGCAAAGGATTCTGGGTAACAGAACCTGGTCAGATCCCCACAAGTCACCCCATCTTGGATTCCCCTAGGCCTCTACTTTTAAAAATGCACAGGTTTGGTAGGTTTCCCTAGGTGCCGGCTGAGCTAGAGGCCAAAATCTATAGGTAGGCACTTTGCAAAAAACACCTCTTTTTTCTGTCAAAAAATGGGATGTGTCCACGTTGTGTTTTGGGGCATTTCCTGTCGCGAGCGCTAGGCCTACCCACACAAGTGAGGTAGCATTTGTATCGGTAGACTTGGGGGAACGCTGGGTGGAAAGAAATTTGTGGCTCCTCTCAGATTCCAGAACTTTCTGTCACCGAAATGTGAGGTAAATGTGTTGTTTTTTAGCCAAATTTTGAGGTTTGCAAAGGATTCTGGGTAACAGAACCTGGTCAGAGCCCCACAAGTCAACCCATCTTAGATTCCACTAGGTCTCTAGTTTTCAAAAATGCACAGGTTTGGTAGGTTTCCCTAGGTGCCGGCTGAGCTAGAGGCCAAAATCTATAGGTAGGCACTTTGCAAAAAACAACTCTGTTTTCTGTCAAAAAATGGAATGTGTCCACGTTGTGTTTTGGGGCATTTCCTGTCGTGGTCGCTAGGCCTACCCACACAAGTGAGGTATCATTTTTATCAGGAGACTTGGGGGAATGCTGGGTGGAAGGAAATTTGTGGCTCCTCCCAGATTCCAGAACTTTCTGTCACCAAAATATGATGAAAATGTGTTTTTTTAGCCAAACTTTGAGGTTTGCAATGGATTCTGGGTAACAGAACCTGGTAAGAGCCCCACAAGTCCCCCCATCTTGGATTCCCCCTAGGTTTCTAGTTTTCATAAATGCACAGGTTTGGTAGGTTTCCCTAGGTGCCGGCTGAGCTAGAGGCCAAAATCTATAGGTAGGCACTTTGCAAAAAACAGCTCTGTTTTCTGTCAAAAAATGGGATGTGTCCACTTTCTGTTTTGGGGCATTTCCTGTCGTAGGCGCCAGGCCTACCCACACAAGTGAGGTATCATTTTTATCAGGAGACTTGGGGGAACGCTGGGTAGAAGGAAATTTGTGGCTCCTCTCAGATTCCAGAACTTTCTGTCACCAAAATGTGAGGAAAATGTGTTTTTTTTTTAGCCAAATTTTGAGGTTTGCAAAGGATTCTGGGTAACAGAACCTGGTCAGAGCCCCACAAGTCAACCCATCTTGGATTCCCCTAGGTCTCTAGTTTTCAAAAATGCACAGGTTTGGTAGGTTTCCCTAGGTGCCGGCTGAGCTAGAGGCCAAAATCTATAGGTAGGCACTTTGCAAAAAACACCTCTGTTTTCTGTAAAAAAATAGAATGTGTCCACGTTATGTTTTGGTGCATTTCCTGTCGCGAGCGCTAGGCCTACCCACACAAGTGAGGTATCAATTTTATCAGGAGACTTGGGGGAACACTGGGTGGAAGGAAATTTGAGGCTCCTCTCAGATTCCAGAACTTTCTGTCTCCGAAATGTGAGGAAAATTTGTTTTTTTAGGCAAATTTTGAAGTTTGTAAAGGATTCTGGGTAACAGAACCTGGTTAGAGCCCCACAAGTCACCCATATTGGATTCTCCTAGGTCTGTAGTTTTAAAAAATTCAAAGGTTTGGTAGGTTTCCCTAGGTGCCAGCTGAGCTAGAGGCCAAAATCTGTAGGTAGGCACTTTGCAAAAAACACCTCTGTTTTCTGTCAAAAAATGCGATGTGTCCATGTTATGTTTTGGGGCATTTCCTGTCGCGAGCGCTAGGCCTACCCACACAAGTGAGGTATCAATTTTATCAGGAGGCTTGGGGGAACACTGGGTGGAAGGAAATTTGAGGCTCCTCTCAGATTCCAGAAATTTCTGTCACCGCAATGTGAGGAAAATGTGTTTTTTTTTAGCCAAACTTTGAGGTTTGCAAAGGATTCTGGGTAACAGAACCTGGTCAGAGGCCCACAAGTCACCCCATCTTGGATTCCCCTAGGTCTCTAGTTTTCACAAATGCACAGGTTTGGTAGGTTTCCCTAGGTGCCGGCTGAGCTAGAGGCCAAAATCTACAGGTAGGCACGTTGCAAAAAACACCTCTGTTTTCTGTCAAAAAATGGGATGTGTCCACATTGTGTTTTGGGGCATTTCCTGTGGTGGGCACTAGGCCTACCCACACAGGTGAGGTATCATTTTTATCAGGAGACTTGGGGGAACACTGGGTGGAAGGAAATTTGTGGCTCCTCTCAGATTCCAGAACTTTCTGTCACCGAAATGTGAGGAGAATGTGTATTTTTAGCCAAATTTTGAGGTTTGCAAAGGATTCTGGGTAACAGAACCTGGTCAAATCCCCACAAGTCACCCCATCTTGGATTCCCCTAGACCTCTAGTTTTACAAAATGCACAGGTTTGGTAGGTTTCCCTAGGTGCCGGCTGAGCTAGAGGCCAAAATCTATAGGTAGGCACTTTGCAAAAAACACCTCTGTTTTCTGTCAAAAAATGGGATGTGTCCATGTTGTGTTTTGGGGCATTTCCTGTCGCGGGCGCTAGGCCTACCCACACAAGTGAGGTATCATTTGTATTGGGAGACTTGGGGGAACGCTGGGTGGAAGGACATTTGTGGCTCCTCTTAGATTCCAGAACTTTCTGTCACCGAAATGTGAGGAAAATGTGTTTTTTTTGTCAAATTTTGAGGTGTGCAATGGATTCTGGGTAACAGAACCTGGTAAGAGCCCCACAAGTCCCCCCATCTTGGATTCCCCCTAGGTTTCTAGTTTTCATAAATGCACAGGTTTGGTAGGTTTCCCTAGGTGCCGGCTGAGCTAGAGGCCAAAATCTATAGGTAGGCACTTTGCAAAAAACTGCTCTGTTTTCTGTCAAAAAATGGGATGTGTCCATGTTGTGTTTTGGGGCATTTCCTGTCGTAGGCGCCAGGCCTACCCACACAAGTGAGGTATCAATTTTATCAGGAGGCTTGGGGGAACACTGGGTGTAAGGAAATTTGAGGCTCCTCTCAGATTCCAGAACTTTCTGTCACCAAAATGTGAGGAAAATGTGTTTTTTTTTTGCCAAACTTTGAGGTTTGCAAAGGATTCTGGGTAACAGAACCTGGTCAGAGCCCCACAAGTCAACCCATCTTGGATTCCCCTAGGTCTCTAGTTTTCAAAAATGCACAGGTTTGGTAGGTTTACCTAGGTGCCGGCTGAGCTAGAGGCCAAAATCTATAGGTAGGCACGTTACAAAAAACACCTCTGTTTTCTGTCAAAAAATGGAATGTGTCCACGTTGTGTTTTGGGGCATTTGCTGTGGCGGGCGCTAGGCCTACCCACACAGGTGAGGTATCATTTTTATCAGGAGACTTGGGCGAACACTGGGTGGAAGGAAATTTGTGGCTCCTCTCAGATTCCAGAACTTTCTGTCACCGAAATGTGAGGAGAATGTGTATTTTTAGCCAAATTTTGAGGTTTGCAAAGGATTCTGGGTAACAGAACCTGGTCAGATCCCCACAAGTCACCCCATCTTGGATTCCCCTAGACCTCTAGTTTTACAAAATGCACAGGTTTGGTAGGTTTCCCTAGGTGCCGGCTGAGCTAGAGGCCAAAATCTATAGGTAGGCACTTTGCAAAAAACACCTCTGTTTTCTGTCAAAAAATGGGATGTGTCCATGTTGTGTTTTGGGGCATTTCCTGTCGCGGGCGCTAGGCCTACCCACACAAGTGAGGTATCATTTGTATTGGGAGACTTGGGGGAACGCTGGGTGGAAGGACATTTGTGGCTCCTCTTAGATTCCAGAACTTTCTGTCACCGAAATGTGAGGAAAATTTGTTTTTTTTGTCAAATTTTGAGGTGTGCAAAGGATTCTGGGTAACAGAACCTGGTCAGAACCCCACAAGTCAACCCATCCTGGATTCCCCTAGGTCTCTAGTTTTCAACAATGCACAGGTTTGGTAGGTTTACCTAGGTGCCGGCTGAGCTAGAGGCCAAAATCTATAGGTAGGCACTTTGCAAAAAACAGCTCTGTTTTCTGTCAAAAAATGGGATGTGTCCACTTTCTGTTTTGGGACATTTCCTGTCGTAGGCGCCAGGCCTACCCACACAAGTGAGGTATCATTTTTATCAGGAGACTTGGGGGAACGCTGGGTAGAAGGAAATTTGTGGCTCCTCTCAGATTCCAGAACTTTCTGTCACCAAAATGTGAGGAAAATGTGTTTTTTTTTTAGCCAAATTTTGAGGTTTGCAAAGGATTCTGGGTAACAGAACCTGGTCAGAGCCCCACAAGTCAACCCATCTTGGATTCCCCTAGGTCTCTAGTTTTCAAAAATGCACAGGTTTGGTAGGTTTCCCTAGGTGCCGGCTGAGCTAGAGGCCAAAATCTATAGGTAGGCACTTTGCAAAAAACACCTCTGTTTTCTGTAAAAAAATAGAATGTGTCCACGTTATGTTTTGGTGCATTTCCTGTCGCGAGCGCTAGGCCTACCCACACAAGTGAGGTATCAATTTTATCAGGAGACTTGGGGGAACACTGGGTGGAAGGAAATTTGAGGCTCCTCTCAGATTCCAGAACTTTCTGTCTCCGAAATGTGAGGAAAATTTGTTTTTTTAGGCAAATTTTGAAGTTTGTAAAGGATTCTGGGTAACAGAACCTGGTTAGAGCCCCACAAGTCACCCATATTGGATTCTCCTAGGTCTGTAGTTTTAAAAAATTCAAAGGTTTGGTAGGTTTCCCTAGGTGCCAGCTGAGCTAGAGGCCAAAATCTGTAGGTAGGCACTTTGCAAAAAACACCTCTGTTTTCTGTCAAAAAATGCGATGTGTCCATGTTATGTTTTGGGGCATTTCCTGTCGCGAGCGCTAGGCCTACCCACACAAGTGAGGTATCAATTTTATCAGGAGGCTTGGGGGAACACTGGGTGGAAGGAAATTTGAGGCTCCTCTCAGATTCCAGAAATTTCTGTCACCGCAATGTGAGGAAAATGTGTTTTTTTTTAGCCAAACTTTGAAGTTTGCAAAGGATTCTGGGTAACAGAACCTGGTCAGAGGCCCACAAGTCACCCCATCTTGGATTCCCCTAGGTCTCTAGTTTTCACAAATGCACAGGTTTGGTAGGTTTCCCTAGGTGCCGGCTGAGCTAGAGGCCAAAATCTACAGGTAGGCACGTTGCAAAAAACACCTCTGTTTTCTGTCAAAAAATGGGATGTGTCCACATTGTGTTTTGGGGCATTTCCTGTGGTGGGCACTAGGCCTACCCACACAGGTGAGGTATCATTTTTATCAGGAGACTTGGGGGAACACTGGGTGGAAGGAAATTTGTGGCTCCTCTCAGATTCCAGAACTTTCTGTCACCGAAATGTGAGGAGAATGTGTATTTTTAGCCAAATTGTGAGGTTTGCAAAGGATTCTGGGTAACAGAACCTGGTCAAATCCCCACAAGTCACCCCATCTTGGATTCCCCTAGACCTCTAGTTTTACAAAATGCACAGGTTTGGTAGGTTTCCCTAGGTGCCGGCTGAGCTAGAGGCCAAAATCTATAGGTAGGCACTTTGCAAAAAACACCTCTGTTTTCTGTCAAAAAATGGGATGTGTCCATGTTGTGTTTTGGGGCATTTCCTGTCGCGGGCGCTAGGCCTACCCACACAAGTGAGGTATCATTTGTATTGGGAGACTTGGGGAAACGCTGGGTGGAAGGACATTTGTGGCTCCTCTTAGATTCCAGAACTTTCTGTCACCGAAATGTGAGGAAAATGTGTTTTTTTTGTCAAATTTTGAGGTGTGCAATGGATTCTGGGTAACAGAACCTGGTAAGAGCCCCACAAGTCCCCCCATCTTGGATTCCCCCTAGGTTTCTAGTTTTCATAAATGCACAGGTTTGGTAGGTTTCCCTAGGTGCCGGCTGAGCTAGAGGCCAAAATCTATAGGTAGGCACTTTGCAAAAAACTGCTCTGTTTTCTGTCAAAAAATGGGATGTGTCCATGTTGTGTTTTGGGGCATTTCCTGTCGTAGGCGCCAGGCCTACCCACACAAGTGAGGTATCAATTTTATCAGGAGGCTTGGGGGAACACTGGGTGTAAGGAAATTTGAGGCTCCTCTCAGATTCCAGAACTTTCTGTCACCAAAATGTGAGGAAAATGTTTTTTTTTTTTGCCAAACTTTGAGGTTTGCAAAGGATTCTGGGTAACAGAACCTGGTCAGAGCCCCACAAGTCAACCCATCTTGGATTCCCCTAGGTCTCTAGTTTTCAAAAATGCACAGGTTTGGTAGGTTTACCTAGGTGCCGGCTGAGCTAGAGGCCAAAATCTATAGGTAGGCACGTTACAAAAAACACCTCTGTTTTCTGTCAAAAAATGGAATGTGTCCACGTTGTGTTTTGGGGCATTTGCTGTGGCGGGCGCTAGGCCTACCCACACAGGTGAGGTATCATTTTTATCAGGAGACTTGGGGGAACACTGGGTGGAAGGAAATTTGTGGCTCCTCTCAGATTCCAGAACTTTCTGTCACCGAAATGTGAGGAGAATGTGTATTTTTAGCCAAATTTTGAGGTTTGCAAAGGATTCTGGGTAACAGAACCTGGTCAGATCCCCACAAGTCACCCCATCTTGGATTCCCCTAGACCTCTAGTTTTACAAAATGCACAGGTTTGGTAGGTTTCCCTAGGTGCCGGCTGAGCTAGAGGCCAAAATCTATAGGTAGGCACTTTGCAAAAAACACCTCTGTTTTCTGTCAAAAAATGGGATGTGTCCATGTTGTGTTTTGGGGCATTTCCTGTCGCGGGCGCTAGGCCTACCCACACAAGTGAGGTATCATTTGTATTGGGAGACTTGGGGGAACGCTGGGTGGAAGGACATTTGTGGCTCCTCTTAGATTCCAGAACTTTCTGTCACCGAAATGTGAGGAAAATGTGTTTTTTTTGTCAAATTTTGAGGTGTGCAAAGGATTCTGGGTAACAGAACCTGGTCAGAACCCCACAAGTCAACCCATCCTGGATTCCCTAGGTCTCTAGTTTTCAACAATGCACAGGTTTGGTAGGTTTCCCTAGGTGCCGGCTGAGCTAGAGGCCAAAATCTACAGGTAGGCACTTTGCAAAAAACACCTCTGTTTTCTGTCAAAAAATGGGATGTGTCCACGTTGTGTTTTGGGGCATTTCCTGTCGCGAGCGCTAGGCCTACCCACACAAGTGAGGTAGCATTTGTATCGGTAGACTTGGGGGAACGCTGGGTGGAAGGAAATTTGGGGCTCCTCTCAGATTCCAGAACTTTCTGTCACCGAAATGTGAGGTAAATGTGTTTTTTTTAGCCAAATTTTGAGGTTTGCAAAGGATTCTGGGTACCAGAACCTGGTCAGAGCCCCACAAGTCAACCCATCTTGGATTCCCCTAGGTCTCTAGTTTTCAAAAATGCACAGGTTTGGTAGGTTTCCCTAGGTGCCGGCTGAGCTAGAGGCCAAAATCTATAGGTAGGCACTTTGCAAAAAACACCTCTGTTTTCTGTCAAAAAATGGAATGTGTCCACGTTGTGTTTTGGGTCATTTGCTGTGGCGAGCGCTAGGCCTACCCACACAAGTGAGGTATCATTTTTATCAGGAGACTTGGGGGAACACTGGGTGGAAGGAAATTTGAGGCTCCTCTCAGATTCCAGAACTTTCTGTCACCGCAATGTGAAGAAAATGTGTTTTTTTTCAGCCAAATTTTGAGGTTTGCAAAGGATTCTGGGTAACAGAACCTGGTCAGAGCCCCACAAGTCTCCCCATCTTGGATTCCCTTAGGTCTCTAGTTTTCACAAATGCACAGGTTTGGTAGGTTTCCCTAGGTGCCGGCTGAGCTAGAGGCCAAAATCTACAGGTAGGCACGTTGCAAAAAACACCTCTGTTTTCTGTCAAAAAATGGGATGTGTCCATATTGTGTTTTGGGGCATTTCCTGTCGCTGGCGCTAGGCCTACCCACACAATTGAGGTATCATTTTTATCAGGAGTCTTGGGGGAAAGCTTGGTGGAAGGAAATTTGAGACTCCTCTTAGATTCCAGAACTTTCTGTCACCGAAATGTGAGGAAAATTTATTTTTTTAGCCAAATTTCGAGGTTTGCAAGGATTCTGGGTAACAGAACCTGGTCAGAGCCCCACAAGTCACCCCATCATGGATTCCCCTACGTCTCTAGTTTAAAAAAATTAACAGGTTTGGTAGGTTTCCCTAGGTGCCGGCGGAGCTAGATGCCAAAATCTGTAGGTAGGCACTTTGCAAAAAACACCTCTGCTTTCTGTCAAAAAATAGAATGTGTCCACGTTATGTTTTGGTGCATTTCCTTTCGCGAGCGCTAGGCCTACCCACACAAGTGAGGTATCAATTTTATCAGGAGACTTGGGGGAACACTGGGTGGAAGGAAATTTGAGGCTCCTCTTAGATTCCAGAACTTTCTGTCACCGCAATGTGAGGAAAAAGGTTTTTTTTTTAGCCAAATTTTGAGGTTTGCAAAGGATTCTGGGTAACAGAACTTGGTCAGAGCCCCACAAGTCACCCCATCTTGGATTCCCTTAGGTCTCTAGTTTTCACAAATGCACAGGTTTGGTAGGTGTCCCTAGGTGCCGGCTGAGCTAGAGGCCAAAATCTATAGGTAGGCACTTTGCAAAAAACACCTCTGTTTTCTGTCAAAAAATGGAATGTGTCCACGTTGTGTTTTGGGGCATTTCGTGTGGCGGGCGCTAGGCCTACCCACACAAGTGAGGGATCATTTTTATCAGGAGACTTGGGGGAACACTGGGTGGAAGGAAATTTGTGGCTCCCCTCAGATTCCAGAACTTTCTGTCTCCGAAATGTGAGGAAAATTTGTTTTTTTAGGCAAATTTTGAAGTTTGCAAAGGATTCTGGGTAACAGAACCTGGTTAGAGCCCCACAAGTCACCCATATTGGATTCTCCTAGGTCTGTAGTTTTAAAAAATTCAAAGGTTTGGTAGGTTTCCCTAGGTGCCAGCTGAGCTAGAGGCCAAAATCTGTAGGTAGGCACTTTGCAAAAAACACCTCTGTTTTCTGTCAAAAAATGCGATGTGTCCATGTTATGTTTTGGGGCATTTCCTGTCGCGAGCGCTAGGCCTACCCACACAAGTGAGGTATCAATTTTATCAGGAGGCTTGGGGGAACACTGGGTGGAAGGAAATTTGAGGCTCCTCTCAGATTCCAGAAATTTCTGTCACCGCAATGTGAGGAAAATGTGTTTTTTTTTAGCCAAACTTTGAGGTTTGCAAAGGATTCTGGGTAACAGAACCTGGTCAGAGGCCCACAAGTCACCCCATCTTGGATTCCCCTAGGTCTCTAGTTTTCACAAATGCACAGGTTTGGTAGGTTTCCCTAGGTGCCGGCTGAGCTAGAGGCCAAAATCTACAGGTAGGCACGTTGCAAAAAACACCTCTGTTTTCTGTCAAAAAATGGGATGTGTCCACATTGTGTTTTGGGGCATTTCCTGTGGTGGGCGCTAGGCCTACCCACACAGGTGAGGTATCATTTTTATCAGGAGACTTGGGGGAACACTGGGTGGAAGGAAATTTGTGGCTCCTCTCAGATTCCAGAACTTTCTGTCACCGAAATGTGAGGAGAATGTGTATTTTTAGCCAAATTTTGAGGTTTGCAAAGGATTCTGGGTAACAGAACCTGGTCAAATCCCCACAAGTCACCCCATCTTGGATTCCCCTAGACCTCTAGTTTTACACAATGCACAGGTTTGGTAGGTTTCCCTAGGAGCCGGCTGAGCTAGAGGCCAAAATCTATAGGTAGGCACTTTGCAAAAAACACCTCTGTTTTCTGTCAAAAAATGGGATGTGTCCATGTTGTGTTTTGGGGCATTTCCTGTCGCGGGCGCTAGGCCTACCCACACAAGTGAGGTATCATTTGTATTGGGAGACTTGGGGGAACGCTGGGTGGAAGGACATTTGTGGCTCCTCTTAGATTCCAGAACTTTCTGTCACCGAAATGTGAGAAAAATGTGTTTATTTTGTCAAATTTTGAGGTGTGCAATGGATTCTGGGTAACAGAACCTGGTAAGAGCCCCACAAGTCCCCCCATCTTGGATTCCCCCTAGGTTTCTAGTTTTCATAAATGCAATGGTTTGGTAGGTTTCCCTAGGTGCCGGCTGAACTAGAGGCCAAAATCTATAGGTAGGCACTTTGCAAAAAACTGCTCTGTTTTCTGTCAAAAAATGGGAGTGTCAACGTTGTGTTTTGGGGCATTTCCTGTCGTGGGCGCTAGGCCTACCCACACAAGTGAGGTATCATTTTTATCGGGAGACTTGGGGGAATGCTAGGTGGAAGGAAATTTGTGGCTCCTCCCAGATTCCAGAACTTTCTGTCACCGCAATGTGAGGAAAAAGGGTTTTTTTTTAGCCAAATTTTGAGGTTTGCAAAGGATTCTGGGTAACAGAACCTGGTCAGATCCCCACAAGTCACCCCATCTTGGATTCCCCTAGACCTCTAGTTTTACAAAATGCACAGGTTTGGTAGGTTTCCCTAGGTGCCGGCTGAGCTAGAGGCCAAAATCTATAGGTAGGCACTTTGCAAAAAACACCTCTGTTTTCTGTCAAAAAGTGGGATGTGTACATGTTGTGTTTTGGGGCACTTCCTGTGGCGGGCGCTAGGCCTACCCACACAAGTGAGGTATCATTTTCATCAGGAGACTTGGGGGAACACTGGGTGGAAGGAAATTTGTGGCTCCTCTCAGATTCCAGATCTTTCTGTCACCGAAATGTGATGAAAATGTGTATTTTTAGCCAAATTTTGAGGTTTGCAAAGGGTTCTGCGTAACAGAACCTGGT
The DNA here is from genome assembly GCF_031143425.1 of Pleurodeles waltl. Taxonomy (NCBI): domain Eukaryota; kingdom Metazoa; phylum Chordata; class Amphibia; order Caudata; family Salamandridae; genus Pleurodeles; species Pleurodeles waltl. The sequence continues at coordinate 642,979,819 of NC_090445.1, forward strand.
CAGATCCCCACAAGTCACCCCATCTTGGATTCCCCTAGGCCTCTACTTTTAAAAATGCACAGGTTTGGTAGGTTTCCCTAGGTGCCGGCTGAGCTAGAGGCCAAAATCTACAGGTAGGCACTTTGCAAAAAACACCTCTGTTTTCTGTCAAAAAATGGGATGTGTCCACGTTGTGTTTTGGGGCATTTCCTGTCGCGAGCGCTAGGCCTACCCACACAAGTGAGGTAGTATTTGAATCGGTAGACTTGGGGGAACGCTGGGTGGAAGGAAATTTGTGGCTCCTCTCAGATTCCAGAACTTTCTGTCACCGAAATGTGAGGTAAATGTGTTTTTTTAGCCAAATTTTGAGGTTTGCAAAGGATTCTGGGTACCAGAACCTGGTCAGAGCCCCACAAGTCAACCCATCTTGGATTCCCTTAGGTCTCTAGTTTTCAAAAATGCACAGGTTTGGTAGGTTTCCCTAGGTGCCGGCTGAGCTAGAGGCCAAAATCTATAGGTAGGCACTTTGCAAAAAACACCTCTGTTTTCTGTCAAAAAATGGAATGTGTCCACGTTGTGTTTTGGGTCATTTGCTGTGGCGAGCGCTAGGCCTACACACACAAGTGAGGTATCATTTTTATCAGGAGACTTGGGGGAACACTGGGTGGAAGGAAATTTGAGGCTCCTCTCAGATTCCAGAACTTTCTGTCACCGCAATGTGAAGAAAATGTGTTTTTTTTCAGCCAAATTTTGAGGTTTGCAAAGGATTCTGGGTAACAGAACCTGGTCAGAGCCCCACAAGTCACCCCATCTTGGATTCCCTTAGGTCTCTAGTTTTCACAAATGCACAGGTTTGGTAGGTTTCCCTAGGTGCCGGCTGAGCTAGAGGCCAAAATCTACAGGTAGGCACGTTGCAAAAAACACCTCTGTTTTCTGTCAAAAAATGGGATGTGTCCACATTGTGTTTTGGGGCATTTCCTGTCGCTGGCGCTAGGCCTACCCACACAATTGAGGTATCATTTTTATCAGGAGTCTTGGGGGAAAGCTTGGTGGAAGGAAATTTGAGACTCCTCTCAGATTCCAGAACTTTCTGTCACCGAAATGTGAGGAAAATTAATTTTTTTAGCCAAATTTCGAGGTTTGCAAGGATTCTGGGTAACAGAACCTGGTCAGAGCCCCACAAGTCACCCCATCATGGATTCCCCTACGTCTCTAGTTTTAAAAAATTAACAGGTTTGGTAGGTTTCCCTAGGTGCCGGCTGAGCTAGATACCAAAATCTGTAGGTAGGCACTTTGCAAAAAACACCTCTGTTTTCTGTAAAAAAATGGGATGTGTCACCGTTGTGTTTTGGGGCATTTCCTGTTGCGGGCACTAAGCCTACCCACACAAGTGAGGTATCAATTTTATCGGGAGACTTGGGGGAACGCTGGGTGGAAGGAAATTTGTGGCTCCTCTCAGATTCCATAACTTTCTGTCACCGCAATGTGAGGAAAATATGTTTTCTTAGCCATATTGTGAGGTTTGCAAAGGATTCTGGGTAACAGAACCTGGTCAGAGCCCCACAAGTCACCCCATCTTGGATTCCCCTAGGTCTCTAGTTTTAAAAAATTCACAGGTTTGGTAGGTTTCCCTAGGTGCCGGCTGAGCTAGAGGCCAAAATCTATAGGTAGGCACTTTGCAAAAAACACCTCTGTTTTCTGTGAAAAAAATGGGATGTGTCCACTTTGTGTTTTGGGGCATTTCCTGTTGTGGGCGCTAGGCCTACCCACACAAGTGAGGTATCATTTTTTTCAGGAGACTTGGGGGAACGCTGGGTGGAAGGAAATTTGTTGCTCCTCTCAGATTCCAGAACTTTCTTTCACCGAAATGTGAGGAAAATGTGTTTTTTTAGCCTTATATTGAGGTTTGCAAAGGATTCTGGGTAACAGAACCTGGGCAGTGCCCCACAAGTCACCCCATCTTGGATTCCCCTGGGCCTCTAGTTTTCAAAAATGCACAGGTTTGGTAGGTTTCCCTAGGTGCAGGCTGAGCTAGAGGCCAAAATCTATAGGTAAGCACTTTGCAAAAAACACCTCTGTTTCCTGTCAAAAAATGGGAGTGTCAACGTTGTGTTTTGGGGCATTTCCTGTCGTGGGCGCTAGGCCTACCCACACAAGTGAGGTATCATTTTTATCGGGAGACTTGGGGGAATGCTGGGTGGAAGGAAATTTGTGGCTCCTCCCAGATTCCAGAACTTTCTGTCACCAAAATATGATGAAAATTTGTTTTTTTAGCCAAACTTTGAGGTTTGCAATGGATTCTGGGTAACAGAACCTGGTAAGAGCCCCTCAAGTCCCCCCATCTTGGATTCCCCCTAGGTTTCTAGTTTTCATAAATGCACAGGTTTGGTAGGTTTCCCTAGGTGCCGGCTGAGCTAGATGCCAAAATCTATAGGTAGGCACTTTGCAAAAAACACCTCTGTTTTCTATCAAAAAATGGGATGTTTCCACGTTGTGTTTTGGGGCATTTCCTGTGGCGGGTGCTAGGCCTACCCACACAAGTGAGGTATCATTTTTATCAGGATACTTGGGGGAACACTGGGTGGAAGGACATTTGTGGCTCCCCTCAGATTCCAGAACTTTCTGTCACCGAAATGTGAGGAAAATGTGTTTTTTTAGCCAATTTTTTAGATTTGCAAAGGATTCTGGGTAACAGAACCTGGTCAGAGCCCCACAAGTCACCCATCTTGGATTCCCCCAGGTCTGTAGTTTTAAAAAATTCACAGGTTTGGTAGGTTTTCCTAGGTGCCAGCTGGGCTAGAGGCCAAAATCTGTAGGTAGACACTTTGCAAAAAACACCTCTGTTTTCGGTCAAAAAATGCGATGTGTCCACGTTATGTTTTGGGACATTTCCTGTCGCGAGCGCTAGGCATACCCACACAAGTGAGGTATCACTTTTATCAGGAGACTTGGGGGAACACTGGGTGGAAGGAAATTTGAGGCTCCTCTCATATTCCAGAACTTTCTGTCACCGAAATGTGAGGAAAATGTGTTTTTTTAGCCATATATTGAGGTTTGCAAAGGATTCTGGGTAACAGAACCTGGGCAGTGCCCCACAAGTCACCCCATCTTGGATTCCCCTGGGCCTCTAGTTTTCAAAAATGCACAGGTTTGGTAGGTTTCCCTAGGTGCAGGCTGAGCTAGAGGCCAAAATCTATAGGTAAGCACTTTGCAAAAAACACCTCTGTTTTCTGTAAAAAAATGGGAGTGTCAACGTTGTGTTTTGGGGCATTTCCTGTCGTGGGCGCTAGGCCTACCCACACAAGTGAGGTATCATTTTTATCGGGAGACTTGGGGGAATGCTAGGTGGAAGGAAATTTGTGGCTCCTCCCAGATTCCAGAACTTTCTGTCACCAAAATATGATGAAAATGTGTTTTTTTAGCCAAACTTTGAGGTTTGCAATGGATTCTGGGTAACAGAACCTGGTAAGAGCCCCTCAAGTCCCCCCATCTTGGATTCCCCCTAGGTTTCTAGTTTTCATAAATGCACAGGTTTGGTAGGTTTCCCTAGGTGCCGGCTGAGCTAGATGCCAAAATCTATAGGTAGGCACTTTGCAAAAAACACCTCTGTTTTCTATCAAAAAATGGGATGTGTCCACTTTGTGTTTTGGGGCATTTCCTGTCGTAGGCGCCAGGCCTACCCACACAAGTGAGGTATCATTTTTATCAGGAGACTTGGGGGAACGCTGGGTAGAAGGAAATTTGTGGCTCCTCTCAGATTCCAGAACTTTCTGTCACCAAAATGTGAGGAAAATGTGGGTTTTTGTAGCCAAATTTTGAGGTTTGCAAAGGATTCTGGGTACCAGAACCTGGTCAGAGCCCCACAAGTCAACCCATCTTGGATTCCCCTAGGTCTCTAGTTTTCAAAAATGCACAGGTTTGGTAGGTTTCCCTAGGTGCCGGCTGAGCTAGAGGCCAAAATCTATAGGTAGGCACTTTGAAAAAAACACCTCTGTTTTCTGTCAAAAAATTGAATGTGTCCACGTTGTGTTTTGGGGCATTTGCTGTGGCGGGCGCTAGGCCTACCCACACAAGTGAGGTATCATTTTTATCAGGAGACTTGGGGGAACACTGGGTGGAAGGACTTTGTTGGCTCCCCTCAGATTCCAGAACTTTCTGTCACCGAAATGTGAGGAAAATGTGTTTTTTTAGCCAATTTTTGAGATTTGCAAAGGATTCTGGGTAACAGAACCTGGTCAGAGCCCCACAAGTCACCCATCTTGGATTCCCCCAGGTCTGTAGTTTATAAAAATTCACAGGTTTGGTAGGTTTTCCTAGGTGCCAGCTGGGCTAGAGGCCAAAATCTGTAGGTAGGCACTTTGCAAAAAACACCTCTGTTTTCGGTCAAAAAATGCGATGTGTCCACGTTATGTTTTGGGACATTTCCTGTCGCGAGCGCTAGGCCTACCCACACAAGTGAGGTATCACTTTTATCAGGAGACTTGGGGGAACACTGGGTGGAAGGAAATTTGAGGCTCCTCTCGGATTCCAGAACTTTCTGTCACCGAAATGTGAGGAAAATGTGTTTTTTTAGCCATATATTGAGGTTTGCAAAGGATTCTGGGTAACAGAACCTGGGCAGTGCCCCACAAGTCACCCCATCTTGGATTCCCCTGGGCCTCTAGTTTTAAAAAATGCACAGGTTTGGTAGGTTTCCCTAGGTGCAGGATGAGCTAGAGGCCAAAATCTATAGGTAAGCACTTTGCAAAAAACACCTCTGTTTTCTGTAAAAAAATGGGAGTGTCAACGTTGTGTTTTGGGGCATTTCCTGTCGTGGGCGCTAGGCCTACCCACACAAGTGAGGTATCATTTTTATCGGGAGACTTGGGGGAATGCTAGGTGGAAGGAAATTTGTGACTCCTCCCAGATTCCAGAACTTTCTGTCACCAAAATATGATAAAAATGTGTTTTTTTAGCCAAACTTTGAGGTTTGCAATGGATTCTGGGTAACAGAACCTGGTAAGAGCCCCTCAAGTCCCCCCATCTTGGATTCCCCCTAGGTTTCTAGTTTTCATAAATGCACAGGTTTGGTAGGTTTCCCTAGGTGCCGGCTGAGCTAGATGCCAAAATCTATAGGTAGGCACTTTGCAAAAAACACCTCTGTTTTCTATCAAAAAATGGGATGTGTCCACTTTGTGTTTTGGGGCATTTCCTGTCGTAGGCGCCAGGCCTACCCACACAAGTGAGGTATCATTTTTATCAGGAGACTTGGGGGAACGCTGGGTAGAAGGAAATTTGTGGCTCCTCTCAGATTCCAGAACTTTCTGTCACCAAAATGTGAGGAGAATGTGTATTTTTAGCCAAATTTTGAGGTTTGCAAAGGATTCTGGGTAACAGAACCTGGTCAAATCCCCACAAGTCACCCCATCTTGGATTCCCCTGGGCCTCTAGTTTTAAAAAATGCACAGGTTTGGTAGGTTTCCCTAGGTGCCGGCTGAGCTACATGCCAAAATCTATAGGTAGTCACTTTGCAAAAAACACCTCTGTTTTCTATCAAAAAATGGGATGTGTCCACTTTGTGTTTTGTGGCATTTCCTGTCGTAGGCGCCAGGCCTACCCACACAAGTGAGGTATCATTTTTATCAGGAGACTTGGGGGAACGCTGGGTAGAAGGAAATTTGTGGCTCCTCTCAGATTCCAGAACTTTCTGTCACCGAAATGTGAGGAAAATTTGTTTTTTTAGCCATATATTGAGGTTTGCAAAGGATTCTGGGTAACAGAACCTGGGCAGTGCCCCACAAGTCACCCCATCTTGGATTCCCCTGGGCCTCTAGTTTTAAAAAATGCACAGGTTTGGTAGGTTTCCCTAGGTGCAGGATGAGCTAGAGGCCAAAATCTATAGGTAAGCACTTTGCAAAAAACACCTCTGTTTTCTGTAAAAAAATGGGAGTGTCAACGTTGTGTTTTGGGGCATTTCCTGTCGTGGGCGCTAGGCCTACCCACACAAGTGAGGTATCATTTTTATCGGGAGACTTGGGGGAATGCTAGGTGGAAGGAAATTTGTGACTCCTCCCAGATTCCAGAACTTTCTGTCACCAAAATATGATGAAAATGTGTTTTTTTAGCCAAACTTTGAGGTTTGCAATGGATTCTGGGTAACAGAACCTGGTAAGAGCCCCTCAAGTCCCCCCATCTTGGATTCCCCCTAGGTTTCTAGTTTTCATAAATGCACAGGTTTGGTAGGTTTCCCTAGGTGCCGGCTGAGCTAGAGGCCAAAATCTATAGGTAGGCACTTTGAAAAAAACACCTCTGTTTTCTGTCAAAAAATTGAATGTGTCCACGTTGTGTTTTGGGGCATTTGCTGTGGCGGGCGCTAGGCCTACCCACACAAGTGAGGTATCATTTTTATCAGGAAACTTGGGGGAACACTGGGTGGAAGGAAATTTGTGGCTCCCCTCAGATTCCAGAACTTTCTGTCACCGAAATGTCAGGAAAATGTGTTTTTTTAGCCACATTTTGAGATTTGCAAAGGATTCTGGGTAACAGAACCTTGTCAGAGCCCCACAAGTCACCCATCTTGGATTCCCCTATGTCTGTAGTTTTCAAAAATTCACAGGTTTGGTAGGTTTCCCTAGGTCCCAGCTGAGCTAGAGGCCAAAATCTGTAGGTAGGCACTTTGCAAAAAACACCTCTGTTTTCTGTCAAATAATGGGATGTGTCCACTTTGTGTTTTGGGGCTTTTCCTGTCGTAGGCGCTAGGCCTACCCACACAAGTGAGGTATCATTTTTATCAGGAGACTTGGGGGAACGCTAGGTGGAAGGACATTTGTGGCTCCTCTCAGATTCCAGAACTTTCTGCCACCGAAATGTCAGGAAAATGTGTTTTTTAGCCAAATTTGGATGTTTGCAAAGGATTCTGGGTAACAGAACATGGTCAGAGCCCCACAAGTCACCCCATCTTGGATTCCCCTAGGTCTCTAGTTTCACAAATGCACATGTTTGGTAGGGTTCCCTAGGTGCTGGCTGAGCTAGAGGACAAAATCTACAGGTAGGCACTTTGCAAAAACACACCTCTGTTTTCTGTCAAGAAATGGGATGTGTCCATTTTGTGTTTTGGGGCATTTCCTGTCACGGGCGCTAGGCCTTCCCACACAAGTGAGGTATCATTTTTATCGGGAGACTTGGGGGAACACTGGGTGGAAGGAAATTCATGGCTCCTCTCAGATTCCAGAACTTTTTGTCACCGAAATATGAGGAAAATGTGTTTTTTTAGCCAAATGTTGAGGTTTGCAAAGGATTCTGGGTAACAGAACCTGGTCAGAGCCCCACAAGTCACCCCATCTTGGATTGCCGTAGGTTTCTAGTTTTCAACAATCCACAGGTTTGGTAGGTTTCCCTAGGTGCCGGCTGAGCTAGAGGCCAAAATCTATAGGTAGCCACTTTGCAAAAAACACCTCTGTTTTCTGTCAAAAAATGGGATGTGTCTACTTTGTGTTTTTGGGGCATTTCCTGTGGCGGGCGCTAGGCCTACCCACACAAGTGAGGTATCATTTTTATCAGGAGACTTGGGGGAACACTGGGTAGAAGGAAATTTGTGGCTCCTCTCAGATTCCAGAACTTTCTGTCACCAAAGTGTGAGGAAAATGTGTTTTTTTTAGCCAAATTTTGAGGTTTGCAAAGGATTCTGGGTAACAGAACTTGGTCAGAGCCCCACAAGTCACCCCATCTTGGATTCCCTTAGGTCTCTAGTTTTCACAAATGCACAGGTTTGGTAGGTTTCCCTAGGTGCCGGCTGAGCTAGAGGCCAAAATCTACAGGTAGGCACGTTGCAAAAAACACCTCTGTTTTCTGTCAAAAAATGGGATGTGTCCACATTGTGTTTTGGGGCATTTCCTGTCGCTGGCGCTAGGCCTACCCACACAATTGAGGTATCATTTTTATCGGGAGTCTTGGGGGAAAGCTTGGTGGAAGGAAATTTGAGACTCCTCTCAGATTCCAGAACTTTCTGTCACCGAAATGTGAGGAAAATTTATTTTTTGGGCCAAATTTTGAGGTTTGCAAGGATTCTGGGTAACAGAACCTGGTCAGAGCCCCACAAGTCACCCCATCATGGATTGCCCTACGTCTCTAGTTTAAAAAAATTAACAGGTTTGGTAGGTTTCCCTAGGTGCCGGCTGAGCTAGATACCAAAATCTGTAGGTAGGCACTTTGCAAAAAACACCTCTGTTTTCTGTAAAAAAATGGGATATGTCACCGTTGTGTTTTGGGGCATTTCCTGTTGCGGGCACTAAGCCTACCCACACAAGTGAGGTATCAATTTTATCGGGAGACTTGGGGGAACGCTGGGTGGAAGGAAATTTGTGGCTCCTCTCAGATTCCATAACTTTCTGTCACCGCAATGTGAGGAAAATATGTTTTCTTAGCCAAATTGTGAGGTTTGCAAAGGATTCTGGGTAACAGAACCTGGTCAGAGCCCCACAAGTCACCCCATCTTGGATTCCCCTAGGTCTCTAGTTTTAAAAAATTCACAGGTTTGGTAGGTTTCCCTAGGTGCCGGCTGAGCTAGAGGCCAAAATCTATAGGTAGGCACTTTGCAAAAAACACCTCTGTTTTCTGTCAAAAAATGGGATGTGTCCACTTTGTGTTTTGGGGCATTTCCTGTTGTAGGCGCTAGGCCTACCCACACAAGTGAGGTATCATTTTTATCAGGAGACTTGGGGGAACGCTGGGTGGAAGGATATTTGTGGCTCCTCTCAGATTCCAGAACTTTCTGTCACCGAAATGAGAGGAAAATGTGTTTTTTTAGCCAAATTTTGAGGTTTGCAAAGGATTCTGGGTAACAGAACCTGGGCAGTGCCCCACAAGTCACCCCATCTTGGATTCCCCTGGGCCTCTCGTTTTCAAAAATGCACAGGTTTGGTAGGTTTCCCTAGGTGCCGGCTGAGATAGAGGCCAAAACCTACAGGTAGCCACTTTGCAAAAACACCTCTGTTTTCTGTCAAAAAATGGGATGTTTCCACGTTGTGTTTTGGGGCATTTCCTGTTGCGGGCACTAGGCCTACCCACACAAGTGAGGTATCATTTTATCAGGAGACTTGGGGGAACACTGGGTGGAAGGAAATTTGTGGCTCCTCTCAGATTCCAGAACTTTCTGCCACCGAAATGTCAGGAAAATGTGTTTTTTTAGCCAAATTTTGATGTTTGCAAAGGATTCTGGGTAACAGAACATGGTCAGAGCCCCACAAGTCACCCCATCTTGGATTCCCCTAGGTCTCTAGTTTCACAAATGCACAGGTTTGGTAGGGTTCCCTAGGTGCTGGCTGAGCTAGAGGCCAAAATCTACAGGTAGGCACTTTGCAAAAACACACCTCTGTTTTCTGTCAAAAAATGGGATGTGTCCATTTTGTGTTTTGGGGCATTTCCTGTCATGGGCGCTAGGCCTTCCCACACAAGTGAGGTATCATTTTTATCGGGAGACTTGGGGGAACACTGGGTGGAAGGAAATTCATGGCTCCTCTCAGATTCCAGAACTTTTTGTCACCGAAATATGAGGAAAATGTGTTTTTTTAGCCAAATTTTGAGGTTTTCTAAAGGATTCTGGGTAACAGAATCTGGTCAGAGCCCCACAAGTCACCCCATCTTGGATTGCCGTACGTTTCTAGTTTTCAACAATCCACAGGTTTGGTAGGTTTCCCTAGGTGCCGGCTGAGCTAGAGGCCAAAATCTATAGGTAGCCACTTTGCAAAAAACACCTCTGTTTTCTGTCAAAAAATGGGATGTGTCCACGTTGTGTTTTTGGGGCATTTCCTGTGGGGGGCGCTAGGCCTACCCACACAAGTGAGGTATAATTTTTATCAGGAGACTTGGGGGAACACTGGGTGGAAGGAAATTTGTGGCTCCTCTCAGATTCCAGAACTTTCTGTCACCAAAGTTTGAGGAAAATGTGTTTTTTTTAGCCAAATTTTGAGGTTTGCAAAGGATTGTGGGTAACAGAACTTGGTCAGAGCCCCACAAGTCACCCCATCTTGGATTCCCTTAGGTCTCTAGTTTTCACAAATGCACAGGTTTGGTAGGTTTCCCTAGGTGCCGGCTGAGCTAGAGGCCAAAATCTACAGGTAGGCACGTTGCAAAAAACACCTCTGTTTTCTGTCAAAAAATGGGATGTGTCCACATTGTGTTTTGGGGCATTTCCTGTCGCTGGCGCTAGGCCTACCCACACAATTGAGGTATCATTTTTATCGGGAGTCTTGGGGGAAAGCTTGGTGGAAGGAAATTTGAGACTCCTCTCAGATTCCAGAACTTTCTGTCACCGAAATGTGAGGAAAATTTATTTTTTGGGCCAAATTTTGAGGTTTGCAAGGATTCTGGGTAACAGAACCTGGTCAGAGCCCCACAAGTCACCCCATCATGGATTCCCCTACGTCTCTAGTTTTAAAAAATTAACAGGTTTGGTAGGTTTCCCTAGGTGCCGGCTGAGCTAGATACCAAAATCTGTAGGTAGGCACTTTGCAAAAAACACCTCTGTTTTCTGTAAAAAAATGGGATGTGTCACCGTTGTGTTTTGGGGCATTTCCTGTTGCGGGCACTAAGCCTACCCACACAAGTGAGGTATCAATTTTATCGGGAGACTTGGGGGAACGCTGGGTGGAAGGAAATTTGTGGCTCCTCTGAGATTCCATAACTTTCTGTCACCGCAATGTGAGGAAAATATGTTTTCTTAGCCAAATTGTGAGGTTTGCAAAGGATTCTGGGTAACAGAACCTGGTCAGAGCCCCACAAGTCACCCCATCTTGGATTCCCCTAGGTCTCTAGTTTTAAAAAATTCACAGGTTTGGTAGGTTTCCCTAGGTGCCGGCTGAGCTAGAGGCCAAAATCTATAGGTAGGCACTTTGCAAAAAACACCTCTGTTTTCTGTGAAAAAATGGGATGTGTCCACTTTGTGTTTTGGGGCATTTCCTGTCGTGGGCGCTAGGCCTACCCACACAAGTGAGGTATCATTTTTTTCAGGAGACTTGGGGGAACGCTGGGTGGAAGGAAATTTGTTGCTCCTCTCAGATTCCAGAACTTTCTGTCACCGAAATGTGAGGAAAATTTGTTTTTTTAGCCATATATTGAGGTTTGCAAAGGATTCTGGGTAACAGAACCTGGGCAGTGCCCCACAAGTCACCCCATCTTGGATTCCCCTGGGCCTCTAGTTTTCAAAAATGCACAGGTTTGGTAGGTTTCCCTAGGTGCAGGCTGAGCTAGAGGCCAAAATCTATAGGTAAGCACTTTGCAAAAAACACCTCTGTTTCCTGTCAAAAAAATGGGAGTGTCAACGTTGTGTTTTGGGGCATTTCCTGTCGTGGGCGCTAGGCCTACCCACACAAGTGAGGTATCATTTTTATCGGGAAACTTGGGGGAATGCTGGGTGGAAGGAAATTTGTGGCTCCTCCCAGATTCCAGAACTTTCTGTCACCAAAATATGATGAAAATGTGTTTTTTTAGCCAAACTTTGAGGTTTGCAATGGATTCTGGGTAACAGAACCTGGTAAGAGCCCCACAAGTCCCCCCATCTTGGATTCCCCCTAGGTTTCTAGTTTTCATAAATGCACAGGTTTGGTAGATTTCCCTAGGTGCCGGCTGAGCTAGAGGCCAAAATCTATAGGTAGGCACTTTGCAAAAAACACCTCTGTTTTCTGTCAAAAAATGGGATGTTTCCATGTTGTGTTTTGGGGCATTTCCTGTTGCGGGCACTAGGCCTACCCACACAAGTGAGGTATCATTTTATCAGGAGACTTGGGGGAACACTGGGTGGAAGGAAATTTGTTGCTCCTCTCAGATTCCAGAACTTTCTGTCACCGAAATGTGAGGAAAATGTGTTTTTTTAGCCATATATTGAGGTTTGCAAAGGATTCTGGGTAACAGAACCTGGGCAGTGCCCCACAAGTCACCCCATCTTGGATTCCCCTGGGCCTCTAGTTTTCAAAAATGCACAGGTTTGGTAGGTTTCCCTAGGTGCAGGCTGAGCTAGAGGCCAAAATCTATAGGTAAGCACTTTGCAAAAAACACCTCTGTTTCCTGTCAAAAAAATGGGAGTGTCAACGTTGTGTTTTGGGGCATTTCCTGTCGTGGGCGCTAGGCCTACCCACACAAGTGAGGTATCATTTTTATCGGGAGACTTGGGGGAATGCTGGGTGGAAGGAAATTTGTGGCTCCTCCCAGATTCCAGAACTTTCTGTCACCAAAATATGATGAAAATGTGTTTTTTTAGCCAAACTTTGAGGTTTGCAATGGATTCTGGGTAACAGAACCTGGTAAGAGCCCCACAAGTCCCCCCATCTTGGATTCCCCCTAGGTTTCTAGTTTTCATAAATGCACAGGTTTGGTAGATTTCCCTAGGTGCCGGCTGAGCTAGAGGCCAAAATCTATAGGTAGGCACTTTGCAAAAAACACCTCTGTTTTCTGTCAAAAAATGGGATGTTTCCATGTTGTGTTTTGGGGCATTTCCTGTTGCGGGCACTAGGCCTACCCACACAAGTGAGGTATCATTTTATCAGGAGACTTGGGGGAACACTGGGTGGAAGGAAATTTGTTGCTCCTCTCAGATTCCAGAACTTTCTGTCACCGAAATGTGAGGAAAATGTGTTTTTTTAGCCATATATTGAGGTTTGCAAAGGATTCTGGGTAACAGAACCTGGGCAGTGCCCCACAAGTCACCCCATCTTGGATTCCCCTGGGCCTCTAGTTTTCAAAAATGCACAGGTTTGGTAGGTTTCCCTAGGTGCAGGCTGAGCTAGAGGCCAAAATCTATAGGTAAGCACTTTGCAAAAAACACCTCCGTTTCCTGTCAAAAAATGGGACTGTCAACGTTGTGTTTTGGGGCATTTCCTGTCGTGGGCGCTCGGCCTACCCACACAAGTGAGGTATCATTTTTATCGGGAGACTTAAGGGAATGCTGGGTGGAAGGAAATGTGTGGCTCCTCCCAGATTCCAGAACTTTCTGTCACCAAAATATGATGAAAATGTGTTTTTTTAGCCACATTTTGAGATTTGCAAAGGATTCTGGGTAACAGAACCTGGTCAGAGCCCCACAAGTCACCCATCTTGGATTCCCCTGGGCCTCTCGTTTTCAAAAATGCACAGGTTTGGTAGGTTTCCCTAGGTGCCGGCTGAGATAGAGGCCAAAACCTACAGGTAGCCACTTTGCAAAAACACCTCTGTTTTCTGTCAAAAAATGGGATGTTTCCACGTTGTGTTTTGGGGCATTTCCTGTTGCGGGCACTAGGCCTACCCACACAAGTGAGGTATCATTTTATCAGGAGACTTGGGGGAACACTGGGTGGAAGGAAATTTGTGGCTCCTCTCAGATTCCAGAACTTTCTGCCACCGAAATGTCAGGAAAATGTGTTTTTTTAGCCAAATTTTGATGTTTGCAAAGGATTCTGGGTAACAGAACATGGTCAGAGCCCCACAAGTCACCCCATCTTGGATTCCCCTAGGTCTCTAGTTTCACAAATGCACAGGTTTGGTAGGGTTCCCTAGGTGCTGGCTGAGCTAGAGGCCAAAATCTACAGGTAGGCACTTTGCAAAAACACACCTCTGTTTTCTGTCAAAAAATGGGATGTGTCCATTTTGTGTTTTGGGGCATTTCCTGTCATGGGCGCTAGGCCTTCCCACACAAGTGAGGTATCATTTTTATCGGGAGACTTGGGGGAACACTGGGTGGAAGGAAATTCATGGCTCCTCTCAGATTCCAGAACTTTTTGTCACCGAAATATGAGGAAAATGTGTTTTTTTAGCCAAATTTTGAGGTTTTCTAAAGGATTCTGGGTAACAGAATCTGGTCAGAGCCCCACAAGTCACCCCATCTTGGATTGCCGTACGTTTCTAGTTTTCAACAATCCACAGGTTTGGTAGGTTTCCCTAGGTGCCGGCTGAGCTAGAGGCCAAAATCTATAGGTAGCCACTTTGCAAAAAACACCTCTGTTTTCTGTCAAAAAATGGGATGTGTCCACGTTGTGTTTTTGGGGCATTTCCTGTGGGGGGCGCTAGGCCTACCCACACAAGTGAGGTATAATTTTTATCAGGAGACTTGGGGGAACACTGGGTGGAAGGAAATTTGTGGCTCCTCTCAGATTCCAGAACTTTCTGTCACCAAAGTTTGAGGAAAATGTGTTTTTTTTAGCCAAATTTTGAGGTTTGCAAAGGATTGTGGGTAACAGAACTTGGTCAGAGCCCCACAAGTCACCCCATCTTGGATTCCCTTAGGACTCTAGTTTTCACAAATGCACAGGTTTGGTAGGTTTCCCTAGGTGCCGGCTGAGCTAGAGGCCAAAATCTACAGGTAGGCACGTTGCAAAAAACACCTCTGTTTTCTGTCAAAAAATGGGATGTGTCCACATTGTGTTTTGGGGCATTTCCTGTCGCTGGCGCTAGGCCTACCCACACAATTGAGGTATCATTTTTATCGGGAGTCTTGGGGGAAAGCTTGGTGGAAGGAAATTTGAGACTCCTCTCAGATTCCAGAACTTTCTGTCACCGAAATGTGAGGAAAATTTATTTTTTGGGCCAAATTTTGAGGTTTGCAAGGATTCTGGGTAACAGAACCTGGTCAGAGCCCCACAAGTCACCCCATCATGGATTCCCCTACGTCTCTAGTTTTAAAAAATTTACAGGTTTGGTAGGTTTCCCTAGGTGCCGGCTGAGCTAGATACCAAAATCTGTAGGTAGGCACTTTGCAAAAAACACCTCTGTTTTCTGTAAAAAAATGGGATGTGTCACCGTTGTGTTTTGGGGCATTTCCTGTTGCGGGCACTAAGCCTACCCACACAAGTGAGGTATCAATTTTATCGGGAGACTTGGGGGAACGCTGGGTGGAAGGAAATTTGTGGCTCCTCTGAGATTCCATAACTTTCTGTCACCGCAATGTGAGGAAAATATGTTTTCTTAGCCAAATTGTGAGGTTTGCAAAGGATTCTGTGTAACAGAACCTGGTCAGAGCCCCACAAGTCACCCCATCTTGGATTCCCCTAGGTCTCTAGTTTTAAAAAATTCACAGGTTTGGTAGGTTTCCCTAGGTGCCGGCTGAGCTAGAGGCCAAAATCTATAGGTAGGCACTTTGCAAAAAACACCTCTGTTTTCTGTGAAAAAATGGGATGTGTCCACTTTGTGTTTTGGGGCATTTCCTGTCGTGGGCGCTAGGCCTACCCACACATGTGAGGTATCATTTTTTTCAGGAGACTTGGGGGAACGCTGGGTGGAAGGAAATTTGTTGCTCCTCTCAGATTCCAGAACTTTCTGTCACCGAAATGTGAGGAAAATTTGTTTTTTTAGCCATATATTGAGGTTTGCAAAGGATTCTGGGTAACAGAACCTGGGCAGTGCCCCACAAGTCACCCCATCTTGGATTCCCCTGGGCCTCTAGTTTTCAAAAATGCACAGGTTTGGTAGGTTTCCCTAGGTGCAGGCTGAGCTAGAGGCCAAAATCTATAGGTAAGCACTTTGCAAAAAACACCTCTGTTTCCTGTCAAAAAAATGGGAGTGTCAACGTTGTGTTTTGGGGCATTTCCTGTCGTGGGCGCTAGGCCTACCCACACAAGTGAGGTATCATTTTTATCGGGAAACTTGGGGGAATGCTGGGTGGAAGGAAATTTGTGGCTCCTCCCAGATTCCAGAACTTTCTGTCACCAAAATATGATGAAAATGTGTTTTTTTAGCCAAACTTTGAGGTTTGCAATGGATTCTGGGTAACAGAACCTGGTAAGAGCCCCACAAGTCCCCCCATCTTGGATTCCCCCTAGGTTTCTAGTTTTCATAAATGCACCGGTTTGGTAGATTTCCCTAGGTGCCGGCTGAGCTAGAGGCCAAAATCTATAGGTAGGCACTTTGCAAAAAACACCTCTGTTTTCTGTCAAAAAATGGGATGTTTCCATGTTGTGTTTTGGGGCATTTCCTGTTGCGGGCACTAGGCCTACCCACACAAGTGAGGTATCATTTTATCAGGAGACTTGGGGGAACACTGGGTGGAAGGAAATTTGTTGCTCCTCTCAGATTCCAGAACTTTCTGTCACCGACATGTGAGGAAAATGTGTTTTTTTAGCCATATATTGAGGTTTGCAAAGGATTCTGGGTAACAGAACCTGGGCAGTGCCCCACAAGTCACCCCATCTTGGATTCCCCTGGGCCTCTAGTTTTCAAAAATGCACAGGTTTGGTAGGTTTCCCTAGGTGCAGGCTGAGCTAGAGGCCAAAATCTATAGGTAAGCACTTTGCAAAAAACACCTCTGTTTCCTGTCAAAAAAATGGGAGTGTCAACGTTGTGTTTTGGGGCATTTCCTGTCGTGGGCGCTAGGCCTACCCACACAAGTGAGGTATCATTTTTATCGGGAGACTTGGGGGAATGCTGGGTGGAAGGAAATTTGTGGCTCCTCCCAGATTCCAGAACTTTCTGTCACCAAAATATGATGAAAATGTGTTTTTTTAGCCAAACTTTGAGGTTTGCAATGGATTCTGGGTAACAGAACCTGGTAAGAGCCCCACAAGTCCCCCCATCTTGGATTCCCCCTAGGTTTCTAGTTTTCATAAATGCACAGGTTTGGTAGATTTCCCTAGGTGCCGGCTGAGCTAGAGGCCAAAATCTATAGGTAGGCACTTTGCAAAAAACACCTCTGTTTTCTGTCAAAAAATGGGATGTTTCCATGTTGTGTTTTGGGGCATTTCCTGTTGCGGGCACTAGGCCTACCCACACAAGTGAGGTATCATTTTATCAGGAGACTTGGGGGAACACTGGGTGGAAGGAAATTTGTTGCTCCTCTCAGATTCCAGAACTTTCTGTCACCGAAAAGTGAGGAAAATGTGTTTTTTTAGCCATATATTGAGGTTTGCAAAGGATTCTGGGTAACAGAACCTGGGCAGTGCCCCACAAGTCACCCCATCTTGGATTCCCCTGGGCCTCTAGTTTTCAAAAATGCACAGGTTTGGTAGGTTTCCCTAGGTGCAGGCTGAGCTAGAGGCCAAAATCTATAGGTAAGCACTTTGCAAAAAACACCTCCGTTTCCTGTCAAAAAATGGCACTGTCAACGTTGTGTTTTGGGGCATTTCCTGTCGTGGGCGCTAGGCCTACCCACACAAGTGAGGTATCATTTTTATCGGGAGACTTAAGGGAATGCTGGGTGGAAGGAAATGTGTGGCTCCTCCCAGATTCCAGAACTTTCTGTCACCAAAATATGATGAAAATGTGTTTTTTTAGCCAAACTTTGAGGTTTGCAATGGATTCTGGGTAACAGAACCTGGTAAGAGCCCCACAAGTCCCCCCCTCTTGGATTCCCCCTAGGTTTCTAGTTTTCATAAATGTACAGGTTTGGTAGGTTTCCCTAGGTGCCGGCTGAGCTAGAGGCCAAAATCTATAGGTAGGCACTTTGCAAAAAAACCCTCTGTTTTCTGTCAAAAAATGGGATGTGTCCACTTTGTGTTTTGGGGCATTTCCTGTCGTAGGCGCCAGGCCTACCCACACAAGTGAGGTATCATTTTTATCAGGAGACTTGGGGGAACGCTGGGTAGAAGGAAATTTGTGGCTCCTCTCAGATTCCAGAACTTTCTGTCACCAAAATGTGAGGAAAATGTGGGGTTTTTTTAGCCACATTTTGAGGTTTGCAAAGGATTCTGGGTAACAGAACCTGGTCAGAGCCCCACAAGTCAACCCATCTTGGATTCCCCTAGGTCTCTAGTTTTCAAAAATGCACAGGTTTGGTAGGTTTCCCTAGGTGCCGGCTGAGCTAGAGGCCAAAATCTATAGGTAGGCACTTTGCAAAAAACACCTCTGTTTTCTGTCAAAAAATGGAATGTGTCCACGTTGTGTTTTGGGGCATTTGCTGTGGCGGGCGCCAAGCCTACCCACACAAGGGAGGAATCATTTTTATCAGGAGACTTGGGGGAACACTGGGTGGAAGGAAATTTGTGGCTCCCCTCAGATTCCAGAACTTTCTGTCACCGAAATATGAGGAAAATGTGTTTTTTTAGCCACATTTTGAGATTTGCAAAGGATTCTGGGTAACAGAACCTGGTCAGAGCCCCAGAAGTCACCCATCTTGGATTCCCCTAGGCCTGTAGTTTTCAAAAATTCACAGGTTTGGTAGGTTTCCCTAGGTCCCAGCTGAGCTAGATGCCAAAATCTGTAGGTAGGCACTTTGCAAAAAACACCTCTGTTTTCTGTCAAAAAATGCGATGTGTCCACGTTATGTTTTGGGGCATTTCCTGTCGCGAGCGCTAGGCCTACCCACACAATTGAGGTATCATTTTTATCGGGAGTCTTGGGGGAAAGCTTGGTGGAAGGAAATTTGAGACTCCTCTCAGATTCCAGAACTTTCTGTCACCGAAATGTGAGGAAAATGTATTTTTTTGGCCAAATTTTGAGGTTTGCAAGGATTCTGGGTAACAGAAACTGGTCAGAGCCCCACAAGTCACCCCATCATGGATTCCCCTACGTCTCTAGTTTAAAAAAATTAACAGGTTTGGTAGGTTTCCCTAGGTGCCGGCTGAGCTAGATGCCAAAATCTGTAGGTAGGCACTTTGCAAAAAACACCTCTGTTTTCTGTAAAAAAAATGGGATGTGTCCACGTTGTGTTTTGGGGCATTTCCTGTTGCGGGCACTAAGCCTACCCACACAAGTGAGGTATCAATTTTATCGGGAGACTTGGGGGAACGCTGGGTGGAAGGAAATTTGTGGCTCCTCTCAGATTCCAGAACTTTCTGTCACCGAAATGTGAGGAAAATATGTTTTCTTAGCCAAATTGTGAGGTTTGCAAAGGATTCTGGGTAACAGAACCTGGTCAGATCCCCACAAGTCACCCCATCTTGGATTACCCTAGGTCTCTAGTTTTAAAAAATTCACAGGTTGGGTAGGTTTCCCTAGGTGCCGGCTGAGCTAGAGACCAAAATCTGTAGGTAGGCACTTTGCAAAAAGCACCTCTGTTTTCTGTGAAAAAATGGGATGTGTCCACTTTGTGTTTTGGGGCATTTCCTGTCGTGGGCGCTAGGCCTACCCACACAAGTGAGGTATCATTTTGTTCAGGAGACTTGGGGGAACGCTAGGTGGAAGGACATTTGTGGCTCCTCTCAGATTCCAGAACTTTCTGTCACCGAAATGTGAGGAAAATGTGTTTTTTTAGCCATATATTGAGGTTTGCAAAGGATTCTGGGTAACAGAACCTGGTAAGAGCCCCTCAAGTCCCCCCATCTTGGATTCCCCCTAGGTTTCTAGTTTTCATAAATGCACAGGTTTGGTAGGTTTCCCTAGGTGCCGGCTGAGCTAGAGGCCAAAATCTATAGGTAGGCACTTTGCAAAAAACACCTCTGTTTTCAGTCAAAAAATGGGATGTGTCCACTTTGTGTTTTGGGGCATTTCCTGTCGTAGGCGCCAGGCCTACCCACACAAGTGAGGTATCATTTTTATCAGGAGACTTGGGGGAACGCTGGGTAGAAGGAAATTTGTGGCTCCTCTCAGATTCCAGAACTTTCTGTCACCAAAATGTGAGGAAAATGTGGTTTTTGTAGCCACATTTTGAGATTTGCAAAGGATTCTGGGTAACAGAACCTGGTCAGAGCCCCAGAAGTCACCCATCTTGGATTCCCCTAGGTCTGTAGTTTTCAAAAATTCACAGGTTTGGTAGGTTTCCCTAGGTCCCAGCTGAGCTAGAGGCCAAAATCTGTAGGTAGGCACTTTGCAAAAAACACCTCTGCTTTCTGTCAAAGAATGCGATGTGTCCACGTTATGTTTTGGGGCATTTCCTGTCGCGAGCGCTAGGCCTACCCACACAAGTGAGGTATCAATTTTATCAGGAGACTTGGGGGAACACTGGGTGGAAGGAAATTTGAGGCTCCTCTCAGATTCCAGAACTTTCTGTCACCGCAATGTGAGGAAAATGTGTTTTTTTTTAGCCAAATTTTGAGGTTTGCAAAGGATTCTGGGTAACAGAACCTGGTCAGAGCCCCACAAGTCACCCCATCTTGGATTCCCTTAGGTCTCTAGTTTTCACAAATGCACAGGTTTGGTAGGTTTCCCTAGGTGCCGGCTGAGCTAGAGGCCAAAATCTACAGGTAGGCACGTTGCAAAAAACACCTCTGTTTTCTGTCAAAAAATGGGATGTGTCCACATTGTGTTTTGGGGCATTTCCTGTCGCTGGCGCTAAGCCTACCCACACAATTGAGGTATCATTTTTATCGGGAGTCTTGGGGGAAAGCATGGTGGAAGGAAATTTGAGACTCCTCTCAGATTCCAGAACTTTCTGTCACCGAAATGTGAGGAAAATTTATTTTTTTAGCCAAATTTTGAGGTTTGCAAGGAGTCTGGGTAACAGAACCTGGTCAGAGCCCGACAAGTCACCCCATCATGGATTCCCCTACGTCTCTAGTTTAAAAAAATTAACAGGTTTGGTAGGTTTCCATAGGTGCCAGCTGAGCTAGATGCCAAAATCTGTAGGTAGGCACTTTGCAAAAAACACCTCAGTTTTCTGTAAAAAAATGGGATGTGTCCACGTTGTGTTTTGGGGCATTTCCTGTTGCGGGCACTAAGCCTACCCACACAAGTGAGGTATCAATTTTATCGGGAGACTTGGGGGAACGCTGGGTGGAAGGAAATTTGTGGCTCCTCTCAGATTCCATAACTTTCTGTCACCGAAATGTGAGGAATATATGTTTTCTTAGCCAAATTGTGAGGTTTGCAAAGGATTCTGGGTAACAGAACCTGGTCAGAGCCCCACAAGTCACCCCATCTTGGATTCCCCTAGGTCTCTAGTTTTAAAAAATTCACAGGTTTGGTAGGTTTCCCTAGGTGCCGGCTGAGCTAGAGGCCAACATCTATAGGTAGGCACTTTGCAAAAAACAACTCTGTTTTCTGTGAAAAAATGGGATGTGTCCACTTTGTGTTTTGGGGCATTTCCTGTCGTGGGCGCTAGGCCTACCCACACAAGTGAGGTATCATTTTTTTCAGGAGACTTGGGGGAACGCTGGGTGGAAGGAAATTTGTTGCTCCTCTCAGATTCCAGAACTTTCTGTCACCGAAATGTGAGGAAAATTTGTTTTTTTAGCCATATATTGAGGTTTGCAAAGGATTCTGGGTAACAGAACCTGGGCAGTGCCCCACAAGTCACCCCATCTTGGATTCCCCTGGGCCTCTAGTTTTCAAAAATGCACAGGTTTGGTAGGTTTCCCTAGGTGCAGGCTGAGCTAGAGGCCAAAATCAATAGGTAAGCACTTTGCAAAAAACACCTCCGTTTCCTGTCAAAAAATGGGAGTGTCAACGTTGTGTTTTGGGGCATTTCCTGTTGTGGGCGCTAGGCCTACCCACACAAGTGAGGTATCATTTTTATCGGGAGACTTGGGGGAATGCTGGGTGGAAGGAATTGTGTGGCTCCTCCCAGATTCCAGAACTTTCTGTCACCAAAATATGATGAAAATGTGTTTTTTAGCCAAACTTTGAGGTTTGCAATGGATTCTGGGTAAAAGAACCTGGTAAGAGCCCCACAAGTCCCGCCCTCTTGGATTCCCCCTAGGTTTCTAGTTTTCATAAATGCACAGGTTTGGTAGGTTTCCCTAGGTGCCGGCTGAACTAGAGGCCAAAATCTATAGGTAGGCACTTTGCAAAAAACACCTCTGTTTTCTGTCAAAAAATGGGATGTGTCCACTTTGTGTTTTGGGGCATTTCCTGTCGTAGGCGCCAGGCCTACCCACACATGTGAGGTATCATTTTTATCAGGAGACTTGGGGGAACGCTGGGTAGAAGGAAATTTGTGGCTCCTCTCAGATTCCAGAACTTTCTGTCACCAAAATGTGAGGAAAATGTGGCTTTTTCTAGCCACATTTTGAGGTTTGCAAAGGATTCTGGGTAACAGAACCTGGTCAGAGCCCCACAAGTCACCCCATCTTGGATTCCCCTAGGTCTCTAGTTTTCAAAAATGCACAGGTTTGGTAGGTTTCCCTAGGTGCCGGCTGAGCTAGAGGCCAAAATCTATAGGTAGGCACTTTGCAAAAAACACCTCTGTTTTCTGTCAAAAAATGGGATGTGTCCACTTTGTGTTTTGGGGCATTTCCTGTCGTAGGCGCCAGGCCTACCCACACATGTGAGGTATCATTTTTATCAGGAGACTTGGGGGAACGCTGGGTAGAAGGAAATTTGTGGCTCCTCTCAGATTCCAGAACTTTCTGTCACCAAAATGTGAGGAAAATGTGGCTTTTTCTAGCCACATTTTGAGGTTTGCAAAGGATTCTGGGTAACAGAACCTGGTCAGAGCCCCACAAGTCACCCCATCTTGGATTCCCCTAGGTCTCTAGTTTTCAAAAATGCACAGGTTTGGTAGGTTTCCCTAGGTGCCGGCTGAGCTAGAGGCCAAAATCTATAGGTAGGCACTTTGCAAAAAACACCTCTGTTTTCTGTCAAAAAATGGAATGTGTCCACGTTGTGTTTTGGGGCACTTGCTGTGGCGGGCGCTAGGCCTACCCACACAAGTGAGGTATCATTTTTATCAGGAGACTTGGGGGAACACTGGGTGGAAGGAAATTTGTGGCTCCCCTCAGATTCCAGAACTTTCTCCCACCGAAATATGAGGAAAATGTGTTTTTGTAGCCACATTTTGAGATTTGCAAAGGATTCTGGGTAACAGAACCTGGTCAGAGCCCCAGAAGTCACCCATCTTGGATTCCCCTAGGTCTGTAGTTTTCAAAAATTCACAGGTTTGGTAGGTTTCCCTAGGTCCCATGTGAGCTAGATGCCAAAATCTGTAGGTAGGCACTTTGCAAAAAACACCTCTGTTTTCTGTCAAAAAATGCGATGTGTCCACGTTATGTTTTGGGGCATTTCCTGTCGCGAGCGCTAGGCCTACCCACACAAGTGAGGTATCAATTTTATCAGGAGACTTGGGGGAACACTGGGTGGAAGGAAATTTGAGGCTCCTCTCAGATTCCAGAACTTTCTGTCACCGCAATGTGAGCAAAATGTGTTTTTTTTTAGCCAAATTTTGAGGTTTGCAAAGGATTCTGGGTAACAGAACCTGGTCAGAGCCCCACAAGTCACCCCATCTTGGATTCCCTTAGGTCTCTAGTTTTCACAAATGCACAGGTTTGGTAGGTTTCCCTAGGTGCCGGCTGAGCTAGAGGCCAAAACCTACAGGTAGGCACGTTGCAAAAAACACCTCCGTTTTCTGTCAAAAAATGGGATGTGTCCACATTGTGTTTTGGGGCATTTCCTGTCGCTGGCGCTAGGCCTACCCACACAATTGAGGTATCATTTTTATCGGAGTCTTGAGGGAAAGCTTGGTGGAAGGAAATTTGAGACTCCTCTCAGATTCCAGAACTTTCTGTCACCGAAATGTGAGGAAAATTTATTTTTTTAGCCACATTTTGAGGTTTGCAAGGATTCTGGGTAACAGAACCTGGTCAGAGCCCGACAAGTCACCCCATCATGGATTCCCCTACGTCTCTAGTTTAAAAAAATTAACAGGTTTGGTAGGTTTCCCTAGGTGCCAGCTGAGCTAGATGCCAAAATCTGTAGGTAGGCACTTTGCAAAAAACACCTCAGTTTTCTGTAAAAAAATGGGATGTGTCCACGTTGTGTTTTGGGGCATTTCCTGTTGCGGGCACTAAGCCTAACCACACAAGTGAGGTATCAATTTTATCGGGAGACTTCGGGGAACGCTGGGTGGAAGGAAATTTGTGGCTCCTCTCAGATTCCATAACTTTCTGTCACCGAAATGTGAGGAAAATATGTTTTCTTAGCCAAATTGTGAGGTTTGCAAAGGATTCTGGGTAACAGAACCTGGTCAGAGCCCCACAAGTCACCCCATCTTGGATTCCCCTAGGTCTCTAGTTTTAAAAAATTCACAGGTTTGGTAGGTTTCCCTAGGTGCCGGCTGAGCTAGAGGCCAAAATCTATAGGTAGGCACTTTGCAAAAAACAACTCTGTTTTCTGTGAAAAAATGGGATGTGTCCACTTTGTGTTTTGGGGCATTTCCTGTCGTGGGCGCTAGGCCTACCCACACAAGTGAGGTATCATTTTTTTCAGGAGACTTGGGGGAACGCTGGGTGGAAGGAAATTTGTGGCTCCTCTCAGATTCCAGAACTTTCTGTCACCGAAATGTGAGGAAAATGTGTTTTTTTAGCCATATATTGAGGTTTGCAAAGGATTCTGGGTAACAGAACCTGGGCAGTGCCCCACAAGTCACCCCATCTTGGATTCCCCTGGGCCTCTAGTTTTCAAAAATGCACAGGTTTGGTAGGTTTCCCTAGGTGCAGGCTGAGCTAGAGGCCAAAATCTATAGGTAAGCACTTTGCAAAAAACACCTCCGTTTCCTGTCAAAAAATGGGAGTGTCAACGTTGTGTTTTGGGGCATTTCCTGTCGTGGGCGCTAGGCCTACCCACACAAGTGAGGTATCATTTTTATCGGGAGACTTGGGGGAATGCTGGGTGGAAGGAAATTTGTGGCTCCTCCCAGATTCCAGAACTTTCTGTCACCAAAATATGATGAAAATGTGTTTTTTTAGCCAAACTTTGAGGTTTGCAATGGATTCTGGGTAACAGAACCTGGTAAGAGCCCCACAAGTCCCCCCCTCTTGGATTCCCCCTAGGTTTCTAGTTTTCATAAATGCACAGGTTTGGTAGGTTTCCCTAGGTGACGGCTGAGCTAGAGGCCAAAATCTACAGGTAGGCATTTTGCAAAAAACACCTCTGTTTTCTGTCAAAAAATGGGATGTGTCCACTTTGTGTTTTGGGGCATTTCCTGTCGTAGGCGCCAGGCCTACCCACACAAGTGAGGTATCATTTTTATCAGGAGACTTGGGGGAACGCTGGGTAGAAGGAAATTTGTGGCTCCTCTCGGATTCCAGAACTTTCTGTCACCAAAATGTGAGGAAAATGTGGTTTTTTTTAGCCACATTTTGAGGTTTGCAAAGGATTCTGGGTAACAGAACCTGGTCAGAGCCCCACAAGTCAACCCATCTTGGATTCCCCTAGGTCTCTAGTTTTCAAAAATGCACAGGTTTGGTAGGTTTCCCTAGGTGCCGGCTGAGCTAGAGGCCAAAATCTATATGTAGGCACTTTGCAAAAAACACCTCTGTTTTCTGTCAAAAAATGGAATGTGTCCACGTTGTGTTTTGGGGCATTTGCTGTGGCGGGCGCTAGGCCTACCCACACAAGTGAGGTATCATTTTTATCAGGAGACTTGGGGGAACACTGGGTGGAAGGAAATTTGTGGCTCCCCTCAGATTCCAGAACTTTCTCTCACCGAAATATGAGGAAAATGTGTTTTTGTAGCCACATTTTGAGATTTGCAAAGGATTCTGGGTAACAGAACCTGGTCAGAGCCCCAGAAGTCACCCATCTTGGATTCCCCTAGGTCTGTAGTTTTCACAAATGCACAGGTTTGGTAGGTTTCCCTAGGTGCCGGCTGAGCTAGAGGCCAAAATCTACAGGTAGGCACGTTGCAAAAAACACCTCTGTTTTCTGTCAAAAAATGGGATGTGTCCACATTGTGTTTTGGGGCATTTCCTGTCGCTGGCGCTAGGCCTACCCACACAATTGAGGTATCATTTTTATCGGAGTCTTGAGGGAAAGCTTGGTGGAAGGAAATTTGAGACTCCTCTCAGATTCCAGAACTTTCTGTCACCGAAATGTGAGGAAAATTTATTTTTTTAGCCACATTTTGAGGTTTGCAAGGATTCTGGGTAACAGAACCTGGTCAGAGCCCGACAAGTCACCCCATCATGGATTCCCCTACGTCTCTAGTTTAAAAAAATTAACAGGTTTGGTAGGTTTCCCTAGGTGCCAGCTGAGCTAGATGCCAAAATCTGTAGGTAGGCACTTTGCAAAAAACACCTCAGTTTTCTGTAAAAAAATGGGATGTGTCCACGTTGTGTTTTGGGGCATTTCCTGTTGCGGGCACTAAGCCTAACCACACAAGTGAGGTATCAATTTTATCGGGAGACTTGGGGGAACGCTGGGTGGAAGGAAATTTGTGGCTCCTCTCAGATTCCATAACTTTCTGTCACCGAAATGTGAGGAAAATATGTTTTCTTAGCCAAATTGTGAGGTTTGCAAAGGATTCTGGGTAACAGAACCTGGTCAGAGCCCCACAAGTCACCCCATCTTGGATTCCCCTAGGTCTCTAGTTTTAAAAAATTCACAGGTTTGGTAGGTTTCCCTAGGTGCCGGCTGAGCTAGAGGCCAAAATCTATAGGTAGGCACTTTGCAAAAAACAACTCTGTTTTCTGTGAAAAAATGGGATGTGTCCACTTTGTGTTTTGGGGCATTTCCTGTCGTGGGCGCTAGGCCTACCCACACAAGTGAGGTATCATTTTTTTCAGGAGACTTGGGGGAACGCTGGGTGGAAGGAAATTTGTGGCTCCTCTCAGATTCCAGAACTTTCTGTCACCGAAATGTGAGGAAAATGTGTTTTTTTAGCCATATATTGAGGTTTGCAAAGGATTCTGGGTAACAGAACCTGGGCAGTGCCCCACAAGTCACCCCATCTTGGATTCCCCTGGGCCTCTAGTTTTCAAAAATGCACAGGTTTGGTAGGTTTCCCTAGGTGCAGGCTGAGCTAGAGGCCAAAATCTATAGGTAAGCACTTTGCAAAAAACACCTCCGTTTCCTGTCAAAAAATGGGAGTGTCAACGTTGTGTTTTGGGGCATTTCCTGTCGTGGGCGCTAGGCCTACCCACACAAGTGAGGTATCATTTTTATCGGGAGACTTGGGGGAATGCTGGGTGGAAGGAAATTTGTGGCTCCTCCCAGATTCCAGAACTTTCTGTCACCAAAATATGATGAAAATGTGTTTTTTTAGCCAAACTTTGAGGTTTGCAATGGATTCTGGGTAACAGAACCTGGTAAGAGCCCCACAAGTCCCCCCCTCTTGGATTCCCCCTAGGTTTCTAGTTTTCATAAATGCACAGGTTTGGTAGGTTTCCCTAGGTGACGGCTGAGCTAGAGGCCAAAATCTACAGGTAGGCATTTTGCAAAAAACACCTCTGTTTTCTGTCAAAAAATGGGATGTGTCCACTTTGTGTTTTGGGGCATTTCCTGTCGTAGGCGCCAGGCCTACCCACACAAGTGAGGTATCATTTTTATCAGGAGACTTGGGGGAACGCTGGGTAGAAGGAAATTTGTGGCTCCTCTCGGATTCCAGAACTTTCTGTCACCAAAATGTGAGGAAAATGTGGTTTTTTTTAGCCACATTTTGAGGTTTGCAAAGGATTCTGGGTAACAGAACCTGGTCAGAGCCCCACAAGTCAACCCATCTTGGATTCCCCTAGGTCTCTAGTTTTCAAAAATGCACAGGTTTGGTAGGTTTCCCTAGGTGCCGGCTGAGCTAGAGGCCAAAATCTATATGTAGGCACTTTGCAAAAAACACCTCTGTTTTCTGTCAAAAAATGGAATGTGTCCACGTTGTGTTTTGGGGCATTTGCTGTGGCGGGCGCTAGGCCTACCCACACAAGTGAGGTATCATTTTTATCAGGAGACTTGGGGGAACACTGGGTGGAAGGAAATTTGTGGCTCCCCTCAGATTCCAGAACTTTCTCTCACCGAAATATGAGGAAAATGTGTTTTTTTTAGCCAAATTTTGAGGTTTGCAAAGGATTCTGGGTAACAGAAGCTGGTCAGAGCCCCACAAGTCACCCCATCTTGGATTCCCTTAGGTCTCTAGTTTTCACAAATTCACAGGTTTGGTAGGTTTCCCTAGGTGCCGGCTGAGCTAGAGGCCAAAATCTACAGGTAGGCACGTTGCAAAAAACACCTCTGTTTTCTGTCAAAAAATGGGATGTGTCCACATTGTGTTTTGGGGCATTTCCTGTCGCTGGCGCTAGGCCTACCCACACAATTGAAGTATCATTTTTATCGGGAGTCTTGGGGGAAAGCTTGGTGGAAGGAAATTTGAGACTCCTCTCAGATTCCAGAACTTTCTGTCACCGAAATGTGAGGAAAATTTATTTTTTTAGCCAAATTTTGAGGTTTGCAAGGATTCTGGGTAACAGAACCTGGTCAGAGCCCGACAAGTCACCCCATCATGGATTCCCCTACGTCTCTAGTTTAAAAAAATTAACAGGTTTGGTAGGTTTCCCTAGGTGCAAGCTGAGCTAGATGCCAAAATCTGTAGGTAGGCACTTTGCAAAAAACACCTCAGTTTTCTGTAAAAAAATGGGATGTGTCCACGTTGTGTTTTGGGGCATTTCCTGTTGCGGGAACTAAGCCTACCCACACAAGTGAGGTATCAATTTTATCGGGAGACTTGGGGGAACGCTGGGTGGAAGGAAATTTGTGGCTCCTCTCAGATTCCATAACTTTCTGTCACCGAAATGTGAGGAAAATATGTTTTCTTAGCCAAATTGTGAGGTTTGCAAAGGATTCTGGGTAACAGAACCTGGTCAGAGCCCCACAAGTCACCCCATCTTGGATTCCCCTAGGTCTCTAGTTTTAAAAAATTCACAGGTTTGGTAGGTTTCCCTAGGTGCCGGCTGAGCTAGAGGCCAAAATCTATAGGTAGGCACTTTGCAAAAAACAACTCTGTTTTCTGTGAAAAAATGGGATGTGTCCACTTTGTGTTTTGGGCATTTCCTGTCGTGGGCGCTAGGCCTACCCACACAAGTGAGGTATCATTTTTTTCAGGAGACTTGGGGGAACGCTGGGTGGAAGGAATCTTGTTGCTCCTGTCAGATTCCAGAACTTTCTGTCACCGAAATGTGAGGAAAATGTGTTTTTTAAGCCATATATTGAGGTTTGCAAAGGATTCTGGGTAACAGAACCTGAGCAGTGCCCCACAAGTCACCCCATCTTGGATTCCCCTGGGCCTCTAGTTTTCAAAAATGCACAGGTTTGGTAGGTTTCCCTAGGTGCAGGCTGAGCTAGAGGCCAAAATCTATAGGTAAGCACTTTGCAAAAAACACCTCCGTTTCCTGTCAAAAAATGGGAGTCAACGTTGTGTTTTGGGGCATTTCCTGTCGTGGGCGCTAGGCCTACCCACACAAGTGAGGTATCATTTTTATCGGGAGACTTGGGGGAATGCTGGGTGGAAGGAAATTTGTGGCTCCTCCCAGATTCCAGAACTTTCTGTCACCAAAATATGATGAAAATTTGTTTTTTTAGCCAAACTTTGAGGTTTGCAATGGATTCTGGGTAACAGAACCTGGTAAGAGCCCCACAAGTCCCCCCCTCTTGGATTCCCCCTAGGTTTCTAGTTTTCATAAATGCACAGGTTTGGTAGGTTTCCCTAGGTGCCGGCTGAGCTAGAGGCCAAAATCTATAGGTAGGCACTTTGCAAAAAACACCTCTGTTTTCTGTCAAAAAATGGGATGTGTCCACTTTGTGTTTTGGGGCATTTCCTGTCGTAGGCGCCAGGCCTACCCACACAAGTGAGGTATCATTTTTATCAGGAGACTTGGGGGAACGCTGGGTAGAAGGAAATTTGTGGCTCCTCTCAGATTCCAGAACTTTCTGTCACCAAAATGTGAGGAAAATGTGTTTTTTTTTAGCCACATTTTGAGGTTTGCAAAGGATTCTGGGTAACAGAACCTAGTCAGAGCCCCACAAGTCAACCCATCTTGGATTCCCCTAGGTCTCTAGTTTTCAAAAATGCACAGGTTTGGTAGGTTTCCCTAGGTGCAGGCTGAGCTAGAGGCCAAAATCTATAGGTAGGCACTTTGCAAAAAACACCTCTGTTTTCTGTCAAAAAATGGAATGTGTCCACGTTGTGTTTTGGGGCATTTGCTGTGGCGGGCGCTAGGCCTACCCACACAAGTGAGGTATCATTTTTATCAGGAGACTTGGGGGAACACTGGGTGGAAGGAAATTTGTGGCTCCCCTCAGATTCCAGAACTTTCTCTCACCGAAATATGAGGAAAATGTGTTTTTGTAGCCACATTTTGAGATTTGCAAAGGATTCTGGGTAACAGAACCTGGTCAGAGCCCCAGAAGTCACCCATCTTGGATTCCCCTAGGTCTGTAGTTTTCAAAAATTCACAGGTTTGGTAGGTTTCCCTAGGTCCCAGCTGAGCTAGATGCCAAAATCTGTAGGTAGGCACTTTGCAAAAAACACCTCTGTTTTCTGTCAAAAAATGCGATGTGTCCACGTTATGTTTTGGGGCATTTCCTGTCGCGAGCGCTAGGCCTACCCACACAAGTGAGGTATCAATTTTATCAGGAGACTTGGGGGAACACTGGGTGGAAGGAAATTTGAGGCTCCTCTCAGATTCCAGAACTTTCTGTCACCGCAATGTGAGGAAAATGTGGTTTTTTTTAGCCAAATTTTGAGGTTTGCAAAGGATTCTGGGTAACAGAACCTGGTCAGAGCCCCACAAGTCACCCCATCTTGGATTCCCTTAGGTCTCTAGTTTTCACAAATGCACAGGTTTGGTAGGTTTCCCTAGGTGCCGGCTGAGCTAGAGGCCAAAATCTACAGGTAGGCACGTTGCAAAAAACACCTCTGTTTTCTGTCAAAAAATGGGATGTGTCCACATTGTGTTTTGGGGCATTTCCTGTCGCTGGTGCTAGGCCTACCCACACAATTGAGGTATAATTTTTATCGGGAGTCTTGGGGGAAAGCTTGGTGGAAGGAAATTTGTGGCTCCTCTCAGATTCCAGAACTTTCTGTCACCGAAATGTGAGGAAAATATGTTTTTTTAGCCAAACTTTGAGGTTTGCAATGGATTCTGGGTAACAGAACCTGGTCAGAGCCCCACAAGTCCCCCCATCTTGGATTCCCCCTAGGTTTCTAGTTTTCATAAATGCACAGGTTTGGTAGGTTTCCCTAGGTGCCGGCTGAGCTAGAGGCCAAAATCTATAGGTAGGCACTTTGCAAAAAACACCTCTGTTTTCAGTCAAAAAATGGGATGTGTCCACTTTGTGTTTTGGGGCATTTCCTGTCGTAGGCGCCAGGCCTACCCACACAAGTGAGGTATCATTTTTATCAGGAGACTTGGGGGAACGCTGGGTAGAAGGAAATTTGTGGCTCCTCTCAGATTCCAGAACTTTCTGTCACCAAAATGTGAGGAAAATGTGGTTTTTGTAGCCACATTTTGAGATTTGCAAAGGATTCTGGGTAACAGAACCTGGTCAGAGCCCCAGAAGTCACCCATCTTGGATTCCCCTAGGTCTGTAGTTTTCAAAAATTCACAGGTTTGGTAGGTTTCCCTAGGTCCCAGCTGAGCTAGAGGCCAAAATCTGTAGGTAGGCACTTTGCAAAAAACACCTCTGCTTTCTGTCAAAGAATGCGATGTGTCCACGTTATGTTTTGGGGCATTTCCTGTCGCGAGCGCTAGGCCTACCCACACAAGTGAGGTATCAATTTTATCAGGAGACTTGGGGGAACACTGGGTGGATGGAAATTTGAGGCTCCTCTCAGATTCCAGAACTTTCTGTCACCGCAATGTGAGGAAAATGTGTTTTTTTTTAGCCAAATTTTGAGGTTTGCAAAGGATTCTGGGTAACAGAACCTGGTCAGAGCCCCACAAGTCACCCCATCTTGGATTCCCTTAGGTCTCCAGTTTTCACAAATGCACAGGTTTGGTAGGTTTCCCTAGGTGCCGGCTGAGCTAGAGGCCAAAATCTACAGGTAGGCACGTTGCAAAAAACACCTCTGTTTTCTGTCAAAAAATGGGATGTGTCCACATTGTGTTTTGGGGCATTTCCTGTCGCTGGCGCTAAGCCTACCCACACAATTGAGGTATCATTTTTATCGGGAGTCTTGGGGGAAAGCATGGTGGAAGGAAATTTGAGACTCCTCTCAGATTCCAGAACTTTCTGTCACCGAAATGTGAGGAAAATTTATTTTTTTAGCCAAATTTTGAGGTTTGCAAGGAGTCTGGGTAACAGAACCTGGTCAGAGCCCGACAAGTCACCCCATCATGGATTCCCCTACGTCTCTAGTTTAAAAAAATTAACAGGTTTGGTAGGTTTCCATAGGTGCCAGCTGAGCTAGATGCCAAAATCTGTAGGTAGGCACTTTGCAAAAAACACCTCAGTTTTCTGTAAAAAAATGGGATGTGTCCACGTTGTGTTTTGGGGCATTTCCTGTTGCGGGCACTAAGCCTACCCACACAAGTGAGGTATCAATTTTATCGGGAGACTTGGGGGAACGCTGGGTGGAAGGAAATTTGTGGCTCCTCTCAGATTCCATAACTTTCTGTCACCGAAATGTGAGGAATATATGTTTTCTTAGCCAAATTGTGAGGTTTGCAAAGGATTCTGGGTAACAGAACCTGGTCAGAGCCCCACAAGTCACCCCATCTTGGATTCCCCTAGGTCTCTAGTTTTAAAAAATTCACAGGTTTGGTAGGTTTCCCTAGGTGCCGGCTGAGCTAGAGGCCAACATCTATAGGTAGGCACTTTGCAAAAAACAACTCTGTTTTCTGTGAAAAAATGGGATGTGTCCACTTTGTGTTTTGGGGCATTTCCTGTCGTGGGCGCTAGGCCTACCCACACAAGTGAGGTATCATTTTTTTCAGGAGACTTGGGGGAACGCTGGGTGGAAGGAAATTTGTTGCTCCTCTCAGATTCCAGAACTTTCTGTCACCGAAATGTGAGGAAAATTTGTTTTTTTAGCCATATATTGAGGTTTGCAAAGGATTCTGGGTAACAGAACCTGGGCAGTGCCCCACAAGTCACCCCATCTTGGATTCCCCTGGGCCTCTAGTTTTCAAAAATGCACAGGTTTGGTAGGTTTCCCTAGGTGCAGGCTGAGCTAGAGGCCAAAATCAATAGGTAAGCACTTTGCAAAAAACACCTCCGTTTCCTGTCAAAAAATGGGAGTGTCAACGTTGTGTTTTGGGGCATTTCCTGTCGTGGGCGCTAGGCCTACCCACACAAGTGAGGTATCATTTTTATCGGGAGACTTGGGGGAATGCTGGGTGGAAGGAATTGTGTGGCTCCTCCCAGATTCCAGAACTTTCTGTCACCAAAATATGATGAAAATGTGTTTTTTAGCCAAACTTTGAGGTTTGCAATGGATTCTGGGTAAAAGAACCTGGTCAGAGCCCCACAAGTCCCCCCCTCTTGGATTCCCCCTAGGTTTCTAGTTTTCATAAATGCACAGGTTTGGTAGGTTTCCCTAGGTGCCGGCTGAACTAGAGGCCAAAATCTATAGGTAGGCACTTTGCAAAAAACACCTCTGTTTTCTGTCAAAAAATGGGATGTGTCCACTTTGTGTTTTGGGGCATTTCCTGTCGTAGGCGCCAGGCCTACCCACACATGTGAGGTATCATTTTTATCAGGAGACTTGGGGGAACGCTGGGTAGAAGGAAATTTGTGGCTCCTCTCAGATTCCAGAACTTTCTGTCACCAAAATGTGAGGAAAATGTGGCTTTTTCTAGCCACATTTTGAGGTTTGCAATGGATTCTGGGTAACAGAACCTGGCCAGAGCCCCACAAGTCCCCCCATCTTGGATTCCCCCTAGGTTTCTAGTTTTCATAAATGCACAGGTTTGGTAGGTTTCCCTAGGTGCCGGCTGAGCTAGAGGCCAAAATCTATAGGTAGGCACTTTGCAAAAAACACCTCTGTTTTCAGTCAAAAAATGGGATGTGTCCACTTTGTGTTTTGGGGCATTTCCTGTCGTAGGCGCCAGGCCTACCCACACAAGTGAGGTATCATTTTTATCAGGAGACTTGGGGGAACGCTGGGTAGAAGGAAATTTGTGGCTCCTCTCAGATTCCAGAACTTTCTGTCACCAAAATGTGAGGAAAATGTGGTTTTTGTAGCCACATTTTGAGATTTGCAAAGGATTCTGGGTAACAGAACCTGGTCAGAGCCCCAGAAGTCACCCATCTTGGATTCCCCTAGGTCTGTAGTTTTCAAAAATTCACAGGTTTGGTAGGTTTCCCTAGGTCCCAGCTGAGCTAGAGGCCAAAATCTGTAGGTAGGCACTTTGCAAAAAACACCTCTGCTTTCTGTCAAAGAATGCGATGTGTCCACGTTATGTTTTGGGGCATTTCCTGTCGCGAGCGCTAGGCCTACCCACACAAGTGAGGTATCAATTTTATCAGGAGACTTGGGGGAACACTGGGTGGATGGAAATTTGAGGCTCCTCTCAGATTCCAGAACTTTCTGTCACCGCAATGTGAGGAAAATGTGTTTTTTTTTAGCCAAATTTTGAGGTTTGCAAAGGATTCTGGGTAACAGAACCTGGTCAGAGCCCCACAAGTCACCCCATCTTGGATTCCCTTAGGTCTCCAGTTTTCACAAATGCACAGGTTTGGTAGGTTTCCCTAGGTGCCGGCTGAGCTAGAGGCCAAAATCTACAGGTAGGCACGTTGCAAAAAACACCTCTGTTTTCTGTCAAAAAATGGGATGTGTCCACATTGTGTTTTGGGGCATTTCCTGTCGCTGGCGCTAAGCCTACCCACACAATTGAGGTATCATTTTTATCGGGAGTCTTGGGGGAAAGCATGGTGGAAGGAAATTTGAGACTCCTCTCAGATTCCAGAACTTTCTGTCACCGAAATGTGAGGAAAATTTATTTTTTTAGCCAAATTTTGAGGTTTGCAAGGAGTCTGGGTAACAGAACCTGGTCAGAGCCCGACAAGTCACCCCATCATGGATTCCCCTACGTCTCTAGTTTAAAAAAATTAACAGGTTTGGTAGGTTTCCATAGGTGCCAGCTGAGCTAGATGCCAAAATCTGTAGGTAGGCACTTTGCAAAAAACACCTCAGTTTTCTGTAAAAAAATGGGATGTGTCCACGTTGTGTTTTGGGGCATTTCCTGTTGCGGGCACTAAGCCTACCCACACAAGTGAGGTATCAATTTTATCGGGAGACTTGGGGGAACGCTGGGTGGAAGGAAATTTGTGGCTCCTCTCAGATTCCATAACTTTCTGTCACCGAAATGTGAGGAATATATGTTTTCTTAGCCAAATTGTGAGGTTTGCAAAGGATTCTGGGTAACAGAACCTGGTCAGAGCCCCACAAGTCACCCCATCTTGGATTCCCCTAGGTCTCTAGTTTTAAAAAATTCACAGGTTTGGTAGGTTTCCCTAGGTGCCGGCTGAGCTAGAGGCCAACATCTATAGGTAGGCACTTTGCAAAAAACAACTCTGTTTTCTGTGAAAAAATGGGATGTGTCCACTTTGTGTTTTGGGGCATTTCCTGTCGTGGGCGCTAGGCCTACCCACACAAGTGAGGTATCATTTTTTTCAGGAGACTTGGGGGAACGCTGGGTGGAAGGAAATTTGTTGCTCCTCTCAGATTCCAGAACTTTCTGTCACCGAAATGTGAGGAAAATTTGTTTTTTTAGCCATATATTGAGGTTTGCAAAGGATTCTGGGTAACAGAACCTGGGCAGTGCCCCACAAGTCACCCCATCTTGGATTCCCCTGGGCCTCTAGTTTTCAAAAATGCACAGGTTTGGTAGGTTTCCCTAGGTGCAGGCTGAGCTAGAGGCCAAAATCAATAGGTAAGCACTTTGCAAAAAACACCTCCGTTTCCTGTCAAAAAATGGGAGTGTCAACGTTGTGTTTTGGGGCATTTCCTGTCGTGGGCGCTAGGCCTACCCACACAAGTGAGGTATCATTTTTATCGGGAGACTTGGGGGAATGCTGGGTGGAAGGAATTGTGTGGCTCCTCCCAGATTCCAGAACTTTCTGTCACCAAAATATGATGAAAATGTGTTTTTTAGCCAAACTTTGAGGTTTGCAATGGATTCTGGGTAAAAGAACCTGGTCAGAGCCCCACAAGTCCCCCCCTCTTGGATTCCCCCTAGGTTTCTAGTTTTCATAAATGCACAGGTTTGGTAGGTTTCCCTAGGTGCCGGCTGAACTAGAGGCCAAAATCTATAGGTAGGCACTTTGCAAAAAACACCTCTGTTTTCTGTCAAAAAATGGGATGTGTCCACTTTGTGTTTTGGGGCATTTCCTGTCGTAGGCGCCAGGCCTACCCACACATGTGAGGTATCATTTTTATCAGGAGACTTGGGGGAACGCTGGGTAGAAGGAAATTTGTGGCTCCTCTCAGATTCCAGAACTTTCTGTCACCAAAATGTGAGGAAAATGTGGCTTTTTCTAGCCACATTTTGAGGTTTGCAATGGATTCTGGGTAACAGAACCTGGCCAGAGCCCCACAAGTCCCCCCATCTTGGATTCCCCCTAGGTTTCTAGTTTTCATAAATGCACAGGTTTGGTAGGTTTCCCTAGGTGCCGGCTGAGCTAGAGGCCAAAATCTATAGGTAGGCACTTTGCAAAAAACACCTCTGTTTTCAGTCAAAAAATGGGATGTGTCCACTTTGTGTTTTGGGGCATTTCCTGTCGTAGGCGCCAGGCCTACCCACACAAGTGAGGTATCATTTTTATCAGGAGACTTGGGGGAACGCTGGGTAGAAGGAAATTTGTGGCTCCTCTCAGATTCCAGAACTTTCTGTCACCAAAATGTGAGGAAAATGTGGTTTTTGTAGCCACATTTTGAGATTTGCAAAGGATTCTGGGTAACAGAACCTGGTCAGAGCCCCAGAAGTCACCCATCTTGGATTCCCCTAGGTCTGTAGTTTTCAAAAATTCACAGGTTTGGTAGGTTTCCCTAGGTCCCAGCTGAGCTAGAGGCCAAAATCTGTAGGTAGGCACTTTGCAAAAAACACCTCTGCTTTCTGTCAAAGAATGCGATGTGTCCACGTTATGTTTTGGGGCATTTCCTGTCGCGAGCGCTAGGCCTACCCACACAAGTGAGGTATCAATTTTATCAGGAGACTTGGGGGAACACTGGGTGGATGGAAATTTGAGGCTCCTCTCAGATTCCAGAACTTTCTGTCACCGCAATGTGAGGAAAATGTGTTTTTTTTTAGCCAAATTTTGAGGTTTGCAAAGGATTCTGGGTAACAGAACCTGGTCAGAGCCCCACAAGTCACCCCATCTTGGATTCCCTTAGGTCTCCAGTTTTCACAAATGCACAGGTTTGGTAGGTTTCCCTAGGTGCCGGCTGAGCTAGAGGCCAAAATCTACAGGTAGGCACGTTGCAAAAAACACCTCTGTTTTCTGTCAAAAAATGGGATGTGTCCACATTGTGTTTTGGGGCATTTCCTGTCGCTGGCGCTAAGCCTACCCACACAATTGAGGTATCATTTTTATCGGGAGTCTTGGGGGAAAGCATGGTGGAAGGAAATTTGAGACTCCTCTCAGATTCCAGAACTTTCTGTCACCGAAATGTGAGGAAAATTTATTTTTTTAGCCAAATTTTGAGGTTTGCAAGGAGTCTGGGTAACAGAACCTGGTCAGAGCCCGACAAGTCACCCCATCATGGATTCCCCTACGTCTCTAGTTTAAAAAAATTAACAGGTTTGGTAGGTTTCCATAGGTGCCAGCTGAGCTAGATGCCAAAATCTGTAGGTAGGCACTTTGCAAAAAACACCTCAGTTTTCTGTAAAAAAATGGGATGTGTCCACGTTGTGTTTTGGGGCATTTCCTGTTGCGGGCACTAAGCCTACCCACACAAGTGAGGTATCAATTTTATCGGGAGACTTGGGGGAACGCTGGGTGGAAGGAAATTTGTGGCTCCTCTCAGATTCCATAACTTTCTGTCACCGAAATGTGAGGAATATATGTTTTCTTAGCCAAATTGTGAGGTTTGCAAAGGATTCTGGGTAACAGAACCTGGTCAGAGCCCCACAAGTCACCCCATCTTGGATTCCCCTAGGTCTCTAGTTTTAAAAAATTCACAGGTTTGGTAGGTTTCCCTAGGTGCCGGCTGAGCTAGAGGCCAACATCTATAGGTAGGCACTTTGCAAAAAACAACTCTGTTTTCTGTGAAAAAATGGGATGTGTCCACTTTGTGTTTTGGGGCATTTCCTGTCGTGGGCGCTAGGCCTACCCACACAAGTGAGGTATCATTTTTTTCAGGAGACTTGGGGGAACGCTGGGTGGAAGGAAATTTGTTGCTCCTCTCAGATTCCAGAACTTTCTGTCACCGAAATGTGAGGAAAATTTGTTTTTTTAGCCATATATTGAGGTTTGCAAAGGATTCTGGGTAACAGAACCTGGGCAGTGCCCCACAAGTCACCCCATCTTGGATTCCCCTGGGCCTCTAGTTTTCAAAAATGCACAGGTTTGGTAGGTTTCCCTAGGTGCAGGCTGAGCTAGAGGCCAAAATCAATAGGTAAGCACTTTGCAAAAAACACCTCCGTTTCCTGTCAAAAAATGGGAGTGTCAACGTTGTGTTTTGGGGCATTTCCTGTCGTGGGCGCTAGGCCTACCCACACAAGTGAGGTATCATTTTTATCGGGAGACTTGGGGGAATGCTGGGTGGAAGGAATTGTGTGGCTCCTCCCAGATTCCAGAACTTTCTGTCACCAAAATATGATGAAAATGTGTTTTTTAGCCAAACTTTGAGGTTTGCAATGGATTCTGGGTAAAAGAACCTGGTCAGAGCCCCACAAGTCCCCCCCTCTTGGATTCCCCCTAGGTTTCTAGTTTTCATAAATGCACAGGTTTGGTAGGTTTCCCTAGGTGCCGGCTGAACTAGAGGCCAAAATCTATAGGTAGGCACTTTGCAAAAAACACCTCTGTTTTCTGTCAAAAAATGGGATGTGTCCACTTTGTGTTTTGGGGCATTTCCTGTCGTAGGCGCCAGGCCTACCCACACATGTGAGGTATCATTTTTATCAAGAGACTTGGGGGAACGCTGGGTAGAAGGAAATTTGTGGCTCCTCTCAGATTCCAGAACTTTCTGTCACCAAAATGTGAGGAAAATGTGGCTTTTTCTAGCCACATTTTGAGGTTTGCAATGGATTCTGGGTAACAGAACCTGGTCAGAGCCCCACAAGTCCCCCCATCTTGGATTCCCCCTAGGTTTCTAGTTTTCATAAATGCACAGGTTTGGTAGGTTTCCCTAGGTGCCGGCTGAGCTAGAGGCCAAAATCTATAGGTAGGCACTTTGCAAAAAACACCTCTGTTTTCAGTCAAAAAATGGGATGTGTCCACTTTGTGTTTTGGGGCATTTCCTGTCGTAGGCGCCAGGCCTACCCACACAAGTGAGGTATCATTTTTATCAGGAGACTTGGGGGAACGCTGGGTAGAAGGAAATTTGTGGCTCCTCTCAGATTCCAGAACTTTCTGTCACCAAAATGTGAGGAAAATGTGGTTTTTGTAGCCACATTTTGAGATTTGCAAAGGATTCTGGGTAACAGAACCTGGTCAGAGCCCCAGAAGTCACCCATCTTGGATTCCCCTAGGTCTGTAGTTTTCAAAAATTCACAGGTTTGGTAGGTTTCCCTAGGTCCCAGCTGAGCTAGAGGCCAAAATCTGTAGGTAGGCACTTTGCAAAAAACACCTCTGCTTTCTGTCAAAGAATGCGATGTGTCCACGTTATGTTTTGGGGCATTTCCTGTCGCGAGCGCTAGGCCTACCCACACAAGTGAGGTATCAATTTTATCAGGAGACTTGGGGGAACACTGGGTGGATGGAAATTTGAGGCTCCTCTCAGATTCCAGAACTTTCTGTCACCGCAATGTGAGGAAAATGTGTTTTTTTTTAGCCAAATTTTGAGGTTTGCAAAGGATTCTGGGTAACAGAACCTGGTCAGAGCCCCACAAGTCACCCCATCTTGGATTCCCTTAGGTCTCCAGTTTTCACAAATGCACAGGTTTGGTAGGTTTCCCTAGGTGCCGGCTGAGCTAGAGGCCAAAATCTACAGGTAGGCACGTTGCAAAAAACACCTCTGTTTTCTGTCAAAAAATGGGATGTGTCCACATTGTGTTTTGGGGCATTTCCTGTCGCTGGCGCTAAGCCTACCCACACAATTGAGGTATCATTTTTATCGGGAGTCTTGGGGGAAAGCATGGTGGAAGGAAATTTGAGACTCCTCTCAGATTCCAGAACTTTCTGTCACCGAAATGTGAGGAAAATTTATTTTTTTAGCCAAATTTTGAGGTTTGCAAGGAGTCTGGGTAACAGAACCTGGTCAGAGCCCGACAAGTCACCCCATCATGGATTCCCCTACGTCTCTAGTTTAAAAAAATTAACAGGTTTGGTAGGTTTCCATAGGTGCCAGCTGAGCTAGATGCCAAAATCTGTAGGTAGGCACTTTGCAAAAAACACCTCAGTTTTCTGTAAAAAAATGGGATGTGTCCACGTTGTGTTTTGGGGCATTTCCTGTTGCGGGCACTAAGCCTACCCACACAAGTGAGGTATCAATTTTATCGGGAGACTTGGGGGAACGCTGGGTGGAAGGAAATTTGTGGCTCCTCTCAGATTCCATAACTTTCTGTCACCGAAATGTGAGGAATATATGTTTTCTTAGCCAAATTGTGAGGTTTGCAAAGGATTCTGGGTAACAGAACCTGGTCAGAGCCCCACAAGTCACCCCATCTTGGATTCCCCTAGGTCTCTAGTTTTAAAAAATTCACAGGTTTGGTAGGTTTCCCTAGGTGCCGGCTGAGCTAGAGGCCAACATCTATAGGTAGGCACTTTGCAAAAAACAACTCTGTTTTCTGTGAAAAAATGGGATGTGTCCACTTTGTGTTTTGGGGCATTTCCTGTCGTGGGCGCTAGGCCTACCCACACAAGTGAGGTATCATTTTTTTCAGGAGACTTGGGGGAACGCTGGGTGGAAGGAAATTTGTTGCTCCTCTCAGATTCCAGAACTTTCTGTCACCGAAATGTGAGGAAAATTTGTTTTTTTAGCCATATATTGAGGTTTGCAAAGGATTCTGGGTAACAGAACCTGGGCAGTGCCCCACAAGTCACCCCATCTTGGATTCCCCTGGGCCTCTAGTTTTCAAAAATGCACAGGTTTGGTAGGTTTCCCTAGGTGCAGGCTGAGCTAGAGGCCAAAATCAATAGGTAAGCACTTTGCAAAAAACACCTCCGTTTCCTGTCAAAAAATGGGAGTGTCAACGTTGTGTTTTGGGGCATTTCCTGTCGTGGGCGCTAGGCCTACCCACACAAGTGAGGTATCATTTTTATCGGGAGACTTGGGGGAATGCTGGGTGGAAGGAATTGTGTGGCTCCTCCCAGATTCCAGAACTTTCTGTCACCAAAATATGATGAAAATGTGTTTTTTAGCCAAACTTTGAGGTTTGCAATGGATTCTGGGTAAAAGAACCTGGTAAGAGCCCCACAAGTCCCCCCCTCTTGGATTCCCCCTAGGTTTCTAGTTTTCATAAATGCACAGGTTTGGTAGGTTTCCCTAGGTGCCGGCTGAACTAGAGGCCAAAATCTATAGGTAGGCACTTTGCAAAAAACACCTCTGTTTTCTGTCAAAAAATGGGATGTGTCCACTTTGTGTTTTGGGGCATTTCCTGTCGTAGGCGCCAGGCCTACCCACACATGTGAGGTATCATTTTTATCAGGAGACTTGGGGGAACGCTGGGTAGAAGGAAATTTGTGGCTCCTCTCAGATTCCAGAACTTTCTGTCACCAAAATGTGAGGAAAATGTGGCTTTTTCTAGCCACATTTTGAGGTTTGCAAAGGATTCTGGGTAACAGAACCTGGTCAGAGCCCCACAAGTCACCCCATCTTGGATTCCCCTAGGTCTCTAGTTTTCAAAAATGCACAGGTTTGGTAGGTTTCCCTAGGTGCCGGCTGAGCTAGAGGCCAAAATCTATAGGTAGGCACTTTGCAAAAAACACCTCTGTTTTCTGTCAAAAAATGGAATGTGTCCACGTTGTGTTTTGGGGCACTTGC
The DNA here is from genome assembly GCF_031143425.1 of Pleurodeles waltl. Taxonomy (NCBI): domain Eukaryota; kingdom Metazoa; phylum Chordata; class Amphibia; order Caudata; family Salamandridae; genus Pleurodeles; species Pleurodeles waltl. The sequence continues at coordinate 643,021,391 of NC_090445.1, forward strand.
TGTGGCGGGCGCTAGGCCTACCCACACAAGTGAGGTATCATTTTTATCAGGAGACTTGGGGGAACACTGGGTGGAAGGAAATTTGTGGCTCCCCTCAGATTCCAGAACTTTCTCCCACCGAAATATGAGGAAAATGTGTTTTTGTAGCCACATTTTGAGATTTGCAAAGGATTCTGGGTAACAGAACCTGGTCAGAGCCCCAGAAGTCACCCATCTTGGATTCCCCTAGGTCTGTAGTTTTCAAAAATTCACAGGTTTGGTAGGTTTCCCTAGGTCCCATGTGAGCTAGATGCCAAAATCTGTAGGTAGGCACTTTGCAAAAAACACTTCTGTTTTCTGTCAAAAAATGCGATGTGTCCACGTTATGTTTTGGGGCATTTCCTGTCGCGAGCGCTAGGCCTACCCACACAAGTGAGGTATCAATTTTATCAGGAGACTTGGGGGAACACTGGGTGGAAGGAAATTTGAGGCTCCTCTCAGATTCCAGAACTTTCTGTCACCGCAATGTGAGCAAAATGTGTTTTTTTTTAGCCAAATTTTGAGGTTTGCAAAGGATTCTGGGTAACAGAACCTGGTCAGAGCCCCACAAGTCACCCCATCTTGGATTCCCTTAGGTCTCTAGTTTTCACAAATGCACAGGTTTGGTAGGTTTCCCTAGGTGCCGGCTGAGCTAGAGGCCAAAACCTACAGGTAGGCACGTTGCAAAAAACACCTCCGTTTTCTGTCAAAAAATGGGATGTGTCCACATTGTGTTTTGGGGCATTTCCTGTCGCTGGCGCTAGGCCTACCCACACAATTGAGGTATCATTTTTATCGGAGTCTTGAGGGAAAGCTTGGTGGAAGGAAATTTGAGACTCCTCTCAGATTCCAGAACTTTCTGTCACCGAAATGTGAGGAAAATTTATTTTTTTAGCCACATTTTGAGGTTTGCAAGGATTCTGGGTAACAGAACCTGGTCAGAGCCCGACAAGTCACCCCATCATGGATTCCCCTACGTCTCTAGTTTAAAAAAATTAACAGGTTTGGTAGGTTTCCCTAGGTGCCAGCTGAGCTAGATGCCAAAATCTGTAGGTAGGCACTTTGCAAAAAACACCTCAGTTTTCTGTAAAAAAATGGGATGTGTCCACGTTGTGTTTTGGGGCATTTCCTGTTGCGGGCACTAAGCCTAACCACACAAGTGAGGTATCAATTTTATCGGGAGACTTGGGGGAACGCTGGGTGGAAGGAAATTTGTGGCTCCTCTCAGATTCCATAACTTTCTGTCACCGAAATGTGAGGAAAATATGTTTTCTTAGCCAAATTGTGAGGTTTGCAAAGGATTCTGGGTAACAGAACCTGGTCAGAGCCCCACAAGTCACCCCATCTTGGATTCCCCTAGGTCTCTAGTTTTAAAAAATTCACAGGTTTGGTAGGTTTCCCTAGGTGCCGGCTGAGCTAGAGGCCAAAATCTATAGGTAGGCACTTTGCAAAAAACAACTCTGTTTTCTGTGAAAAAATGGGATGTGTCCACTTTGTGTTTTGGGGCATTTCCTGTCGTGGGCGCTAGGCCTACCCACACAAGTGAGGTATCATTTTTTTCAGGAGACTTGGGGGAACGCTGGGTGGAAGGAAATTTGTGGCTCCTCTCAGATTCCAGAACTTTCTGTCACCGAAATGTGAGGAAAATGTGTTTTTTTAGCCATATATTGAGGTTTGCAAAGGATTCTGGGTAACAGAACCTGGGCAGTGCCCCACAAGTCACCCCATCTTGGATTCCCCTGGGCCTCTAGTTTTCAAAAATGCACAGGTTTGGTAGGTTTCCCTAGGTGCAGGCTGAGCTAGAGGCCAAAATCTATAGGTAAGCACTTTGCAAAAAACACCTCCGTTTCCTGTCAAAAAATGGGAGTGTCAACGTTGTGTTTTGGGGCATTTCCTGTCGTGGGCGCTAGGCCTACCCACACAAGTGAGGTATCATTTTTATCGGGAGACTTGGGGGAATGCTGGGTGGAAGGAAATTTGTGGCTCCTCCCAGATTCCAGAACTTTCTGTCACCAAAATATGATGAAAATGTGTTTTTTTAGCCAAACTTTGAGGTTTGCAATGGATTCTGGGTAACAGAACCTGGTAAGAGCCCCACAAGTCCCCCCCTCTTGGATTCCCCCTAGGTTTCTAGTTTTCATAAATGCACAGGTTTGGTAGGTTTCCCTAGGTGACGGCTGAGCTAGAGGCCAAAATCTACAGGTAGGCATTTTGCAAAAAACACCTCTGTTTTCTGTCAAAAAATGGGATGTGTCCACTTTGTGTTTTGGGGCATTTCCTGTCGTAGGCGCCAGGCCTACCCACACAAGTGAGGTATCATTTTTATCAGGAGACTTGGGGGAACGCTGGGTAGAAGGAAATTTGTGGCTCCTCTCGGATTCCAGAACTTTCTGTCACCAAAATGTGAGGAAAATGTGGTTTTTTTTAGCCACATTTTGAGGTTTGCAAAGGATTCTGGGTAACAGAACCTGGTCAGAGCCCCACAAGTCAACCCATCTTGGATTCCCCTAGGTCTCTAGTTTTCAAAAATGCACAGGTTTGGTAGGTTTCCCTAGGTGCCGGCTGAGCTAGAGGCCAAAATCTATATGTAGGCACTTTGCAAAAAACACCTCTGTTTTCTGTCAAAAAATGGAATGTGTCCACGTTGTGTTTTGGGGCATTTGCTGTGGCGGGCGCTAGGCCTACCCACACAAGTGAGGTATCATTTTTATCAGGAGACTTGGGGGAACACTGGGTGGAAGGAAATTTGTGGCTCCCCTCAGATTCCAGAACTTTCTCTCACCGAAATATGAGGAAAATGTGTTTTTGTAGCCACATTTTGAGATTTGCAAAGGATTCTGGGTAACAGAACCTGGTCAGAGCCCCAGAAGTCACCCATCTTGGATTCCCCTAGGTCTGTAGTTTTCACAAATGCACAGGTTTGGTAGGTTTCCCTAGGTGCCGGCTGAGCTAGAGGCCAAAATCTACAGGTAGGCACGTTGCAAAAAACACCTCTGTTTTCTGTCAAAAAATGGGATGTGTCCACATTGTGTTTTGGGGCATTTCCTGTCGCTGGCGCTAGGCCTACCCACACAATTGAGGTATCATTTTTATCGGAGTCTTGAGGGAAAGCTTGGTGGAAGGAAATTTGAGACTCCTCTCAGATTCCAGAACTTTCTGTCACCGAAATGTGAGGAAAATTTATTTTTTTAGCCACATTTTGAGGTTTGCAAGGATTCTGGGTAACAGAACCTGGTCAGAGCCCGACAAGTCACCCCATCATGGATTCCCCTACGTCTCTAGTTTAAAAAAATTAACAGGTTTGGTAGGTTTCCCTAGGTGCCAGCTGAGCTAGATGCCAAAATCTGTAGGTAGGCACTTTGCAAAAAACACCTCAGTTTTCTGTAAAAAAATGGGATGTGTCCACGTTGTGTTTTGGGGCATTTCCTGTTGCGGGCACTAAGCCTAACCACACAAGTGAGGTATCAATTTTATCGGGAGACTTGGGGGAACGCTGGGTGGAAGGAAATTTGTGGCTCCTCTCAGATTCCATAACTTTCTGTCACCGAAATGTGAGGAAAATATGTTTTCTTAGCCAAATTGTGAGGTTTGCAAAGGATTCTGGGTAACAGAACCTGGTCAGAGCCCCACAAGTCACCCCATCTTGGATTCCCCTAGGTCTCTAGTTTTAAAAAATTCACAGGTTTGGTAGGTTTCCCTAGGTGCCGGCTGAGCTAGAGGCCAAAATCTATAGGTAGGCACTTTGCAAAAAACAACTCTGTTTTCTGTGAAAAAATGGGATGTGTCCACTTTGTGTTTTGGGGCATTTCCTGTCGTGGGCGCTAGGCCTACCCACACAAGTGAGGTATCATTTTTTTCAGGAGACTTGGGGGAACGCTGGGTGGAAGGAAATTTGTGGCTCCTCTCAGATTCCAGAACTTTCTGTCACCGAAATGTGAGGAAAATGTGTTTTTTTAGCCATATATTGAGGTTTGCAAAGGATTCTGGGTAACAGAACCTGGGCAGTGCCCCACAAGTCACCCCATCTTGGATTCCCCTGGGCCTCTAGTTTTCAAAAATGCACAGGTTTGGTAGGTTTCCCTAGGTGCAGGCTGAGCTAGAGGCCAAAATCTATAGGTAAGCACTTTGCAAAAAACACCTCCGTTTCCTGTCAAAAAATGGGAGTGTCAACGTTGTGTTTTGGGGCATTTCCTGTCGTGGGCGCTAGGCCTACCCACACAAGTGAGGTATAATTTTTATCGGGAGACTTGGGGGAATGCTGGGTGGAAGGAAATTTGTGGCTCCTCCCAGATTCCAGAACTTTCTGTCACCAAAATATGATGAAAATGTGTTTTTTTAGCCAAACTTTGAGGTTTGCAATGGATTCTGGGTAACAGAACCTGGTAAGAGCCCCACAAGTCCCCCCCTCTTGGATTCCCCCTAGGTTTCTAGTTTTCATAAATGCACAGGTTTGGTAGGTTTCCCTAGGTGACGGCTGAGCTAGAGGCCAAAATCTACAGGTAGGCATTTTGCAAAAAACACCTCTGTTTTCTGTCAAAAAATGGGATGTGTCCACTTTGTGTTTTGGGGCATTTCCTGTCATAGGCGCCAGGCCTACCCACACAAGTGAGGTATCATTTTTATCAGGAGACTTGGGGGAACGCTGGGTAGAAGGAAATTTGTGGCTCCTCTCGGATTCCAGAACTTTCTGTCACCAAAATGTGAGGAAAATGTGGTTTTTTTTAGCCACATTTTGAGGTTTGCAAAGGATTCTGGGTAACAGAACCTGGTCAGAGCCCCACAAGTCAACCCATCTTGGATTCCCCTAGGTCTCTAGTTTTCAAAAATGCACAGGTTTGGTAGGTTTCCCTAGGTGCCGGCTGAGCTAGAGGCCAAAATCTATATGTAGGCACTTTGCAAAAAACACCTCTGTTTTCTGTCAAAAAATGGAATGTGTCCACGTTGTGTTTTGGGGCATTTGCTGTGGCGGGCGCTAGGCCTACCCACACAAGTGAGGTATCATTTTTATCAGGAGACTTGGGGGAACACTGGGTGGAAGGAAATTTGTGGCTCCCCTCAGATTCCAGAACTTTCTCTCACCGAAATATGAGGAAAATGTGTTTTTGTAGCCACATTTTGAGATTTGCAAAGGATTCTGGGTAACAGAACCTGGTCAGAGCCCCAGAAGTCACCCATCTTGGATTCCCCTAGGTCTGTAGTTTTCAAAAATTCACAGGTTTGGTAGGTTTCCCTAGGTCCCAGGTGAGCTAGATGCCAAAATCTGTAGGTAGGCACTTTGCAAAAAACACCTCTGTTTTCTGTCAAAAAATGCGATGTGTCCACGTTATGTTTTGGGGCATTTCCTGTCGCGAGCACTAGGCCTACCCACACAAGTGAGGTATCAATTTTATCAGGAGACTTGGGGGAACACTGGGTGGAAGGAAATTTGAGGCTCCTCTCAGATTCCAGAACTTTCTGTCACCGCAATGTGAGGAAAATGTGTTTTTTTTAGCCAAATTTTGAGGTTTGCAAAGGATTCTGGGTAACAGAAGCTGGTCAGAGCCCCACAAGTCACCCCATCTTGGATTCCCTTAGGTCTCTAGTTTTCACAAATTCACAGGTTTGGTAGGTTTCCCTAGGTGCCGGCTGAGCTAGAGGCCAAAATCTACAGGTAGGCACGTTGCAAAAAACACCTCTGTTTTCTGTCAAAAAATGGGATGTGTCCACATTGTGTTTTGGGGCATTTCCTGTCGCTGGCGCTAGGCCTACCCACACAATTGAAGTATCATTTTTATCGGGAGTCTTGGGGGAAAGCTTGGTGGAAGGAAATTTGAGACTCCTCTCAGATTCCAGAACTTTCTGTCACCGAAATGTGAGGAAAATTTATTTTTTTAGCCAAATTTTGAGGTTTGCAAGGATTCTGGGTAACAGAACCTGGTCAGAGCCCGACAAGTCACCCCATCATGGATTCCCCTACGTCTCTAGTTTAAAAAAATTAACAGGTTTGGTAGGTTTCCCTAGGTGCCAGCTGAGCTAGATGCCAAAATCTGTAGGTAGGCACTTTGCGAAAAACACCTCAGTTTTCTGTAAAAAAATGGGATGTGTCCACGTTGTGTTTTGGGGCATTTCCTGTTGCGGGAACTAAGCCTACCCACACAAGTGAGGTATCAATTTTATCGGGAGACTTGGGGGAACGCTGGGTGGAAGGAAATTTGTGGCTCCTCTCAGATTCCATAACTTTCTGTCACCGAAATGTGAGGAAAATATGTTTTCTTAGCCAAATTGTGAGGTTTGCAAAGGATTCTGGGTAACAGAACCTGATCAGAGCCCCACAAGTCACCCCATCTTGGATTCCCCTAGGTCTCTAGTTTTAAAAAATTCACAGGTTTGGTAGGTTTCCCTAGGTGCCGGCTGAGCTAGAGGCCAAAATCTATAGGTAGGCACTTTGCAAAAAACAACTCTGTTTTCTGTGAAAAAATGGGATGTGTCCACTTTGTGTTTTGGGCATTTCCTGTCGTGGGCGCTAGGCCTACCCACACAAGTGAGGTATCATTTTTTTCAGGAGACTTGGGGGAATGCTGGGTGGAAGGAATCTTGTTGCTCCTGTCAGATTCCAGAACTTTCTGTCACCGAAATGTGAGGAAAATGTGTTTTTTAAGCCATATATTGAGGTTTGCAAAGGATTCTGGGTAACAGAACCTGAGCAGTGCCCCACAAGTCACCCCATCTTGGATTCCCCTGGGCCTCTAGTTTTCAAAAATGCACAGGTTTGGTAGGTTTCCCTAGGTGCAGGCTGAGCTAGAGGCCAAAATCTATAGGTAAGCACTTTGCAAAAAACACCTCCGTTTCCTGTCAAAAAATGGGAGTCAACGTTGTGTTTTGGGGCATTTCCTGTCGTGGGCGCTAGGCCTACCCACACAAGTGAGGTATCATTTTTATCGGGAGACTTGGGGGAATGCTGGGTGGAAGGAAATTTGTGGCTCCTCCCAGATTCCAGAACTTTCTGTCACCAAAATATGATGAAAATTTGTTTTTTTAGCCAAACTTTGAGGTTTGCAATGGATTCTGGGTAACAGAACCTGGTAAGAGCCCCACAAGTCCCCCCCTCTTGGATTCCCCCTAGGTTTCTAGTTTTCATAAATGCACAGGTTTGGTAGGTTTCCCTAGGTGCCGGCTGAGCTAGAGGTCAAAATCTATAGGTAGGCACTTTGCAAAAAACACCTCTGTTTTCTGTCAAAAAATGGGATGTGTCCACTTTGTGTTTTGGGGCATTTCCTGTCGTAGGCGCCAGGCCTACCCACACAAGTGAGGTATCATTTTTATCAGGAGACTTGGGGGAACGCTGGGTAGAAGGAAATTTGTGGCTCCTCTCAGATTCCAGAACTTTCTGTCACCAAAATGTGAGGAAAATGTGTTTTTTTTTAGCCACATTTTGAGGTTTGCAAAGGATTCTGGGTAACAGAACCTAGTCAGAGCCCCACAAGTCAACCCATCTTGGATTCCCCTAGGTCTCTAGTTTTCACAAATGCACAGGTTTGGTAGGTTTCCCTAGGTGCAGGCTGAGCTAGAGGCCAAAATCTATAGGTAGGCACTTTGCAAAAAACACCTCTGTTTTCTGTCAAAAAATGGAATGTGTCCACGTTGTGTTTTGGGGCATTTGCTGTGGCGGGCGCTAGGCCTACCCACACAAGTGAGGTATCATTTTTATCAGGAGACTTGGGGGAACACTGGGTGGAAGGAAATTTGTGGCTCCCCTCAGATTCCAGAACTTTCTCTCACCGAAATATGAGGAAAATGTGTTTTTGTAGCCACATTTTGAGATTTGCAAAGGATTCTGGGTAACAGAACCTGGTCAGAGCCCCAGAAGTCACCCATCTTGGATTCCCCTAGGTCTGTAGTTTTCAAAAATTCACAGGTTTGGTAGGTTTCCCTAGGTCCCAGCTGAGCTAGATGCCAAAATCTGTAGGTAGGCACTTTGCAAAAAACACCTCTGTTTTCTGTCAAAAAATGCGATGTGTCCACGTTATGTTTTGGGGCATTTCCTGTCGCGAGCGCTAGGCCTACCCACACAAGTGAGGTATCAATTTTATCAGGAGACTTGGGGGAACACTGGGTGGAAGGAAATTTGAGGCTCCTCTCAGATTCCAGAACTTTCTGTCACCGCAATGTGAGGAAAATGTGGTTTTTTTTAGCCAAATTTTGAGGTTTGCAAAGGATTCTGGGTAACAGAACCTGGTCAGAGCCCCACAAGTCACCCCATCTTGGATTCCCTTAGGTCTCTAGTTTTCACAAATGCACAGGTTTGGTAGGTTTCCCTAGGTGCCGGCTGAGCTAGAGGCCAAAATCTACAGGTAGGCACGTTGCAAAAAACACCTCTGTTTTCTGTCAAAAAATGGGATGTGTCCACATTGTGTTTTGGGGCATTTCCTGTCGCTGGTGCTAGGCCTACCCACACAATTGAGGTATAATTTTTATCGGGAGTCTTGGGGGAAAGCTTGGTGGAAGGAAATTTGAGACTCCTCTCAGATTCCAGGACTTTCTGTTACCGAAATGTGAGGAAAATTTATTTTTTTAGCCAAATTTTGAGGTTTGCAAGGATTCTGGGTAACAGAACCTGGTCAGAGCCCGACAAGTCACCCCATCATGGATTCCCCTACGTCTCTAGTTTAAAAAAATTAACAGGTTTGGTAGGTTTCCCTAGGTGCCAGCTGAGCTAGATGCCAAAATCTGTAGGTAGGCACTTTGCAAAAAACACCTCTGTTTTCTGTAAAAAAATGGGATGTGTCCACGTTGTGTTTTGTGGCATTTCCTGTTGCCGGCACTAAGCCTACCCACACAAGTGAGGTATCAATTTTATCGGGAGACTTGGGGGAACGCTGGGTGGAAGGAAATTTGTGGCTCCTCTCAGATTCCAGAACTTTCTGTCACCGAAATGTGAGGAAAATATGTTTTCTTAGCCAAATTGTGAGGTTTGCAAAGGATTCTGGGTAACAGAACCTGGTCAGAGCCCCACAAGTCACCCCATCTTGGATTCCCCTAGGTCTCTAGTTTTAAAAAATTCACAGGTTTGGTAGGTTTCCCTAGGTGCCGGCTGAGCTAGAGGCCAAAATCTATAGGTAGGCACTTTGCAAAAAACAACTCTGTTTTCTGTGAAAAAATGGGATGTGTCCACTTTGTGTTTTGGGGCATTTCCTGTCGTGGGCGCTAGGCCTACCCACACAAGTGAGGTACCATTTTTATCGGGAGACTTGGGGGAATGCTGGATGGAAGGAAATTTGTGGCTCCTCCCAGATTCCAGAACTTTCTGTCACCAAAATATGATGAAAATGTGTTTTTTTAGCCAAACTTTGTGGTTTGCAATGGATTCTGAGTAACAGAACCTGGTAAGAGCCCCACAAGTCCCCCCCTCTTCGATTCCCCCTAGGTTTCTAGTTTTCATAAATGCACAGGTTTGGTAGGTTTCCCTAGGTGCCGGCTGAGCTAGAGGCCAAAATCTATAGGTAGGCACTTTGCAAAAAACACCTCTGTTTTCTGTCAAAAAATGGGATGTGTCCACTTTGTGTTTTGGGGCATTTCCTGTCGTAGGCGCCAGGCCTACCCACACAAGTGAGGTATCATTTTTATCAGGAGACTTGGGGGAACGCTGGGTAGAAGGAAATTTGTGGCTCCTCTCAGATTCCAGAACTTTCTGTCACCAAAATGTGAGGAAAATGTGTTTTTTTTTAGCCAAATTTTGAGGTTTGCAAAGGATTCTGAGTAACAGAACCTGGTCAGAGCCCCACAAGTCAACCCATCTTGGATTCCCCTAGGTCTCTAGTTTTCAAAAATGCACAGGTTTGGTAGGTTTCCCTAGGTGCCGGCTGAGCTAGAGGCCAAAATCTATAGGTAGGCACTTTGCAAAAAACACCTCTGTTTTCTGTCAAAAAATGGGATGTGTCCACTTTGTGTTTTGGGGCATTTCCTGTCGTAGGCGCCAGGCCTACCCACACATGTGAGGTATCATTTTTATCAGGAGACTTGGGGGAACGCTGGGTAGAAGGAAATTTGTGGCTCCTCTCAGATTCCAGAACTTTCTGTCACCAAAATGTGAGGAAAATGTGGCTTTTTCTAGCCACATTTTGAGGTTTGCAAAGGATTCTGGGTAACAGAACCTGGTCAGAGCCCCACAAGTCACCCCATCTTGGATTCCCCTAGGTCTCTAGTTTTCAAAAATGCACAGGTTTGGTAGGTTTCCCTAGGTGCCGGCTGAGCTAGAGGCCAAAATCTATAGGTAGGCACTTTGCAAAAAACACCTCTGTTTTCTGTCAAAAAATGGGATGTGTCCACTTTGTGTTTTGGGGCATTTCCTGTCGTAGGCGCCAGGCCTACCCACACATGTGAGGTATCATTTTTATCAGGAGACTTGGGGGAACGCTGGGTAGAAGGAAATTTGTGGCTCCTCTCAGATTCCAGAACTTTCTGTCACCAAAATGTGAGGAAAATGTGGCTTTTTCTAGCCACATTTTGAGGTTTGCAAAGGATTCTGGGTAACAGAACCTGGTCAGAGCCCCACAAGTCACCCCATCTTGGATTCCCCTAGGTCTCTAGTTTTCAAAAATGCACAGGTTTGGTAGGTTTCCCTAGGTGCCGGCTGAGCTAGAGGCCAAAATCTATAGGTAGGCACTTTGCAAAAAACACCTCTGTTTTCTGTCAAAAAATGGAATGTGTCCACGTTGTGTTTTGGGGCACTTGCTGTGGCGGGCGCTAGGCCTACCCACACAAGTGAGGTATCATTTTTATCAGGAGACTTGGGGGAACACTGGGTGGAAGGAAATTTGTGGCTCCCCTCAGATTCCAGAACTTTCTCCCACCGAAATATGAGGAAAATGTGTTTTTGTAGCCACATTTTGAGATTTGCAAAGGATTCTGGGTAACAGAACCTGGTCAGAGCCCCAGAAGTCACCCATCTTGGATTCCCCTAGGTCTGTAGTTTTCAAAAATTCACAGGTTTGGTAGGTTTCCCTAGGTCCCATGTGAGCTAGATGCCAAAATCTGTAGGTAGGCACTTTGCAAAAAACACCTCTGTTTTCTGTCAAAAAATGCGATGTGTCCACGTTATGTTTTGGGGCATTTCCTGTCGCGAGCGCTAGGCCTACCCACACAAGTGAGGTATCAATTTTATCAGGAGACTTGGGGGAACACTGGGTGGAAGGAAATTTGAGGCTCCTCTCAGATTCCAGAACTTTCTGTCACCGCAATGTGAGCAAAATGTGTTTTTTTTTAGCCAAATTTTGAGGTTTGCAAAGGATTCTGGGTAACAGAACCTGGTCAGAGCCCCACAAGTCACCCCATCTTGGATTCCCTTAGGTCTCTAGTTTTCACAAATGCACAGGTTTGGTAGGTTTCCCTAGGTGCCGGCTGAGCTAGAGGCCAAAACCTACAGGTAGGCACGTTGCAAAAAACACCTCCGTTTTCTGTCAAAAAATGGGATGTGTCCACATTGTGTTTTGGGGCATTTCCTGTCGCTGGCGCTAGGCCTACCCACACAATTGAGGTATCATTTTTATCGGAGTCTTGAGGGAAAGCTTGGTGGAAGGAAATTTGAGACTCCTCTCAGATTCCAGAACTTTCTGTCACCGAAATGTGAGGAAAATTTATTTTTTTAGCCACATTTTGAGGTTTGCAAGGATTCTGGGTAACAGAACCTGGTCAGAGCCCGACAAGTCACCCCATCATGGATTCCCCTACGTCTCTAGTTTAAAAAAATTAACAGGTTTGGTAGGTTTCCCTAGGTGCCAGCTGAGCTAGATGCCAAAATCTGTAGGTAGGCACTTTGCAAAAAACACCTCAGTTTTCTGTAAAAAAATGGGATGTGTCCACGTTGTGTTTTGGGGCATTTCCTGTTGCGGGCACTAAGCCTAACCACACAAGTGAGGTATCAATTTTATCGGGAGACTTCGGGGAACGCTGGGTGGAAGGAAATTTGTGGCTCCTCTCAGATTCCATAACTTTCTGTCACCGAAATGTGAGGAAAATATGTTTTCTTAGCCAAATTGTGAGGTTTGCAAAGGATTCTGGGTAACAGAACCTGGTCAGAGCCCCACAAGTCACCCCATCTTGGATTCCCCTAGGTCTCTAGTTTTAAAAAATTCACAGGTTTGGTAGGTTTCCCTAGGTGCCGGCTGAGCTAGAGGCCAAAATCTATAGGTAGGCACTTTGCAAAAAACAACTCTGTTTTCTGTGAAAAAATGGGATGTGTCCACTTTGTGTTTTGGGGCATTTCCTGTCGTGGGCGCTAGGCCTACCCACACAAGTGAGGTATCATTTTTTTCAGGAGACTTGGGGGAACGCTGGGTGGAAGGAAATTTGTGGCTCCTCTCAGATTCCAGAACTTTCTGTCACCGAAATGTGAGGAAAATGTGTTTTTTTAGCCATATATTGAGGTTTGCAAAGGATTCTGGGTAACAGAACCTGGGCAGTGCCCCACAAGTCACCCCATCTTGGATTCCCCTGGGCCTCTAGTTTTCAAAAATGCACAGGTTTGGTAGGTTTCCCTAGGTGCAGGCTGAGCTAGAGGCCAAAATCTATAGGTAAGCACTTTGCAAAAAACACCTCCGTTTCCTGTCAAAAAATGGGAGTGTCAACGTTGTGTTTTGGGGCATTTCCTGTCGTGGGCGCTAGGCCTACCCACACAAGTGAGGTATCATTTTTATCGGGAGACTTGGGGGAATGCTGGGTGGAAGGAAATTTGTGGCTCCTCCCAGATTCCAGAACTTTCTGTCACCAAAATATGATGAAAATGTGTTTTTTTAGCCAAACTTTGAGGTTTGCAATGGATTCTGGGTAACAGAACCTGGTAAGAGCCCCACAAGTCCCCCCCTCTTGGATTCCCCCTAGGTTTCTAGTTTTCATAAATGCACAGGTTTGGTAGGTTTCCCTAGGTGACGGCTGAGCTAGAGGCCAAAATCTACAGGTAGGCATTTTGCAAAAAACACCTCTGTTTTCTGTCAAAAAATGGGATGTGTCCACTTTGTGTTTTGGGGCATTTCCTGTCGTAGGCGCCAGGCCTACCCACACAAGTGAGGTATCATTTTTATCAGGAGACTTGGGGGAACGCTGGGTAGAAGGAAATTTGTGGCTCCTCTCGGATTCCAGAACTTTCTGTCACCAAAATGTGAGGAAAATGTGGTTTTTTTTAGCCACATTTTGAGGTTTGCAAAGGATTCTGGGTAACAGAACCTGGTCAGAGCCCCACAAGTCAACCCATCTTGGATTCCCCTAGGTCTCTAGTTTTCAAAAATGCACAGGTTTGGTAGGTTTCCCTAGGTGCCGGCTGAGCTAGAGGCCAAAATCTATATGTAGGCACTTTGCAAAAAACACCTCTGTTTTCTGTCAAAAAATGGAATGTGTCCACGTTGTGTTTTGGGGCATTTGCTGTGGCGGGCGCTAGGCCTACCCACACAAGTGAGGTATCATTTTTATCAGGAGACTTGGGGGAACACTGGGTGGAAGGAAATTTGTGGCTCCCCTCAGATTCCAGAACTTTCTCTCACCGAAATATGAGGAAAATGTGTTTTTGTAGCCACATTTTGAGATTTGCAAAGGATTCTGGGTAACAGAACCTGGTCAGAGCCCCAGAAGTCACCCATCTTGGATTCCCCTAGGTCTGTAGTTTTCACAAATGCACAGGTTTGGTAGGTTTCCCTAGGTGCCGGCTGAGCTAGAGGCCAAAATCTACAGGTAGGCACGTTGCAAAAAACACCTCTGTTTTCTGTCAAAAAATGGGATGTGTCCACATTGTGTTTTGGGGCATTTCCTGTCGCTGGCGCTAGGCCTACCCACACAATTGAGGTATCATTTTTATCGGAGTCTTGAGGGAAAGCTTGGTGGAAGGAAATTTGAGACTCCTCTCAGATTCCAGAACTTTCTGTCACCGAAATGTGAGGAAAATTTATTTTTTTAGCCACATTTTGAGGTTTGCAAGGATTCTGGGTAACAGAACCTGGTCAGAGCCCGACAAGTCACCCCATCATGGATTCCCCTACGTCTCTAGTTTAAAAAAATTAACAGGTTTGGTAGGTTTCCCTAGGTGCCAGCTGAGCTAGATGCCAAAATCTGTAGGTAGGCACTTTGCAAAAAACACCTCAGTTTTCTGTAAAAAAATGGGATGTGTCCACGTTGTGTTTTGGGGCATTTCCTGTTGCGGGCACTAAGCCTAACCACACAAGTGAGGTATCAATTTTATCGGGAGACTTGGGGGAACGCTGGGTGGAAGGAAATTTGTGGCTCCTCTCAGATTCCATAACTTTCTGTCACCGAAATGTGAGGAAAATATGTTTTCTTAGCCAAATTGTGAGGTTTGCAAAGGATTCTGGGTAACAGAACCTGGTCAGAGCCCCACAAGTCACCCCATCTTGGATTCCCCTAGGTCTCTAGTTTTAAAAAATTCACAGGTTTGGTAGGTTTCCCTAGGTGCCGGCTGAGCTAGAGGCCAAAATCTATAGGTAGGCACTTTGCAAAAAACAACTCTGTTTTCTGTGAAAAAATGGGATGTGTCCACTTTGTGTTTTGGGGCATTTCCTGTCGTGGGCGCTAGGCCTACCCACACAAGTGAGGTATCATTTTTTTCAGGAGACTTGGGGGAACGCTGGGTGGAAGGAAATTTGTGGCTCCTCTCAGATTCCAGAACTTTCTGTCACCGAAATGTGAGGAAAATGTGTTTTTTTAGCCATATATTGAGGTTTGCAAAGGATTCTGGGTAACAGAACCTGGGCAGTGCCCCACAAGTCACCCCATCTTGGATTCCCCTGGGCCTCTAGTTTTCAAAAATGCACAGGTTTGGTAGGTTTCCCTAGGTGCAGGCTGAGCTAGAGGCCAAAATCTATAGGTAAGCACTTTGCAAAAAACACCTCCGTTTCCTGTCAAAAAATGGGAGTGTCAACGTTGTGTTTTGGGGCATTTCCTGTCGTGGGCGCTAGGCCTACCCACACAAGTGAGGTATCATTTTTATCGGGAGACTTGGGGGAATGCTGGGTGGAAGGAAATTTGTGGCTCCTCCCAGATTCCAGAACTTTCTGTCACCAAAATATGATGAAAATGTGTTTTTTTAGCCAAACTTTGAGGTTTGCAATGGATTCTGGGTAACAGAACCTGGTAAGAGCCCCACAAGTCCCCCCCTCTTGGATTCCCCCTAGGTTTCTAGTTTTCATAAATGCACAGGTTTGGTAGGTTTCCCTAGGTGACGGCTGAGCTAGAGGCCAAAATCTACAGGTAGGCATTTTGCAAAAAACACCTCTGTTTTCTGTCAAAAAATGGGATGTGTCCACTTTGTGTTTTGGGGCATTTCCTGTCGTAGGCGCCAGGCCTACCCACACAAGTGAGGTATCATTTTTATCAGGAGACTTGGGGGAACGCTGGGTAGAAGGAAATTTGTGGCTCCTCTCGGATTCCAGAACTTTCTGTCACCAAAATGTGAGGAAAATGTGGTTTTTTTTAGCCACATTTTGAGGTTTGCAAAGGATTCTGGGTAACAGAACCTGGTCAGAGCCCCACAAGTCAACCCATCTTGGATTCCCCTAGGTCTCTAGTTTTCAAAAATGCACAGGTTTGGTAGGTTTCCCTAGGTGCCGGCTGAGCTAGAGGCCAAAATCTATATGTAGGCACTTTGCAAAAAACACCTCTGTTTTCTGTCAAAAAATGGAATGTGTCCACGTTGTGTTTTGGGGCATTTGCTGTGGCGGGCGCTAGGCCTACCCACACAAGTGAGGTATCATTTTTATCAGGAGACTTGGGGGAACACTGGGTGGAAGGAAATTTGTGGCTCCCCTCAGATTCCAGAACTTTCTCTCACCGAAATATGAGGAAAATGTGTTTTTGTAGCCACATTTTGAGATTTGCAAAGGATTCTGGGTAACAGAACCTGGTCAGAGCCCCAGAAGTCACCCATCTTGGATTCCCCTAGGTCTGTAGTTTTCAAAAATTCACAGGTTTGGTAGGTTTCCCTAGGTCCCAGGTGAGCTAGATGCCAAAATCTGTAGGTAGGCACTTTGCAAAAAACACCTCTGTTTTCTGTCAAAAAATGCGATGTGTCCACGTTATGTTTTGGGGCATTTCCTGTCGCGAGCACTAGGCCTACCCACACAAGTGAGGTATCAATTTTATCAGGAGACTTGGGGGAACACTGGGTGGAAGGAAATTTGAGGCTCCTCTCAGATTCCAGAACTTTCTGTCACCGCAATGTGAGGAAAATGTGTTTTTTTTAGCCAAATTTTGAGGTTTGCAAAGGATTCTGGGTAACAGAAGCTGGTCAGAGCCCCACAAGTCACCCCATCTTGGATTCCCTTAGGTCTCTAGTTTTCACAAATTCACAGGTTTGGTAGGTTTCCCTAGGTGCCGGCTGAGCTAGAGGCCAAAATCTACAGGTAGGCACGTTGCAAAAAACACCTCTGTTTTCTGTCAAAAAATGGGATGTGTCCACATTGTGTTTTGGGGCATTTCCTGTCGCTGGCGCTAGGCCTACCCACACAATTGAAGTATCATTTTTATCGGGAGTCTTGGGGGAAAGCTTGGTGGAAGGAAATTTGAGACTCCTCTCAGATTCCAGAACTTTCTGTCACCGAAATGTGAGGAAAATTTATTTTTTTAGCCAAATTTTGAGGTTTGCAAGGATTCTGGGTAACAGAACCTGGTCAGAGCCCGACAAGTCACCCCATCATGGATTCCCCTACGTCTCTAGTTTAAAAAAATTAACAGGTTTGGTAGGTTTCCCTAGGTGCAAGCTGAGCTAGATGCCAAAATCTGTAGGTAGGCACTTTGCAAAAAACACCTCAGTTTTCTGTAAAAAAATGGGATGTGTCCACGTTGTGTTTTGGGGCATTTCCTGTTGCGGGAACTAAGCCTACCCACACAAGTGAGGTATCAATTTTATCGGGAGACTTGGGGGAACGCTGGGTGGAAGGAAATTTGTGGCTCCTCTCAGATTCCATAACTTTCTGTCACCGAAATGTGAGGAAAATATGTTTTCTTAGCCAAATTGTGAGGTTTGCAAAGGATTCTGGGTAACAGAACCTGGTCAGAGCCCCACAAGTCACCCCATCTTGGATTCCCCTAGGTCTCTAGTTTTAAAAAATTCACAGGTTTGGTAGGTTTCCCTAGGTGCCGGCTGAGCTAGAGGCCAAAATCTATAGGTAGGCACTTTGCAAAAACAACTCTGTTTTCTGTGAAAAAATGGGATGTGTCCACTTTGTGTTTTGGGCATTTCCTGTCGTGGGCGCTAGGCCTACCCACACAAGTGAGGTATCATTTTTTTCAGGAGACTTGGGGGAACGCTGGGTGGAAGGAATCTTGTTGCTCCTGTCAGATTCCAGAACTTTCTGTCACCGAAATGTGAGGAAAATGTGTTTTTTAAGCCATATATTGAGGTTTGCAAAGGATTCTGGGTAACAGAACCTGAGCAGTGCCCCACAAGTCACCCCATCTTGGATTCCCCTGGGCCTCTAGTTTTCAAAAATGCACAGGTTTGGTAGGTTTCCCTAGGTGCAGGCTGAGCTAGAGGCCAAAATCTATAGGTAAGCACTTTGCAAAAAACACCTCCGTTTCCTGTCAAAAAATGGGAGTCAACGTTGTGTTTTGGGGCATTTCCTGTCGTGGGCGCTAGGCCTACCCACACAAGTGAGGTATCATTTTTATCGGGAGACTTGGGGGAATGCTGGGTGGAAGGAAATTTGTGGCTCCTCCCAGATTCCAGAACTTTCTGTCACCAAAATATGATGAAAATTTGTTTTTTTAGCCAAACTTTGAGGTTTGCAATGGATTCTGGGTAACAGAACCTGGTAAGAGCCCCACAAGTCCCCCCCTCTTGGATCCCCCTAGGTTTCTAGTTTTCATAAATGCACAGGTTTGGTAGGTTTCCCTAGGTGCCGGCTGAGCTAGAGGCAAAATCTATAGGTAGGCACTTTGCAAAAAACACCTCTGTTTTCTGTCAAAAAATGGGATGTGTCCACTTTGTGTTTTGGGGGCATTTCCTGTCGTAGGCGCCAGGCCTACCCACACAAGTGAGGTATCATTTTTATCAGGAGACTTGGGGGAACGCTGGGTAGAAGGAAATTTGTGGCTCCTCTCAGATTCCAGAACTTTCTGTCACCAAAATGTGAGGAAAATGTGTTTTTTTTAGCCACATTTTGAGGTTTGCAAAGGATTCTGGGTAACAGAACCTAGTCAGAGCCCCACAAGTCAACCCATCTTGGATTCCCCTAGGTCTCTAGTTTTCAAAAATGCACAGGTTTGGTAGGTTTCCCTAGGTGCAGGCTGAGCTAGAGGCCAAAATCTATAGGTAGGCACTTTGCAAAAAACACCTCTGTTTTCTGTCAAAAAATGGAATGTGTCCACGTTGTGTTTTGGGGCATTTGCTGTGGCGGGCGCTAGGCCTACCCACACAAGTGAGGTATCATTTTTATCAGGAGACTTGGGGGAACACTGGTGGAAGGAAATTTGTGGCTCCCCTCAGATTCCAGAACTTTCTCTCACCGAAATATGAGGAAAATGTGTTTTTGTAGCCACATTTTGAGATTTGCAAAGGATTCTGGGTAACAGAACCTGGTCAGAGCCCCAGAAGTCACCCATCTTGGATTCCCCTAGGTCTGTAGTTTTCAAAATTCACAGGTTTGGTAGGTTTCCCTAGGTCCCAGCTGAGCTAGATGCCAAAATCTGTAGGTAGGCACTTTGCAAAAAACACCTCTGTTTTCTGTCAAAAAATGCGATGTGTCCACGTTATGTTTTGGGGCATTTCCTGTCGCGAGCGCTAGGCCTACCCACACAAGTGAGGTATCAATTTTATCAGGAGACTTGGGGGAACACTGGGTGGAAGGAAATTTGAGGCTCCTCTCAGATTCCAGAACTTTCTGTCACCGCAATGTGAGGAAAATGTGGTTTTTTTAGCCAAATTTTGAGGTTTGCAAAGGATTCTGGGTAACAGAACCTGGTCAGAGCCCCACAAGTCACCCCATCTTGGATTCCCTTAGGTCTCTAGTTTTCACAAATGCACAGGTTTGGTAGGTTTCCCTAGGTGCCGGCTGAGCTAGAGGCCAAAATCTACAGGTAGGCACGTTGCAAAAAACACCTCTGTTTTCTGTCAAAAAATGGGATGTGTCCACATTGTGTTTTGGGGCATTTCCTGTCGCTGGTGCTAGGCCTACCCACACAATTGAGGTATAATTTTTATCGGGAGTCTTGGGGGAAAGCTTGGTGGAAGGAAATTTGTGGCTCCTCTCAGATTCCAGAACTTTCTGTCACCGAAATGTGAGGAAAATATGTTTTTTTAGCCAAACTTTGAGGTTTGCAATGGATTCTGGGTAACAGAACCTGGTCAGAGCCCCACAAGTCCCCCCATCTTGGATTCCCCTAGGTTTCTAGTTTTCATAAATGCACAGGTTTGGTAGGTTTCCCTAGGTGCCGGCTGAGCTAGAGGCCAAAATCTATAGGTAGGCACTTTGCAAAAAACACCTCTGTTTTCAGTCAAAAAATGGGATGTGTCCACTTTGTGTTTTGGGGCATTTCCTGTCGTAGGCGCCAGGCCTACCCACACAAGTGAGGTATCATTTTTATCAGGAGACTTGGGGGAACGCTGGGTAGAAGGAAATTTGTGGCTCCTCTCAGATTCCAGAACTTTCTGTCACCAAAATGTGAGGAAAATGTGGTTTTTGTAGCCACATTTTGAGATTTGCAAAGGATTCTGGGTAACAGAACCTGGTCAGAGCCCCAGAAGTCACCCATCTTGGATTCCCCTAGGTCTGTAGTTTTCAAAAATTCACAGGTTTGGTAGGTTTCCCTAGGTCCCAGCTGAGCTAGAGGCCAAAATCTGTAGGTAGGCACTTTGCAAAAAACACCTCTGCTTTCTGTCAAAGAATGCGATGTGTCCACGTTATGTTTTGGGGCATTTCCTGTCGCGAGCGCTAGGCCTACCCACACAAGTGAGGTATCAATTTTATCAGGAGACTTGGGGGAACACTGGGTGGATGGAAATTTGAGGCTCCTCTCAGATTCCAGAACTTTCTGTCACCGCAATGTGAGGAAAATGTGTTTTTTTTTAGCCAAATTTTGAGGTTTGCAAAGGATTCTGGGTAACAGAACCTGGTCAGAGCCCCACAAGTCACCCCATCTTGGATTCCCTTAGGTCTCCAGTTTTCACAAATGCACAGGTTTGGTAGGTTTCCCTAGGTGCCGGCTGAGCTAGAGGCCAAAATCTACAGGTAGGCACGTTGCAAAAAACACCTCTGTTTTCTGTCAAAAAATGGGATGTGTCCACATTGTGTTTTGGGGCATTTCCTGTCGCTGGCGCTAAGCCTACCCACACAATTGAGGTATCATTTTTATCGGGAGTCTTGGGGGAAAGCATGGTGGAAGGAAATTTGAGACTCCTCTCAGATTCCAGAACTTTCTGTCACCGAAATGTGAGGAAAATTTATTTTTTTAGCCAAATTTTGAGGTTTGCAAGGAGTCTGGGTAACAGAACCTGGTCAGAGCCCGACAAGTCACCCATCATGGATTCCCCTACGTCTCTAGTTAAAAAAATTAACAGGTTTGGTAGGTTTCCATAGGTGCCAGCTGAGCTAGATGCCAAAATCTGTAGGTAGGCACTTTGCAAAAAACACCTCAGTTTTCTGTAAAAAAATGGGATGTGTCCACGTTGTGTTTTGGGGCATTTCCTGTTGCGGGCACTAAGCCTACCCACACAAGTGAGGTATCAATTTTATCGGGAGACTTGGGGGAACGCTGGGTGGAAGGAAATTTGTGGCTCCTCTCAGATTCCATAACTTTCTGTCACCGAAATGTGAGGAATATATGTTTTCTTAGCCAAATTGTGAGGTTTGCAAAGGATTCTGGGTAACAGAACCTGGTCAGAGCCCCACAAGTCACCCCATCTTGGATTCCCCTAGGTCTCTAGTTTTAAAAAATTCACAGGTTTGGTAGGTTTCCCTAGGTGCCGGCTGAGCTAGAGGCCAACATCTATAGGTAGGCACTTTGCAAAAAACAACTCTGTTTTCTGTGAAAAAATGGGATGTGTCCACTTTGTGTTTTGGGGCATTTCCTGTCGTGGGCGCTAGGCCTACCCACACAAGTGAGGTATCATTTTTTTCAGGAGACTTGGGGGAACGCTGGGTGGAAGGAAATTTGTTGCTCCTCTCAGATTCCAGAACTTTCTGTCACCGAAATGTGAGGAAAATTTGTTTTTTTAGCCATATATTGAGGTTTGCAAAGGATTCTGGGTAACAGAACCTGGGCAGTGCCCCACAAGTCACCCCATCTTGGATTCCCCTGGGCCTCTAGTTTTCAAAATGCACAGGTTTGGTAGGTTTCCCTAGGTGCAGGCTGAGCTAGAGGCCAAAATCAATAGGTAAGCACTTTGCAAAAAACACCTCCGTTTCCTGTCAAAAAATGGGAGTGTCAACGTTGTGTTTTGGGGCATTTCCTGTCGTGGGCGCTAGGCCTACCCACACAAGTGAGGTATCATTTTTATCGGGAGACTTGGGGGAATGCTGGGTGGAAGGAATTGTGTGGCTCCTCCCAGATTCCAGAACTTTCTGTCACCAAAATATGATGAAAATGTGTTTTTTAGCCAAACTTTGAGGTTTGCAATGGATTCTGGGTAAAAGAACCTGGTCAGAGCCCCACAAGTCCCCCCCTCTTGGATTCCCCCTAGGTTTCTAGTTTTCATAAATGCACAGGTTTGGTAGGTTTCCCTAGGTGCCGGCTGAACTAGAGGCCAAAATCTATAGGTAGGCACTTTGCAAAAAACACCTCTGTTTTCTGTCAAAAAATGGGATGTGTCCACTTTGTGTTTTGGGGCATTTCCTGTCGTAGGCGCCAGGCCTACCCACACATGTGAGGTATCATTTTTATCAGGAGACTTGGGGGAACGCTGGGTAGAAGGAAATTTGTGGCTCCTCTCAGATTCCAGAACTTTCTGTCACCAAAATGTGAGGAAAATGTGGCTTTTTCTAGCCACATTTTGAGGTTTGCAATGGATTCTGGGTAACAGAACCTGGTCAGAGCCCCACAAGTCCCCCCATCTTGGATTCCCCCTAGGTTTCTAGTTTTCATAAATGCACAGGTTTGGTAGGTTTCCCTAGGTGCCGGCTGAGCTAGAGGCCAAAATCTATAGGTAGGCACTTTGCAAAAAACACCTCTGTTTTCAGTCAAAAAATGGGATGTGTCCACTTTGTGTTTTGGGGCATTTCCTGTCGTAGGCGCCAGGCCTACCCACACAAGTGAGGTATCATTTTTATCAGGAGACTTGGGGGAACGCTGGGTAGAAGGAAATTTGTGGCTCCTCTCAGATTCCAGAACTTTCTGTCACCAAAATGTGAGGAAAATGTGGTTTTTGTAGCCACATTTTGAGATTTGCAAAGGATTCTGGGTAACAGAACCTGGTCAGAGCCCCAGAAGTCACCCATCTTGGATTCCCCTAGGTCTGTAGTTTTCAAAAATTCACAGGTTTGGTAGGTTTCCCTAGGTCCCAGCTGAGCTAGAGGCCAAAATCTGTAGGTAGGCACTTTGCAAAAAACACCTCTGCTTTCTGTCAAAGAATGCGATGTGTCCACGTTATGTTTTGGGGCATTTCCTGTCGCGAGCGCTAGGCCTACCCACACAAGTGAGGTATCAATTTTATCAGGAGACTTGGGGGAACACTGGGTGGATGGAAATTTGAGGCTCCTCTCAGATTCCAGAACTTTCTGTCACCGCAATGTGAGGAAAATGTGTTTTTTTTTAGCCAAATTTTGAGGTTTGCAAAGGATTCTGGGTAACAGAACCTGGTCAGAGCCCCACAAGTCACCCCATCTTGGATTCCCTTAGGTCTCCAGTTTTCACAAATGCACAGGTTTGGTAGGTTTCCCTAGGTGCCGGCTGAGCTAGAGGCCAAAATCTACAGGTAGGCACGTTGCAAAAAACACCTCTGTTTTCTGTCAAAAAATGGGATGTGTCCACATTGTGTTTTGGGGCATTTCCTGTCGCTGGCGCTAAGCCTACCCACACAATTGAGGTATCATTTTTATCGGGAGTCTTGGGGGAAAGCATGGTGGAAGGAAATTTGAGACTCCTCTCAGATTCCAGAACTTTCTGTCACCGAAATGTGAGGAAAATTTATTTTTTTAGCCAAATTTTGAGGTTTGCAAGGAGTCTGGGTAACAGAACCTGGTCAGAGCCCGACAAGTCACCCCATCATGGATTCCCCTACGTCTCTAGTTTAAAAAAATTAACAGGTTTGGTAGGTTTCCATAGGTGCCAGCTGAGCTAGATGCCAAAATCTGTAGGTAGGCACTTTGCAAAAAACACCTCAGTTTTCTGTAAAAAAATGGGATGTGTCCACGTTGTGTTTTGGGGCATTTCCTGTTGCGGGCACTAAGCCTACCCACACAAGTGAGGTATCAATTTTATCGGGAGACTTGGGGGAACGCTGGGTGGAAGGAAATTTGTGGCTCCTCTCAGATTCCATAACTTTCTGTCACCGAAATGTGAGGAATATATGTTTTCTTAGCCAAATTGTGAGGTTTGCAAAGGATTCTGGGTAACAGAACCTGGTCAGAGCCCCACAAGTCACCCCATCTTGGATTCCCCTAGGTCTCTAGTTTTAAAAAATTCACAGGTTTGGTAGGTTTCCCTAGGTGCCGGCTGAGCTAGAGGCCAACATCTATAGGTAGGCACTTTGCAAAAAACAACTCTGTTTTCTGTGAAAAAATGGGATGTGTCCACTTTGTGTTTTGGGGCATTTCCTGTCGTGGGCGCTAGGCCTACCCACACAAGTGAGGTATCATTTTTTTCAGGAGACTTGGGGGAACGCTGGGTGGAAGGAAATTTGTTGCTCCTCTCAGATTCCAGAACTTTCTGTCACCGAAATGTGAGGAAAATTTGTTTTTTTAGCCATATATTGAGGTTTGCAAAGGATTCTGGGTAACAGAACCTGGGCAGTGCCCCACAAGTCACCCCATCTTGGATTCCCCTGGGCCTCTAGTTTTCAAAAATGCACAGGTTTGGTAGGTTTCCCTAGGTGCAGGCTGAGCTAGAGGCCAAAATCAATAGGTAAGCACTTTGCAAAAAACACCTCCGTTTCCTGTCAAAAAATGGGAGTGTCAACGTTGTGTTTTGGGGCATTTCCTGTCGTGGGCGCTAGGCCTACCCACACAAGTGAGGTATCATTTTTATCGGGAGACTTGGGGGAATGCTGGGTGGAAGGAATTGTGTGGCTCCTCCCAGATTCCAGAACTTTCTGTCACCAAAATATGATGAAAATGTGTTTTTTAGCCAAACTTTGAGGTTTGCAATGGATTCTGGGTAAAAGAACCTGGTCAGAGCCCCACAAGTCCCCCCCTCTTGGATTCCCCCTAGGTTTCTAGTTTTCATAAATGCACAGGTTTGGTAGGTTTCCCTAGGTGCCGGCTGAACTAGAGGCCAAAATCTATAGGTAGGCACTTTGCAAAAAACACCTCTGTTTTCTGTCAAAAAATGGGATGTGTCCACTTTGTGTTTTGGGGCATTTCCTGTCGTAGGCGCCAGGCCTACCCACACATGTGAGGTATCATTTTTATCAAGAGACTTGGGGGAACGCTGGGTAGAAGGAAATTTGTGGCTCCTCTCAGATTCCAGAACTTTCTGTCACCAAAATGTGAGGAAAATGTGGCTTTTTCTAGCCACATTTTGAGGTTTGCAATGGATTCTGGGTAACAGAACCTGGTCAGAGCCCCACAAGTCCCCCCATCTTGGATTCCCCCTAGGTTTCTAGTTTTCATAAATGCACAGGTTTGGTAGGTTTCCCTAGGTGCCGGCTGAGCTAGAGGCCAAAATCTATAGGTAGGCACTTTGCAAAAAACACCTCTGTTTTCAGTCAAAAAATGGGATGTGTCCACTTTGTGTTTTGGGGCATTTCCTGTCGTAGGCGCCAGGCCTACCCACACAAGTGAGGTATCATTTTTATCAGGAGACTTGGGGGAACGCTGGGTAGAAGGAAATTTGTGGCTCCTCTCAGATTCCAGAACTTTCTGTCACCAAAATGTGAGGAAAATGTGGTTTTTGTAGCCACATTTTGAGATTTGCAAAGGATTCTGGGTAACAGAACCTGGTCAGAGCCCCAGAAGTCACCCATCTTGGATTCCCCTAGGTCTGTAGTTTTCAAAAATTCACAGGTTTGGTAGGTTTCCCTAGGTCCCAGCTGAGCTAGAGGCCAAAATCTGTAGGTAGGCACTTTGCAAAAAACACCTCTGCTTTCTGTCAAAGAATGCGATGTGTCCACGTTATGTTTTGGGGCATTTCCTGTCGCGAGCGCTAGGCCTACCCACACAAGTGAGGTATCAATTTTATCAGGAGACTTGGGGGAACACTGGGTGGATGGAAATTTGAGGCTCCTCTCAGATTCCAGAACTTTCTGTCACCGCAATGTGAGGAAAATGTGTTTTTTTTTAGCCAAATTTTGAGGTTTGCAAAGGATTCTGGGTAACAGAACCTGGTCAGAGCCCCACAAGTCACCCCATCTTGGATTCCCTTAGGTCTCCAGTTTTCACAAATGCACAGGTTTGGTAGGTTTCCCTAGGTGCCGGCTGAGCTAGAGGCCAAAATCTACAGGTAGGCACGTTGCAAAAAACACCTCTGTTTTCTGTCAAAAAATGGGATGTGTCCACATTGTGTTTTGGGGCATTTCCTGTCGCTGGCGCTAAGCCTACCCACACAATTGAGGTATCATTTTTATCGGGAGTCTTGGGGGAAAGCATGGTGGAAGGAAATTTGAGACTCCTCTCAGATTCCAGAACTTTCTGTCACCGAAATGTGAGGAAAATTTATTTTTTTAGCCAAATTTTGAGGTTTGCAAGGAGTCTGGGTAACAGAACCTGGTCAGAGCCCGACAAGTCACCCCATCATGGATTCCCCTACGTCTCTAGTTTAAAAAAATTAACAGGTTTGGTAGGTTTCCATAGGTGCCAGCTGAGCTAGATGCCAAAATCTGTAGGTAGGCACTTTGCAAAAAACACCTCAGTTTTCTGTAAAAAAATGGGATGTGTCCACGTTGTGTTTTGGGGCATTTCCTGTTGCGGGCACTAAGCCTACCCACACAAGTGAGGTATCAATTT
This sequence comes from Pleurodeles waltl, assembly GCF_031143425.1. Lineage (NCBI taxonomy): Eukaryota > Metazoa > Chordata > Amphibia > Caudata > Salamandridae > Pleurodeles > Pleurodeles waltl. Next base: position 643,047,481 of record NC_090445.1, read on the forward strand.
TATCGGGAGACTTGGGGGAACGCTGGGTGGAAGGAAATTTGTGGCTCCTCTCAGATTCCATAACTTTCTGTCACCGAAATGTGAGGAATATATGTTTTCTTAGCCAAATTGTGAGGTTTGCAAAGGATTCTGGGTAACAGAACCTGGTCAGAGCCCCACAAGTCACCCCATCTTGGATTCCCCTAGGTCTCTAGTTTTAAAAAATTCACAGGTTTGGTAGGTTTCCCTAGGTGCCGGCTGAGCTAGAGGCCAACATCTATAGGTAGGCACTTTGCAAAAAACAACTCTGTTTTCTGTGAAAAAATGGGATGTGTCCACTTTGTGTTTTGGGGCATTTCCTGTCGTGGGCGCTAGGCCTACCCACACAAGTGAGGTATCATTTTTTTCAGGAGACTTGGGGGAACGCTGGGTGGAAGGAAATTTGTTGCTCCTCTCAGATTCCAGAACTTTCTGTCACCGAAATGTGAGGAAAATTTGTTTTTTTAGCCATATATTGAGGTTTGCAAAGGATTCTGGGTAACAGAACCTGGGCAGTGCCCCACAAGTCACCCCATCTTGGATTCCCCTGGGCCTCTAGTTTTCAAAAATGCACAGGTTTGGTAGGTTTCCCTAGGTGCAGGCTGAGCTAGAGGCCAAAATCAATAGGTAAGCACTTTGCAAAAAACACCTCCGTTTCCTGTCAAAAAATGGGAGTGTCAACGTTGTGTTTTGGGGCATTTCCTGTCGTGGGCGCTAGGCCTACCCACACAAGTGAGGTATCATTTTTATCGGGAGACTTGGGGGAATGCTGGGTGGAAGGAATTGTGTGGCTCCTCCCAGATTCCAGAACTTTCTGTCACCAAAATATGATGAAAATGTGTTTTTTAGCCAAACTTTGAGGTTTGCAATGGATTCTGGGTAAAAGAACCTGGTAAGAGCCCCACAAGTCCCCCCCTCTTGGATTCCCCCTAGGTTTCTAGTTTTCATAAATGCACAGGTTTGGTAGGTTTCCCTAGGTGCCGGCTGAACTAGAGGCCAAAATCTATAGGTAGGCACTTTGCAAAAAACACCTCTGTTTTCTGTCAAAAATGGGATGTGTCCACTTTGTGTTTTGGGGCATTTCCTGTCGTAGGCGCCAGGCCTACCCACACATGTGAGGTATCATTTTTATCAGGAGACTTGGGGGAACGCTGGGTAGAAGGAAAATTTGTGGCTCCTCTCAGATTCCAGAACTTTCTGTCACCAAAATGTGAGGAAAATGTGGCTTTTTCTAGCCACATTTTGAGGTTTGCAAAGGATTCTGGGTAACAGAACCTGGTCAGAGCCCCACAAGTCACCCCCATCTTGGATTCCCCTAGGTCTCTAGTTTTCAAAAATGCACAGGTTTGGTAGGTTTCCCTAGGTGCCGGCTGAGCTAGAGGCCAAAATCTATAGGTAGGCACTTTGCAAAAAACACCTCTGTTTTCTGTCAAAAAATGGAATGTGTCCACGTTGTGTTTTGGGGCACTTGCTGTGGCGGGCGCTAGGCCTACCCACACAAGTGAGGTATCATTTTTATCAGGAGACTTGGGGGAACACTGGGTGGAAGGAAATTTGTGGCTCCCCTCAGATTCCAGAACTTTCTCCCACCGAAATATGAGGAAAATGTGTTTTTGTAGCCACATTTTGAGATTTGCAAAGGATTCTGGGTAACAGAACCTGGTCAGAGCCCCAGAAGTCACCCATCTTGGATTCCCCTAGGTCTGTAGTTTTCAAAAATTCACAGGTTTGGTAGGTTTCCCTAGGTCCCATGTGAGCTAGATGCCAAAATCTGTAGGTAGGCACTTTGCAAAAAACACTTCTGTTTTCTGTCAAAAAATGCGATGTGTCCACGTTATGTTTTGGGGCATTTCCTGTCGCGAGCGCTAGGCCTACCCACACAAGTGAGGGTATCAATTTTATCAGGAGACTTGGGGGGAACACTGGGTGGAAGGAAATTTGAGGCTCCTCTCAGATTCCAGAACTTTCTGTCACCGCAATGTGAGCAAAATGTGTTTTTTTTTAGCCAAATTTTGAGGTTTGCAAAGGATTCTGGGTAACAGAACCTGGTCAGAGCCCCACAAGTCACCCCATCTTGGATTCCCTTAGGTCTCTAGTTTTCACAAATGCACAGGTTTGGTAGGTTTCCCTAGGTGCCGGCTGAGCTAGAGGCCAAAACCTACAGGTAGGCACGTTGCAAAAAACACCTCCGTTTTCTGTCAAAAATGGGATGTGTCCACATTGTGTTTTGGGGCATTTCCTGTCGCTGGCGCTAGGCCTACCCACACAATTGAGGTATCATTTTTATCGGAGTCTTGAGGGAAAGCTTGGTGGAAGGAAATTTGAGACTCCTCTCAGATTCCAGAACTTTCTGTCACCGAAATGTGAGGAAAATTTATTTTTTTAGCCACATTTTGAGGTTTGCAAGGATTCTGGGTAACAGAACCTGGTCAGAGCCCGACAAGTCACCCCATCATGGATTCCCCTACGTCTCTAGTTTAAAAAAATTAACAGGTTTGGTAGGTTTCCCTAGGTGCCAGCTGAGCTAGATGCCAAAATCTGTAGGTAGGCACTTTGCAAAAAACACCTCAGTTTTCTGTAAAAAAATGGGATGTGTCCACGTTGTGTTTTGGGGCATTTCCTGTTGCGGGCACTAAGCCTAACCACACAAGTGAGGTATCAATTTTATCGGGAGACTTGGGGGAACGCTGGGTGGAAGGAAATTTGTGGCTCCTCTCAGATTCCATAACTTTCTGTCACCGAAATGTGAGGAAAATATGTTTTCTTAGCCAAATTGTGAGGTTTGCAAAGGATTCTGGGTAACAGAACCTGGTCAGAGCCCCACAAGTCACCCCATCTTGGATTCCCCTAGGTCTCTAGTTTTAAAAAATTCACAGGTTTGGTAGGTTTCCCTAGGTGCCGGCTGAGCTAGAGGCCAAAATCTATAGGTAGGCACTTTGCAAAAAACAACTCTGTTTTCTGTGAAAAAATGGGATGTGTCCACTTTGTGTTTTGGGGCATTTCCTGTCGTGGGCGCTAGGCCTACCCACACAAGTGAGGTATCATTTTTTTCAGGAGACTTGGGGGAACGCTGGGTGGAAGGAAATTTGTGGCTCCTCTCAGATTCCAGAACTTTCTGTCACCGAAATGTGAGGAAAATGTGTTTTTTTAGCCATATATTGAGGTTTGCAAAGGATTCTGGGTAACAGAACCTGGGCAGTGCCCCACAAGTCACCCCATCTTGGATTCCCCTGGGCCTCTAGTTTTCAAAAATGCACAGGTTTGGTAGGTTTCCCTAGGTGCAGGCTGAGCTAGAGGCCAAAATCTATAGGTAAGCACTTTGCAAAAAACACCTCCGTTTCCTGTCAAAAAATGGGAGTGTCAACGTTGTGTTTTGGGGCATTTCCTGTCGTGGGCGCTAGGCCTACCCACACAAGTGAGGTATCATTTTTATCGGGAGACTTGGGGGAATGCTGGGTGGAAGGAAATTTGTGGCTCCTCCCAGATTCCAGAACTTTCTGTCACCAAAATATGATGAAAATGTGTTTTTTTAGCCAAACTTTGAGGTTTGCAATGGATTCTGGGTAACAGAACCTGGTAAGAGCCCCACAAGTCCCCCCCTCTTGGATTCCCCCTAGGTTTCTAGTTTTCATAAATGCACAGGTTTGGTAGGTTTCCCTAGGTGACGGCTGAGCTAGAGGCCAAAATCTACAGGTAGGCATTTTGCAAAAAACACCTCTGTTTTCTGTCAAAAATGGGATGTGTCCACTTTGTGTTTTGGGGCATTTCCTGTCGTAGGCGCCAGGCCTACCCACACAAGTGAGGTATCATTTTTATCAGGAGACTTGGGGGAACGCTGGGTAGAAGGAAATTTGTGGCTCCTCTCGGATTCCAGAACTTTCTGTCACCAAAATGTGAGGAAAATGTGGTTTTTTTTAGCCACATTTTGAGGTTTGCAAAGGATTCTGGGTAACAGAACCTGGTCAGAGCCCCACAAGTCAACCCATCTTGGATTCCCCTAGGTCTCTAGTTTTCAAAAATGCACAGGTTTGGTAGGTTTCCCTAGGTGCCGGCTGAGCTAGAGGCCAAAATCTATATGTAGGCACTTTGCAAAAAACACCTCTGTTTTCTGTCAAAAATGGAATGTGTCCACGTTGTGTTTTGGGGCATTTGCTGTGGCGGGCGCTAGGCCTACCCACACAAGTGAGGTATCATTTTTATCAGGAGACTTGGGGGAACACTGGGTGGAAGGAAATTTGTGGCTCCCCTCAGATTCCAGAACTTTCTCTCACCGAAATATGAGGAAAATGTGTTTTTTGTAGCCACATTTTGAGATTTGCAAAGGATTCTGGGTAACAGAACCTGGTCAGAGCCCCAGAAGTCACCCATCTTGGATTCCCCTAGGTCTGTAGTTTTCACAAATGCACAGGTTTGGTAGGTTTCCCTAGGTGCCGGCTGAGCTAGAGGCCAAAATCTACAGGTAGGCACGTTGCAAAAAACACCTCTGTTTTCTGTCAAAAAATGGGATGTGTCCACATTGTGTTTTGGGGCATTTCCTGTCGCTGGCGCTAGGCCTACCCACACAATTGAGGTATCATTTTTATCGGAGTCTTGAGGGAAAGCTTGGTGGAAGGAAATTTGAGACTCCTCTCAGATTCCAGAACTTTCTGTCACCGAAATGTGAGGAAAATTTATTTTTTTAGCCACATTTTGAGGTTTGCAAGGATTCTGGGTAACAGAACCTGGTCAGAGCCCGACAAGTCACCCCATCATGGATTCCCCTACGTCTCTAGTTTAAAAAAATTAACAGGTTTGGTAGGTTTCCCTAGGTGCCAGCTGAGCTAGATGCCAAAATCTGTAGGTAGGCACTTTGCAAAAAACACCTCAGTTTTCTGTAAAAAAATGGGATGTGTCCACGTTGTGTTTTGGGGCATTTCCTGTTGCGGGCACTAAGCCTAACCACACAAGTGAGGTATCAATTTTATCGGGAGACTTGGGGAACGCTGGGTGGAAGGAAATTTGTGGCTCCTCTCAGATTCCATAACTTTCTGTCACCGAAATGTGAGGAAAATATGTTTTCTTAGCCAAATTGTGAGGTTTGCAAAGGATTCTGGGTAACAGAACCTGGTCAGAGCCCCACAAGTCACCCCATCTTGGATTCCCCTAGGTCTCTAGTTTTAAAAAATTCACAGGTTTGGTAGGTTTCCCTAGGTGCCGGCTGAGCTAGAGGCCAAAATCTATAGGTAGGCACTTTGCAAAAAACAACTCTGTTTTCTGTGAAAAAATGGGATGTGTCCACTTTGTGTTTTGGGGCATTTCCTGTCGTGGGCGCTAGGCCTACCCACACAAGTGAGGTATCATTTTTTCAGGAGACTTGGGGAACGCTGGGTGGAAGGAAATTTGTGGCTCCTCTCAGATTCCAGAACTTTCTGTCACCGAAATGTGAGGAAAATGTGTTTTTTTAGCCATATATTGAGGTTTGCAAAGGATTCTGGGTAACAGAACCTGGGCAGTGCCCCACAAGTCACCCCATCTTGGATTCCCCTGGGCCTCTAGTTTTCAAAAATGCACAGGTTTGGTAGGTTTCCCTAGGTGCAGGCTGAGCTAGAGGCCAAAATCTATAGGTAAGCACTTTGCAAAAAACACCTCCGTTTCCTGTCAAAAAATGGGAGTGTCCAACGTTGTGTTTTGGGCATTTCCTGTCGTGGGCGCTAGGCCTACCCACACAAGTGAGGTATAATTTTTATCGGGAGACTTGGGGGAATGCTGGGTGGAAGGAAATTTGTGGCTCCTCCCAGATTCCAGAACTTTCTGTCACCAAAATATGATGAAAATGTGTTTTTTTAGCCAAACTTTGAGGTTTGCAATGGATTCTGGGTAACAGAACCTGGTAAGAGCCCCACAAGTCCCCCCCTCTTGGATTCCCCTAGGTTTCTAGTTTTCATAAATGCACAGGTTTGGTAGGTTTCCCTAGGTGACGGCTGAGCTAGAGGCCAAAATCTACAGGTAGGCATTTTGCAAAAAACACCTCTGTTTTCTGTCAAAAAATGGGATGTGTCCACTTTGTGTTTTGGGGCATTTCCTGTCATAGGCGCCAGGCCTACCCACACAAGTGAGGTATCATTTTTATCAGGAGACTTGGGGGAACGCTGGGTAGAAGGAAATTTGTGGCTCCTCTCGGATTCCAGAACTTTCTGTCACCAAAATGTGAGGAAAATGTGGTTTTTTTTAGCCACATTTTGAGGTTTGCAAAGGATTCTGGGTAACAGAACCTGGTCAGAGCCCCACAAGTCAACCCATCTTGGATTCCCCTAGGTCTCTAGTTTTCAAAAATGCACAGGTTTGGTAGGTTTCCCTAGGTGCCGGCTGAGCTAGAGGCCAAAATCTATATGTAGGCACTTTGCAAAAAACACCTCTGTTTTCTGTCAAAAAATGGAATGTGTCCACGTTGTGTTTTGGGGCATTTGCTGTGGCGGGGCGCTAGGCCTACCCACACAAGTGAGGTATCATTTTATCAGGAGACTTGGGGGAACACTGGGTGGAAGGAAATTTGTGGCTCCCCTCAGATTCCAGAACTTTCTCTCACCGAAATATGAGGAAAATGTGTTTTTGTAGCCACATTTTGAGATTTGCAAAGGATTCTGGGTAACAGAACCTGGTCAGAGCCCCAGAAGTCACCCATCTTGGATTCCCCTAGGTCTGTAGTTTTCAAAAATTCACAGGTTTGGTAGGTTTCCCTAGGTCCCAGGTGAGCTAGATGCCAAAATCTGTAGGTAGGCACTTTGCAAAAAACACCTCTGTTTTCTGTCAAAAAATGCGATGTGTCCACGTTATGTTTTGGGGCATTTCCTGTCGCGAGCACTAGGCCTACCCACACAAGTGAGGTATCAATTTTATCAGGAGACTTGGGGGAACACTGGGTGGAAGGAAATTGAGGCTCCTCTCAGATTCCAGAACTTTCTGTCACCGCAATGTGAGGAAAATGTGTTTTTTTTAGCCAAATTTTGAGGTTTGCAAAGGATTCTGGGTAACAGAAGCTGGTCAGAGCCCCACAAGTCACCCCATCTTGGATTCCTTAGGTCTCTAGTTTTCACAAATTCACAGGTTTGGTAGGTTTCCCTAGGTGCCGGCTGAGCTAGAGGCCAAAATCTACAGGTAGGCACGTTGCAAAAAACACCTCTGTTTTCTGTCAAAAAATGGGATGTGTCCACATTGTGTTTTGGGGCATTTCCTGTCGCTGGCGCTAGGCCTACCCACACAATTGAAGTATCATTTTTATCGGGAGTCTTGGGGGAAAGCTTGGTGGAAGGAAATTTGAGACTCCTCTCAGATTCCAGAACTTTCTGTCACCGAAATGTGAGGAAAATTTATTTTTTTAGCCAAATTTTGAGGTTTGCAAGGATTCTGGGTAACAGAACCTTGGTCAGAGCCCGACAAGTCACCCCATCATGGATTCCCCTACGTCTCTAGTTTAAAAAAATTAACAGGTTTGGTAGGTTTCCCTAGGTGCCAGCTGAGCTAGATGCCAAAATCTGTAGGTAGGCACTTTGCGAAAAACACCTCAGTTTTCTGTAAAAAAATGGGATGTGTCCACGTTGTGTTTTGGGGCATTTCCTGTTGCGGGAACTAAGCCTACCCACACAAGTGAGGTATCAATTTTATCGGGAGACTTGGGGGAACGCTGGGTGGAAGGAAATTTGTGGCTCCTCTCAGATTCCATAACTTTCTGTCACCGAAATGTGAGGAAAATATGTTTTCTTAGCCAAATTGTGAGGTTTGCAAAGGATTCTGGGTAACAGAACCTGATCAGAGCCCCACAAGTCACCCCATCTTGGATTCCCCTAGGTCTCTAGTTTTAAAAAATTCACAGGTTTGGTAGGTTTCCCTAGGTGCCGGCTGAGCTAGAGGCCAAAATCTATAGGTAGGCACTTTGCAAAAAACAACTCTGTTTTCTGTGAAAAAATGGGATGTGTCCACTTTGTGTTTTGGGCATTTCCTGTCGTGGGCGCTAGGCCTACCCACACAAGTGAGGTATCATTTTTTTCAGGAGACTTGGGGGAATGCTGGGTGGAAGGAATCTTGTTGCTCCTGTCAGATTCCAGAACTTTCTGTCACCGAAATGTGAGGAAAATGTGTTTTTTAAGCCATATATTGAGGTTTGCAAAGGATTCTGGGTAACAGAACCTGAGCAGTGCCCCACAAGTCACCCCATCTTGGATTCCCCTGGGCCTCTAGTTTTCAAAAATGCACAGGTTTGGTAGGTTTCCCTAGGTGCAGGCTGAGCTAGAGGCCAAAATCTATAGGTAAGCACTTTGCAAAAAACACCTCCGTTTCCTGTCAAAAAATGGGAGTCAACGTTGTGTTTTGGGGCATTTCCTGTCGTGGGCGCTAGGCCTACCCACACAAGTGAGGTATCATTTTTATCGGGAGACTTGGGGGAATGCTGGGTGGAAGGAAATTTGTGGCTCCTCCCAGATTCCAGAACTTTCTGTCACCAAAATATGATGAAAATTTGTTTTTTTAGCCAAACTTTGAGGTTTGCAATGGATTCTGGGTAACAGAACCTGGTAAGAGCCCCACAAGTCCCCCCCTCTTGGATTCCCCCTAGGTTTCTAGTTTTCATAAATGCACAGGTTTGGTAGGTTTCCCTAGGTGCCGGCTGAGCTAGAGGTCAAAATCTATAGGTAGGCACTTTGCAAAAAACACCTCTGTTTTCTGTCAAAAAATGGGATGTGTCCACTTTGTGTTTTGGGGCATTTCCTGTCGTAGGCGCCAGGCCTACCCACACAAGTGAGGTATCATTTTTATCAGGAGACTTGGGGGAACGCTGGGTAGAAGGAAATTTGTGGCTCCTCTCAGATTCCAGAACTTTCTGTCACCAAAATGTGAGGAAAATGTGTTTTTTTTTAGCCACATTTTGAGGTTTGCAAAGGATTCTGGGTAACAGAACCTAGTCAGAGCCCCACAAGTCAACCCATCTTGGATTCCCCTAGGTCTCTAGTTTTCACAAATGCACAGGTTTGGTAGGTTTCCCTAGGTGCAGGCTGAGCTAGAGGCCAAAATCTATAGGTAGGCACTTTGCAAAAAACACCTCTGTTTTCTGTCAAAAAATGGAATGTGTCCACGTTGTGTTTTGGGGCATTTGCTGTGGCGGGCGCTAGGCCTACCCACACAAGTGAGGTATCATTTTTATCAGGAGACTTGGGGGAACACTGGGTGGAAGGAAATTTGTGGCTCCCCTCAGATTCCAGAACTTTCTCTCACCGAAATATGAGGAAAATGTGTTTTTGTAGCCACATTTTGAGATTTGCAAAGGATTCTGGGTAACAGAACCTGGTCAGAGCCCCAGAAGTCACCCATCTTGGATTCCCCTAGGTCTGTAGTTTTCAAAAATTCACAGGTTTGGTAGGTTTCCCTAGGTCCCAGCTGAGCTAGATGCCAAAATCTGTAGGTAGGCACTTTGCAAAAAACACCTCTGTTTTCTGTCAAAAAATGCGATGTGTCCACGTTATGTTTTGGGGCATTTCCTGTCGCGAGCGCTAGGCCTACCCACACAAGTGAGGTATCAATTTTATCAGGAGACTTGGGGGAACACTGGGTGGAAGGAAATTTGAGGCTCCTCTCAGATTCCAGAACTTTCTGTCACCGCAATGTGAGGAAAATGTGGTTTTTTTTAGCCAAATTTTGAGGTTTGCAAAGGATTCTGGGTAACAGAACCTGGTCAGAGCCCCACAAGTCACCCCATCTTGGATTCCCTTAGGTCTCTAGTTTTCACAAATGCACAGGTTTGGTAGGTTTCCCTAGGTGCCGGCTGAGCTAGAGGCCAAAATCTACAGGTAGGCACGTTGCAAAAAACACCTCTGTTTTCTGTCAAAAAATGGGATGTGTCCACATTGTGTTTTGGGGCATTTCCTGTCGCTGGTGCTAGGCCTACCCACACAATTGAGGTATAATTTTTATCGGGAGTCTTGGGGGAAAGCTTGGTGGAAGGAAATTTGAGACTCCTCTCAGATTCCAGGACTTTCTGTTACCGAAATGTGAGGAAAATTTATTTTTTTAGCCAAATTTTGAGGTTTGCAAGGATTCTGGGTAACAGAACCTGGTCAGAGCCCGACAAGTCACCCCATCATGGATTCCCCTACGTCTCTAGTTTAAAAAAATTAACAGGTTTGGTAGGTTTCCCTAGGTGCCAGCTGAGCTAGATGCCAAAATCTGTAGGTAGGCACTTTGCAAAAAACACCTCTGTTTTCTGTAAAAAAATGGGATGTGTCCACGTTGTGTTTTGTGGCATTTCCTGTTGCCGGCACTAAGCCTACCCACACAAGTGAGGTATCAATTTTATCGGGAGACTTGGGGGAACGCTGGGTGGAAGGAAATTTGTGGCTCCTCTCAGATTCCAGAACTTTCTGTCACCGAAATGTGAGGAAAATATGTTTTCTTAGCCAAATTGTGAGGTTTGCAAAGGATTCTGGGTAACAGAACCTGGTCAGAGCCCCACAAGTCACCCCATCTTGGATTCCCCTAGGTCTCTAGTTTTAAAAAATTCACAGGTTTGGTAGGTTTCCCTAGGTGCCGGCTGAGCTAGAGGCCAAAATCTATAGGTAGGCACTTTGCAAAAAACAACTCTGTTTTCTGTGAAAAAATGGGATGTGTCCACTTTGTGTTTTGGGGCATTTCCTGTCGTGGGCGCTAGGCCTACCCACACAAGTGAGGTACCATTTTTATCGGGAGACTTGGGGGAATGCTGGATGGAAGGAAATTTGTGGCTCCTCCCAGATTCCAGAACTTTCTGTCACCAAAATATGATGAAAATGTGTTTTTTTAGCCAAACTTTGTGGTTTGCAATGGATTCTGAGTAACAGAACCTGGTAAGAGCCCCACAAGTCCCCCCCTCTTCGATTCCCCCTAGGTTTCTAGTTTTCATAATTGCACAGGTTTGGTAGGTTTCCCTAGGTGCCGGCTGAGCTAGAGGCCAAAATCTATAGGTAGGCACTTTGCAAAAAACACCTCTGTTTTCTGTCAAAAAATGGGATGTGTCCACTTTGTGTTTTGGGGCATTTCCTGTCGTAGGCGCCAGGCCTACCCACACAAGTGAGGTATCATTTTTATCAGGAGACTTGGGGGAACGCTGGGTAGAAGGAAATTTGTGGCTCCTCTCAGATTCCAGAACTTTCTGTCACCAAAATGTGAGGAAAATGTGTTTTTTTTTAGCCAAATTTTGAGGTTTGCAAAGGATTCTGAGTAACAGAACCTGGTCAGAGCCCCACAAGTCAACCCATCTTGGATTCCCCTAGGTCTCTAGTTTTCAAAAATGCACAGGTTTGGTAGGTTTCCCTAGGTGCCGGCTGAGCTAGAGGCCAAAATCTATAGGTAGGCACTTTGCAAAAAACACCTCTGTTTTCTGTCAAAAAATGGAATGTGTACACGTTGTGTTTTGGGGCATTTGCTGTGGCGGGCGCTAGGCCTACCCACACAAGTGAGGTATCATTTTTATCAGGAGACTTGGGGGAACACTGGGTGGAAGGAAATTTGTGGCTCCCCTCAGATTCCAGAACTTTCTCTCACCGAAATATGAGGAAAATTTGTTTTTTTAGCCACATTTTGAGATTTGCAAAGGATTCTGGGTAACAGAACCTGGTCAGAGCCCCAGAAGTCACCCATCTTGAATTCCCCTAGGTCTGTAGTTTTCAAAAATTCACAGGTTTGGTAGGTTTCCCTAGGTCCCAGCTGAGCTAGAGGCCAAAATCTGTAGGTAGGCACTTTGCAAAAAACACCTCTGTTTTCTGTCAAAAAATGCGATGTGTCCACGTTATGTTTTGGGGCATTTCCTGTCGTGAGCGCTAGGCCTACCCACACAAGTGAGGTATCAATTTTATCAGGAGACTTGGGGGAACACTGGGTGGAAGGAAATTTGAGGCTCCTCTCAGATTCCAGAACTTTCTGTCACCGCAATGTGAGGAAAATGTGTTTTTTTTTAGCCAAATTTTGAGGCTTGCAAAGGATTCTGGGTAGCAGAACCTGGTCAGAGCCCCACAAGTCACCCCATCTTGGATTCCCTTAGGTCTCTAGTTTTCACAAATGCACAGGTTTGGTAGGTTTCCCTAGGTGCCGGCTGAGCTAGAGGCCAAAATCTACAGGTAGGCACGTTGCAAAAAACACCTCTGTTTTCTGTCAAAAAATGGAATGTGTCCACATTGTGTTTTGGGGCATTTCCTGTCGCTGGCGCTAGGCCTACCCACACAATTGAGGTATCATTTTTTATCAGGAGTCTTGGGGGAAAGCTTGGTGGAAGGAAATTTGAGACTCCTCTCAGATTCCAGAACTTTCTGTCACCGAAATGTGAGGAAAATTTATTTTTTTAGCCAAATTTTGAGGTTTGCAAGGATTCTGGGTAACAGAACCTGGTCAGAGCCCAACAAGTCACCCCATCATGGATTCCCTTACGTCTCTAGTTTAAAAAAATTAACAGGTTTGGTAGGTTTCCCTAGGTGCCAGCTGAGCTAGATGCCAAAATCTGTAGGTAGGCACTTTGCAAAAAACACCTCTGTTTTCTGTAAAAAAATGGGATGTGTCCACGTTGTGTTTTGGGGCATTTCCTGTTGCGGGCACTAAGCCTACCCACACAAGTGAGGTATCAATTTTATCGGGAGACTTGGGGGAACGCTGGGTGGAAGGAAATTTGTGGCTCCTCTCAGATTCCATAACTTTCTGTCACCGAAATGTGAGGAAAATATGTTTTCTTAGCCAAATTGTGAGGTTTGCAAAGGATTCTGGGTAACAGAACCTGGTCAGAGCCCCACAAATCACCCCATCTTGGATTCACCTAGGTCTCTAGTTTTAAAAAATTCACAGGTTTGGTAGGTTTCCCTAGGTGCCGGCTGAGCTAGAGGCCAAAATCTATAGGTAGGCACTTTGCAAAAAACAACTCTGTTTTCTGTGAAAAAATGGGATGTGTCCACTTTGTGTTTTGGGGCATTTCCTGTCATGGGCGCTAGGCCTACCCACACAAGTGAGGTATCATTTTTTTCAGGAGACTTGGGGGAACGCTGGGTGGAAGGAAATTTGTTGCTCCTCTCAGATTCCAGAACTTTCTGTCACCGAAATGTGAGGAAAATGTGTTTTTTTAGCCATATATTGAGGTTTGCAAAGGATTCTGGGTAACAGAACCTGGGCAGTGCCCCACAAGTCACCCCATCTTGGATTCCCCTGGGCCTCTAGTTTTCAAAAATGCACAGGTTTGGTAGGTTTCCCTAGGTGCAGGCTGAGCTAGAGGCCAAAATCTATAGGTAAGCACTTTGCAAAAAACACCTCTGTTTCCTGTCAAAAAATGGGAGTGTCAATGTTGTGTTTTGGGGCATTTCCTGTCGTGGGCGCTAGGCCTACCCACACAAGTGAGGTATCATTTTTATCGGGAGACTTGGGGGAATGCTGGGTGGAAGGAAATTTGTGGCTCCTCCCAGATTCCAGAACTTTCTGTCACCAAAATATGATGAAAATGTGTTTTTTTAGCCAAACTTTGAGGTTTGCAATGGATTCTGGGTAACAGAACCTGGTAAGAGCCCCACAAGTCCCCCCCTCTTGGATTCCCCCTAGGTTTCTAGTTTTCATAAATGCACAGGTTTGGTAGGTTTCCCTAGGTGCCGGCTGAGCTAGAGGCCAAAATATATAGGTAGGCACTTTGCAAAAAACACCTCTGTTTTCTGTCAAAAAATGGGATGTGTCCACTTTGTGTTTTGGGGCATTTCCTGTCGTGGGCGCTAGGCCTACCCACACAAGTGAGGTATCATTTTTTTCAGGAGACTTGGGGGAACGCTGGGTGGAAGGCAATTTGTGGCTCCTCCCAGATTCCAGAACTTTCTGTCACCGAAATATGATGAAAATGAGTTTTTTTAGCCAAACTTTGAGGTCTGCAATGGATTCTGGGTAACAGAACCTGGTAAGAGCCCCACAAGTCCCCCCATCTTGGATTCCCCGTAGGTTTCTAGTTTTCATAAATGCACAGGTTTGGTAGGTGTCCCTAGGTGCCGGCTGAGCAAGAGGCCAAAATCTATAGGTAGGCACTTTGCAAAAAACACCTCTGTTTTCTGTCAAAAAATGGAATGTGTCCACGTTGTGTTTTGGGTCATTTGCTGTGGCGGGCGCTAGGCCTACCCACACAAGTGAGGTATCATTTTTATCAGGAGACTTGGGGGAACACTGGGTGGAAGGAAATTTGTGGCTCCCCTCAGATTCCAGAACTTTCTGTCACCGAAATATGAGGAAAATGTGTTTTTTTAGCCAAATTTTGAGATTTGCAAAGGATTCTGGGTAACAGAACCTGGTCAGAGCCCCACAAGTCACCCATCTTGGATTCCCCCAGGTCTGTAGTTTTCAAAAATTCACAGGTTTGGTAGGTTTCCCTAGGTCCCAGCTGAGCTAGAGGCCAAAATCTGTAGGTAGGCACTTTGCAAAAAACACCTCTGTTTTCTGTCAAAAAATGCGATGTGTCCACGTTATGTTTTGGGACATTTCCTGTCGCGAGCGCTAGGCCTACCCACACAAGTGAGGTATCAATTTTATCAGGAGACTTGGGGGAACACTGGGTGGAAGGAAATTTGAGGCTCCTCTCAGATTCCAGAACTTTCTGTCACCGCAATGTGAGGAAAATTTGGTTTTTTTTAGCCAAATTTTGAGGTTTGCAAAGGATTCTGGGTAGCAGAACCTGGTCAGAGCCCCACAAGTCACCCCATCTTGGATTCCCTTAGGTCTCTAGTTTTCACAAATGCACAGGTTTGGTAGGTTTCCCTAGGTGCCGGCTGAGCTAGAGGCCAAAATCTACAGGTAGGCACGTTGCAAAAAACACCTCTGTTTTCTGTCAAAAAATGGGATGTGTCCACATTGTGTTTTGGGGCATTTCCTGTCGCTGGCGCTAGGCCTACCCACACAATTGAGGTATCATTTTTATCAGGAGTCTTGGGGGAAAGCTTGGTGGAAGGAAATTTGAGACTCCTCTCAGATTCCAGAACTTTCTGTCACCGAAATGTGAGGAGAATTTATTTTTTTAGCCAAATTTTGAGGTTTGCAAGGATTCTGGGTAACAGAACCTGGTCAGAGCCCCACAAGTCACTCCATCATGGATTCCCCTACGTCTCTATTTTAAAAAAATTAACAGGTTTGGTAGGTTTCCCTAGGTGCCGGCTGAGCTAGATGCCAAAATCTGTAGGTAGGCACTTTGCAAAAAACACCTCTGTTTTCTGTAAAAAAATGGGATGTGTCCACGTTGTGTTTTGGGGCATTTCCTGTTGCGGGCACTAAGCCTACCCACACAAGTGAGGTATCAATTTTATCGGGAGACTTGGGGGAACGCTGGGTGGAAGGAAATTTGTGGCTCCTCTCAGATTCCATAACTTTCTGTCACCGAAATGTGAGGAAAATATGTTTTCTTAGCCAAATTGTGAGGTTTGCAAAGGATTCTGGGTAACAGAACCTGGTCAGAGCCCCACAAATCACCCCATCTTGGATTCACCTAGGTCTCTAGTTTTAAAAAATTCACAGGTTTGGTAGGTTTCCCTAGGTGCCGGCTGAGCTAGAGGCCAAAATCTATAGGTAGGCACTTTGCAAAAAACAACTCTGTTTTCTGTGAAAAAATGGGATGTGTCCACTTTGTGTTTTGGGGCATTTCCTGTCATGGGCGCTAGGCCTACCCACACAAGTGAGGTATCATTTTTTTCAGGAGACTTGGGGGAACGCTGGGTGGAAGGAAATTTGTTGCTCCTCTCAGATTCCAGAACTTTCTGTCACCGAAATGTGAGGAAAATGTGTTTTTTTAGCCATATATTGAGGTTTGCAAAGGATTCTGGGTAACAGAACCTGGGCAGTGCCCCACAAGTCACCCCATCTTGGATTCCCCTGGGCCTCTAGTTTTCAAAAATGCACAGGTTTGGTAGGTTTCCCTAGGTGCAGGCTGAGCTAGAGGCCAAAATCTATAGGTAAGCACTTTGCAAAAAACACCTCTGTTTCCTGTCAAAAAATGGGAGTGTCAATGTTGTGTTTTGGGGCATTTCCTGTCGTGGGCGCTAGGCCTACCCACACAAGTGAGGTATCATTTTTATCGGGAGACTTGGGGGAATGCTGGGTGGAAGGAAATTTGTGGCTCCTCCCAGATTCCAGAACTTTCTGTCACCAAAATATGATGAAAATGTGTTTTTTTAGCCAAACTTTGAGGTTTGCAATGGATTCTGGGTAACAGAACCTGGTAAGAGCCCCACAAGTCCCCCCCTCTTGGATTCCCCCTAGGTTTCTAGTTTTCATAAATGCACAGGTTTGGTAGGTTTCCCTAGGTGCCGGCTGAGCTAGAGGCCAAAATATATAGGTAGGCACTTTGCAAAAAACACCTCTGTTTTCTGTCAAAAAATGGGATGTGTCCACTTTGTGTTTTGGGGCATTTCCTGTCGTGGGCGCTAGGCCTACCCACACAAGTGAGGTATCATTTTTTTCAGGAGACTTGGGGGAACGCTGGGTGGAAGGCAATTTGTGGCTCCTCCCAGATTCCAGAACTTTCTGTCACCGAAATATGATGAAAATGAGTTTTTTTAGCCAAACTTTGAGGTCTGCAATGGATTCTGGGTAACAGAACCTGGTAAGAGCCCCACAAGTCCCCCCATCTTGGATTCCCCGTAGGTTTCTAGTTTTCATAAATGCACAGGTTTGGTAGGTGTCCCTAGGTGCCGGCTGAGCAAGAGGCCAAAATCTATAGGTAGGCACTTTGCAAAAAACACCTCTGTTTTCTGTCAAAAAATGGAATGTGTCCACGTTGTGTTTTGGGTCATTTGCTGTGGCGGGCGCTAGGCCTACCCACACAAGTGAGGTATCATTTTTATCAGGAGACTTGGGGGAACACTGGGTGGAAGGAAATTTGTGGCTCCCCTCAGATTCCAGAACTTTCTGTCACCGAAATATGAGGAAAATGTGTTTTTTTAGCCAAATTTTGAGATTTGCAAAGGATTCTGGGTAACAGAACCTGGTCAGAGCCCCACAAGTCACCCATCTTGGATTCCCCCAGGTCTGTAGTTTTCAAAAATTCACAGGTTTGGTAGGTTTCCCTAGGTCCCAGCTGAGCTAGAGGCCAAAATCTGTAGGTAGGCACTTTGCAAAAAACACCTCTGTTTTCTGTCAAAAAATGCGATGTGTCCACGTTATGTTTTGGGACATTTCCTGTCGCGAGCGCTAGGCCTACCCACACAAGTGAGGTATCAATTTTATCAGGAGACTTGGGGGAACACTGGGTGGAAGGAAATTTGAGGCTCCTCTCAGATTCCAGAACTTTCTGTCACCGCAATGTGAGGAAAATTTGGTTTTTTTTAGCCAAATTTTGAGGTTTGCAAAGGATTCTGGGTAGCAGAACCTGGTCAGAGCCCCACAAGTCACCCCATCTTGGATTCCCTTAGGTCTCTAGTTTTCACAAATGCACAGGTTTGGTAGGTTTCCCTAGGTGCCGGCTGAGCTAGAGGCCAAAATCTACAGGTAGGCACGTTGCAAAAAACACCTCTGTTTTCTGTCAAAAAATGGGATGTGTCCACATTGTGTTTTGGGGCATTTCCTGTCGCTGGCGCTAGGCCTACCCACACAATTGAGGTATCATTTTTATCAGGAGTCTTGGGGGAAAGCTTGGTGGAAGGAAATTTGAGACTCCTCTCAGATTCCAGAACTTTCTGTCACCGAAATGTGAGGAGAATTTATTTTTTTAGCCAAATTTTGAGGTTTGCAAGGATTCTGGGTAACAGAACCTGGTCAGAGCCCCACAAGTCACTCCATCATGGATTCCCCTACGTCTCTATTTTAAAAAAATTAACAGGTTTGGTAGGTTTCCCTAGGTGCCGGCTGAGCTAGATGCCAAAATCTGTAGGTAGGCACTTTGCAAAAAACACCTCTGTTTTCTGTAAAAAAATGGGATGTGTCCAAGTTGTGTTTTGGGGCATTTCCTGTTGCGGGCACTAAGCCTACCCACACAAGTGAGGTATCAATTTTATCGGGAGACTTGGGGGAACGCTGGGTGGAAGGAAATTTGTGGCTCCTCTCAGATTCCAGAACTTTCTGTCACCGAAATGTGAGGAAAATATGTTTTCTTAGCCAAATTTTGAGGTTTGCAAAGGATTCTGGGTAACAGAACC
The DNA here is from genome assembly GCF_031143425.1 of Pleurodeles waltl. NCBI lineage: Eukaryota > Metazoa > Chordata > Amphibia > Caudata > Salamandridae > Pleurodeles > Pleurodeles waltl. Next base: position 643,065,627 of record NC_090445.1, read on the forward strand.
TGGTCAGAGCCCCACAAGTCACCCCATCTTGGATTCCCCTAGGTCTCTAGTTTTCATAAATGCACAGGTTTGGTAGGTTTCCCTAGGTGCCGGCTGAGCTAGAGGCCAAAATATATAGGTAGGCACTTTGCAAAAAACACCTCTGTTTTCTGTCAAAAAATGGGATGTGTCCAGTTTGTGTTTTGGGGCATTTCCTGTCGTAGGCGCTAGGCCTACCCACACAAGTGTGGTATCATTTTTATCAGGAGACTTGGGGGAACGCTGGGTGGAAGGAAATTTGTGGCTCCTCTCAGATTACAGAACTTTCTGTCACCGAAATGTGAGGAAAATGTGTTTTTTTAGCCATATATTGAGGTTTGCAAAGGATTCTGGGTAACAGAACCTGGGCAGTGCCCCACAGGTCACCCCATCTTGGATTCCCCTGGGCCTCTAGTTTTCAAAAATGCAAAGGTTTGGTAGGTTTCCCTAGGTGCCGGCTGAGCTAGAGGCCAAAATCTATAGGTAAGCACTTTGCATAAAACACCTCTGTTTTCTGTCAAAAAATGGGAGTGTCAACGTTGTGTTTTGGGGAATTTCCTGTTGTAAGCGCTAGGCTTACCCACACAAGTGAGGTATCATTTTTATCAGGAGACTTGGGGGAACGCTTGGTGGAAGGAAATTTGTGGCTCCTCTCAGATTCCAGAACTTTCTGTCACCGAAATGTGAGGAAAATGTGTTTTTTTAGCCAAATTTTGAGGTTTGCAAAGGATTCTGGGTAACAGAACCTGATCAGATCCCCACAAGTCACCCCATCTTGGATTCCCCTAGGCCTCTAGATTTACAAAATGCACAGGTTTGGTTGGTTTCCCTAGGTGCCGGCTGAGCTAGAGGCCAAAATCTATAGGTAGGCACTTTGCAAAAAACACCTCTGTTTTCTGTCAAAAAATGGGATGTGTCCACGTTGTGTTTTGGGGCATTTCCTCTCCCGGGCACTAGGCCTACCCACACAAGTGAGGTATCATTTGTATCGGGAGACTTGGGGGAACGCTGGGTGGAAGGAAATTTGTGGCTCCTCTCAGATTCCAGAACTTTCTGTCACCGAAATGTGAGGAAAATGTGTTTTTTTAGCCAAATTTTGAGGTTTGCAAAGGATTCTGGGTAACAGAACCTGGTCAGAGCCCCACAAGTCAACCCATCCTGGATTCCCCTAGGTCTCTAGTTTTCAACAATGCACAGGTTTGGTAGGTTTCCCTAGGTGCCGGCTGAGCTAGAGGCCAAAATCTATAGGTAGGCACTTTGCAAAAAACACCTCTGTTTTCTGTAAAAAAAATATTGAATGCGTCCACGTTGTGTTTTGGGGAATTTCCTGTGGCTGGCACTAGGCCTACCCACACAAGTGAGGTATCATTTTTATCAGGAGACTTGGGGGAACACTGGGTGGAAGGAAATTTGTGGCTCCTCTCAGATTCCAGAACTTTCTGTCACCGTAATTTGAGGAAAATGTGTATTTTTAGCCAAATTTTGAGGTTTGCAAAGGATTCTGGGTAACAGGACCTGGTCAGATCCCCACAAGTCACCCCATCTTGGATTCCCCTAGGCCTCTAGTTTTCACAAATGCAAAGGTTTGGTAGGTTTCCCTAGTTGCTGGCTGAGCTAAAGGCCAAAATCTACAGGTAGGCAGTTTGCAAAAAACACCTCTGTTTTCTGTCAAAAAATGGGATGTGTCCACTTTGTGTTTTGGGGCATTTCCTGTCATGGGCGCTAGGCCTTCCCACACAAGTGAGGTATCATTTTTATCGGGAGACTTGGGGGAACGCTGGGTGAAAGGAAATTCATGGCTCCTCTCAAATTCCAGAACTTTCTGTCACCGAAATATGAGGAAAATGTGTTTTTTTAGCCAAATGTTGAGGTTTGCAAAGGATTCTGGGTAACAGAACCTGGTCAGAGCCCCACAAGTCCCCCCATCTTGGATTCCTCTAGGTCTCTAGTTTTCAAAAATGCACAGGTTTGGTAGGTTTCCCTAGGTGCCGGCTGAGCTAGAGGCCAAAATCTACAGGTAGGCACTTTGCAAAAAACACCTCTGTTTTCTGTCAAAAAATGAGATGTGTCCAACTTGTGTTCTGGGGCATTTCCTGTCGCGGGCACTAGGCCTACCCACACAAGTGAGGTATCATTTTTATCAGGAGACTTGGGGGAACACTGGGTGGAGGGAAATTTGTGGCTCCTCCCGGATTCCAGAACTTTCTGTCATCAAAATATGATGAAAATGTGTTTTTTTAGCCAAACTTTGAGGTTTGCAATGGATTCTGGGTAGCAGAACCTGGTAAGAGCCCCACAAGTCCCCCCATCTTGGATTCCTCTAGGTCTCTAGTTTTCATAAATGCACAGGTTTGGTTGGTTTCCCAAGGTGCCGGCTGAGATAGAGGCCAAAACCTACAGGTAGCCACTTTGCAAAAAACACCTCTGTTTTCTGTCAAAAAATGGGATGTGTCCACGTTGTGTTTTGGGGCATTTCCTCTCCCGGGCGCTAGGCCTACCCACACAAGTGAGGTATCATTTGTATCGGGAGACTTGGGGGAACGCTGGGTGGAAGGAAATTTGTGGCTCCTCTCAGATTCCAGAACTTTCTGTCACCGAAATATGAGGAAAATGTGTTTTTTTAGCCATATATTGAGGTTTGCAAAGAATTCTGGGTAACAGAACATGGGCAGTGCCACACAAGTCACCCCATCTTGGATTCCCCTGGGCCTTTAGTTTTCAAACATGCACAGGTTTGGTAGGTTTCCCTAGGTGCAGGCTGAGCTAGAGGCCAAAATCTATAGGTAAGCACTTTCCAAAAAACACCTCTGTTTTCTGGCAAAAAATGGGAGTGTCAACGTTGTGTTTTGGGGCATTTCCTGTCGTGGGCGCTAGGCCTACCCACACAAGTGAGGTATCATTTTTATCAGGAGACTTCGGGGAATGCTGGGTGGAAGGAAATTTGTGGCTCCTCTCAGATTCCAGAACTTTCTGTCACCGTAATTTGAGGAAAATGTGTATTTTTAGCCAAATTTTGAGGTTTGCAAAGGATTCTGGGTAACAGGACCTGGTCAGATCCCCACAAGTCACCCCATCTTGGATTCCCCTAGGCCTCTAGTTTTCACAAATGCACAGGTTTGGTAGGTTTCCCTAGTTGCTGGCTGAGCTAGAGGCCAAAATCTACAGGTAGGCAGTTTGCAGAAAAACACCTCTGTTTTCTGTCAAAAAATGGGATGTGTCCACTTTCTGTTTTGGGGCATTTCCTGTCATGGGCGCTAGGCCTTCCCACACAAGTGAGGTATCATTTTTATCGGGAGACTTGGGGGAATGCGGGGTGAAAGGAAATTCATGGCTCCTCTCAAATTCCAGAACTTTCTGTCACCGAAATATGAGGAAAATGTGTTTTTTTAGCCAAATGTTGAGGTTTGCAAAGGATTCTGGGTAACAGAACCTGGTCAGAGCCCCACAAGTCCCCCCATATTGGATTCCTCTAGGTCTCTAGTTTTCAAAAATTCACAGGTTTGGTAGGTTTCCCTAGGTGCCGGCTGAGCTAGAGGCCAAAATCTACAGGTAGGCACTTGCAAAAAACACCTCTGTTTTCTGTCAAAAAATGAGATGTGTCCAACTTGTGTTCTGGGGCATTTCCTGTCGCGGGCACTAGGCCTACCCACACAAGTGAGGTATCATTTTTATCAGGAGACTTGGGGGAACACTGAGTGGAGGGAAATTTGTGGCTCCTCCCGGATTCCAGAACTTTCTGTCATCAAAATATGATGAAAATGTGTTTTTTTAGCCAAACTTTGAGGTTTGCAATGGATTCTGGGTAGCAGAACCTGGTAAGAGCCCCACAAGTCCCCCCATCTTGGATTCCTCTAGGTCTCTAGTTTTCATAAATGCACAGGTTTGGTTGGTTTCCCAAGGTGCCGGCTGAGATAGAGGCCAAAACCTACAGGTAGCAACTTTGCAAAAAACACCTCTGTTTTCTGTCAAAAAATGGGATGTGTCCACGTTGTGTTTTGGGGCATTTCCTCTCCCGGGCGCTAGCCCTACCCACACAAGTGAGGTATCATTTGTATCGGGAGACTTGGGGGAACGCTGGGTGGAAGGAAATTTGTGGCTCCTCTCAGATTCCAGAACTTTCTGTCACCGAAATATGAGGAAAATGTGTTTTTTTAGCCAAATTTTGAGGTTTGCAAAGGATTCTGGGTAACAGAACCTGGTCAGAGCCCCACAAGTCAACCCATCCTGGATTCACCTAGGTCTCTAGTTTTCAACAATGCACAGGTTTGGTAGGTTTCCCTAGGTGCCGGCTGAGCTAGAGGCCAAAATCTATAGGTAGGCACTTTGCAAAAAACACCTCTGTTTTCTGTAAAAAAATTGAATGTGTCCACGTTGTGTTTTGGGGAATTTCCTGTGGCTGGCACTAGGCCTACCCACACAAGTGAGGTATCATTTTTATCAGGAGACTTGGGGGAACACTGGGTGGAAGGAAACTGGTGGCTCCTCTCAGATTCCAGAACTTTCTGTCACCGTAATTTGAGGAAAATGTGTATTTTTAGCCAAATTTTGAGGTTTGCAAAGGATTCTGGGTAACAGGACCTGGTCAGATCCCCACAAGTCACCCCATCTTGGATTCCCCTTGGCCTCTAGTTTTCACAAATGCACAGGTTTGGTAGGTTTCCCTAGTTGCTGGCTGAGCTAGAGGCCAAAATCTACAGGTAGGCAGTTTGCAGAAAAACACATCTGTTTTCTGTCAAAAAATGGGATGTGTCCACTTTGTGTTTTGGGGCATTTCCTGTCATGGGCGCTAGGCCTTCCCACACAAGTGAGGTATCATTTTTATCGGGAGACTTGGGGGAACGCTGGGTGAAAGGAAATTCATGGCTCCTCTCAAATTCCAGAACTTTCTGTCACCGAAATATGAGGAAAATGTGTTTTTTTAGCCAAATGTTGAGGTTTGCAAAGGATTCTGGGTAACAGAACCTGGTCAGAGCCCCACAAGTCAACCCATCCTGGATTCCCCTAGGTCTCTAGTTTTCAACAATGCACAGGTTTGGTAGGTTTCCCTAGGTGCCGGCTGAGCTAGAGGCCAAAATCTATAGGTAGGCACTTTGCAAAAAACACCTCTGTTTTCTGTAAAAAAATTGAATGTGTCCACGTTGTGTTTTGGGGAATTTCCTGTGGCTGGCACTAGGCCTACCCACACAAGTGAGGTATCATTTGTATCGGGAGACTTGGGGGAACGCTGGGTGGAAGGAAATTTGTGGCTCCTCTCAGATTCCAGAACTTTCTGTCACCGAAATATGAGGAAAATGTGTTTTTTTAGCCAAATTTTGAGGTTTGCAAAGGATTCTGGGTAACAGAACCTGGTCAGAGCCCCACAAGTCAACCCATCCTGGATTCCCCTAGGTCTCTAGTTTTCAACAATGCACAGGTTTGGTAGGTTTCCCTAGGTGCCGGCTGAGCTAGAGGCCAAAATCTATAGGTAGGCACTTTGCAAAAAACACCTCTGTTTTCGGTAAAAAAATTTAATGTGTCCACGTTGTGTTTTGGGGAATTTCCTGTGGCTGGCACTAGGCCTACCCACACAAGTGAGGTATCATTTTTATCAGGAGACTTGGGGGAACACTGGGTGGAAGGAAATTGGTGGCTCCTCTCAGATTCCAGAACTTTCTGTCACCGTAATTTGAGGAAAATGTGTATTTTTAGCCAAATTTTGAGGTTTGCAAAGGATTCTGGGTAACAGGACCTGGTCAGATCCCCACAAGTCACCCCATCTTGGATTCCCCTTGGCCTCTAGTTTTCACAAATGCACAGGTTTGGTAGGTTTCCCTAGTTGCTGGCTGAGCTAGAGGCCAAAATCTACAGGTAGGCAGTTTGCAGAAAAACACATCTGTTTTCTGTCAAAAAATGGGATGTGTCCACTTTGTGTTTTGGGGCATTTCCTGTCATGGGCGCTAGGCCTTCCCACACAAGTGAGGTATCATTTTTATCGGGAGACTTGGGGGAACGCTGGGTGAAAGGAAATTCATGGCTCCTCTCAAATTCCAGAACTTTCTGTCACCGAAATATGAGGAAAATGTGTTTTTTTAGCCAAATGTTGAGGTTTGCAAAGGATTCTGGGTAACAGAACCTGGTCAGAGCCCCACAAGTCCCCCCATCTTGGATTCCTCTAGGTCTCTAGTTTTCAAAAATGCACAGGTTTGGTAGGTTTCCCTAGGTGCCGGCTGAGCTAGAGGCCAAAATCTACAGGTAGCCACTTTGCAAAAAACACCTCTGTTTTCTGTCAAAAAATGGGATGTGTCCACGTTGTGTTTTGGGGCATTTCCTGTCGCGGGCGCTAAGCCTACCCATACAAGTGAGGTATCATTTTTATCGGGAGACTTGGGGGAACGCTGGGTGGAAGGAAATTTGTGGCTCCTCTCAGATTCCAGAACTTTCTGTCACCGAAATGTGAGGAAAATGTGTTTTTTTTAGCCAAATTTTGAGGTTTGCAAAGGATTCTGGGTAACAGAACCTGGTCAGAGCCCCACAAGTCACCCCATCTTGGATTCCCCTAGGTCTCTAGTTTTGCAAAAATGCACAGGTTTGGTAGGTTTCCCTAGGTGTCGGCTGAGCTAGAGGCCAAAATCTACAGGTAGGCACTTTGCAAAAAACACCTCTGTTTTCTGTCAAAAAATGGGATGTGTTCACCTTGTGTTCTGGGGCATTTCCTGTCGCGGGCACTAGCCCTACCCACACAAGTGAGGTATCATTTTTATCAGGAGACTTGGGGGAACACTGGGTGGAAGGAAATTTGTGGCTCCTCTCAGATTCCAGAACTTTCTGGCACCGAATTGTGAGGAAAATGTGTTTTTTTAGCCAAATGTTGAGGTTTGCAAAGGATTCTGGGTAACAGAACCTGGTCAGAGCCCCACAAGTCCCCCCATCTTGGATTCCTCTAGGTCTCTAGTTTTCAAAAATGCACAGGTTTGGTAGGTTTCCCTAGGTGCCGGCTGAGCTAGAGGCCAAAATCTACAGGTAGCCACTTTGCAAAAAACACCTCTGTTTTCTGTCAAAAAATGGGATGTGTCCACGTTGTGTTTTGGGGCATTTCCTGTCGCGGGCGCTAAGCCTACCCATACAAGTGAGGTATCATTTTTATCGGGAGACTTGGGGGAACGCTGGGTGGAAGGAAATTTTTGGCTCCTCTCAGATTCCAGAACTTTCTGTCACCGAAATGTGAGGAAAATGTGTTTTTTTTAGCCAAATTTTGAGGTTTGCAAAGGATTCTGGGTAACAGAACCTGGTCAGAGCCCCACAAGTCACCCCATCTTGGATTCCCCTAGGTCTCTAGTTTTGCAAAAATGCACAGGTTTGGTAGGTTTCCCTAGGTGTCGGCTGAGCTAGAGGCCAAAATCTACAGGTAGGCACTTTGCAAAAAACACCTCTGTTTTCTGTCAAAAAATGGGATGTGTTCACCTTGTGTTCTGGGGCATTTCCTGTCGCGGGCACTAGCCCTACCCACACAAGTGAGGTATCATTTTTATCAGGAGACTTGGGGGAACACTGGGTGGAAGGAAATTTGTGGCTCCTCTCAGATTCCAGAACTTTCTGGCACCGAATTGTGAGGAAAATGTGTTTTTTTAGCCACATTTTGAGGTTTGCAAAGGATTCTGGGTAAAAGAACATTGTCAGAGCCCCACAAGTCACCCCATCTTGGATTCCCCTGGGTCTCTAGTTTCACAAATGCACAGGTTTGGTAGGTTTCCCTAGGTGCTGGCTGAGCTAGATGCCAAAATCTATAGGTAGCCACTTTGCAAAAAACACCTCTGTTTTCTGACAAAAAATGGGATGTGTCCACGTTGTGTTTTGGGGCATATCCTGTGGCGGGCGCTAGGCCTACCCACACAAGTGAGGTATCATTTTTATCAGGAGACTTGGGGGAACACTGGGTGGAAGGAAATTTGTGGCTCCTCTCAGATTCCAGAACTTTCTGTAACCAAAGTGTGAGGAAAATGTGTTTTTTTTAGCCAAATTTTGAGGTTTGCAAAGGATTCTGGGTAACAGAACTTGGTCAGAGCCCCACAAGTCACCCAATCGTGGATTCCCTTAGGTCTCTAGTTTTCACAAATGCACAGGTTTGGTAGGTTTCCCTAGGTGCCGGCTGAGCTAGAGGCCAAAATCTACAGGTAGGCATGTTGCAAAAAACACCTCTGTTTTCTGTCAAAAAATGGGATGTGTCCACATTGTGTTTTGGGGCATTTCCTGTCGCTGGCGCTAGGCCTACCCACACAATTGAGGTATCATTTTTATCGGGAGTCTTGGGGGAAAGCTTGGTGGATGGAAATTTGAGACTCCTCTCAGATTCCAGAACTTTCTGTCACCAAAATGTGAGGAAAATTATTTTTTTTTGCCAAATTTTGAGGTTTCAAGGATTCTGGGTAACAGAACCTGGTCAGAGCCCCACAAGTCACCCCATCATGGATTCCCCTATGTCTCTAGTTTAAAAAAATTAACAGGTTTGGTAGGTTTCCCTAGGTGCCGGCTGAGCTAGATGCCAAAATCTGTAGGTAGGCACTTTGCAAAAAACACCTCTGTTTTCTGTAAAAAAATGGGATGTGTCCACGTTGTGTTTTGGGGCATTTTCTGTTGCGGGCACTAAGCCTACCCACACAAGTGAGGTATCAATTTTATCGGGAGACTTTGGGGAACGCTGGGTGGAAGGATATTTGTTGCTCCTCTCAGATTCCAGAACTTTCTGTCACCGAAATGTGAGGAAAATATGTTTTCTTAGCCAAATTGTGAGGTTTGCAAAGGATTCTGGGTAACAGAACCTGGTCAGAGCCCCACAAGTCACCCCATCTTGGATTCCCCTAGGTCTCTAGTTTTCAAAAATTCACAGGTTTGGTAGGTTTCCCTAGGTGCCGGCTGAGCTAGAGGCCAAAATCTATAGATAGGCACTTTGCAAAAAACACCTCTGTTTTCTGTCAAAAAATGGGATGTGTCCACTTTGTGTTTTGGGGCATTTCCTGTCATGGGCGCTAGGCCTACCCACACAAGTGAGGTATCATTTTTTTCAGGAGACTTGGGGGAACGCTGGGTGGAAGGAAATTTGTGGCTCCTCTCAGATTCCAGAACTTTCTGTCACCGAAATATGAGGAAAATTTGTTTTTTTAGCCATATATTGAGGTTTGCAAAGAATTCTGGGTAACAGAACCTGGGCAGTGCCCCACAAGTCACCCCATCTTGGATTCCCCTGGGCCTCTAGTTTTCAAACATGCACAGGTTTGGTAGGTTTCCCTAGGTGCAGGCTGAGCTAGAGGCCAAAATCTATAGGTAAGCACTTTCCAAAAAACACCTCTGTTTTCTGTCAAAAAATGGGAGTGTCAACGTTGTGTTTTGGGGCATTTCCTGTCGTGGGCGCTAGGCCTACCCACACAAGTGAGGTATCATTTTTATCGGGAGACTTCGGGGAATGCTAGGTGGAAGGAAATTTGTGGCTCCTCCCAGATTTCAGAACTTTCTGTCACCAAAATATGATGAAAATGTGTTTTTTTAGCCAAACTTTGAGGTTTGCAATGGATTCTGGGTAACAGAACCTGGTAAGAGCCCCACAAGTCCCCCCATCTTGGATTCCCCCTAGGTTTCTAGTTTTCATAAATGCACAGGTTTGGTAGGTTTCCCTAGGTGCCGGCTGAGCTAGAGGCCAATATCTATAGGTAGGCACTTTGCAAAAAACACCTTTGTTTTCAGTCAAAAAAATGGGATGTGTCCACTTTGTGTTTTGGGGCATTTCCTGTCGTAGGCGCTAGGCCTACCCACACAAGTGAGGTATCATTTTTATCAGGAGACTTGGGGGAACGCTGGGTGGAAGGAAATTTGTGGCTCCTCTCAGATTCCAGAACTTTCTGTCACCGAAATGCAAGGAAAATGTGTTTTTTTAGCCAAATTTTGAGGTTTGCAAAGGATTCTGGGTAACAGAACCTGGGCAGTGCCCCACAAGTCACCCCATCTTGGATTTATTTCCCTGGGCCTCTAGTTTTAAAAAATGCACAGGTTTGGGAGGTTTCCCAAGGTGCCGGCTGAGATAGAGGCCAAAACCTACAGGTAGCCACTTTGCAAAAAACACCTCTGTTTTCTGTAAAAAAATGAGATGTTTCCAGGTTGTGTTTTGGGGCATTTCCTGTGGCGGGTGCTAGGCCTACCCACACAAGTGAGGTATCATTTTTATCAGGATACTTGGGGGAACACTGGGTGGAAGGACATTTGTGGCTCCCCTCAGATTCCAGAACTTTCTGTCACCAAAATGTGAGGAAAATGTGTTTTTTTAGCCAATTTTTGAGATTTGTAAAGGATTCTGGGTAACAGAGCCTGGTCAGAGCCCCACAAGTCACCCATCTTGGATTCCCCTAGGTCTGTAGTTTTCAAAAATTCACAGGTTTGGTAGGTTTCCCTAGGTGCCGGCTGAGCTAGAGGCCAAAATCTATAGGTAGGCACTTTGCAAAAAACACCTCTGTTTTCTGTCAAAAAATGCGATGTGTCCACGTTATGTTTTGGGACATTTCCTGTCGCGAGCGCTAGGCCTACCCACACAAGTGAGGTATCACTTTTATCAGGAGACTTGGGGCAACACTGGGTGGAAGGAAATTTGAGGCTCCTCTCAGATTCCAGAACTTTCTGTCACCGAAATGTAAGGAAAATGTGTTTTTTTAGCCATATATTGAGGTTTGCAAAGGATTCTGGGTAACAGAACCTGGGCAGTGCCCCACAAGTCACCCCATCTTGGATTCCCCTGGGCCTCTAGTTTTCAAAAATGCACAGGTTTGGTAGGTTTCCCTAGGTACAGGCTGAGCTAGAGGCCAAAATCTATAGGTAAGCACTTTGCAAAAAACACCTCTGTTTTCTGTCAAAAAATGGGAGTGTCAACGTTGTGTTTTGGGGCATTTCCTGTCGTGGGCGCTAGGCCTACCCACACAAGTGAGGTATCATTTTTATCGGGAGACTTCGGGGAATGCTGGGTGGAAGGAAATTTGTGGCTCCTCCCAGATTCCAGAACTTTCTGTCACCAAAATATGATTAAAATGTGTTTTTTTAGCCAAACTTTGAGGTTTGCAATGGATTCTGGGTAACAGAACCTGGTAAGAGCCCCACAAGTCCCCCCATCTTGGATTCCCCCTAGGTTTCTAGTTTTCATAAATGCACAAGTTTGGTAGGTTTCCCTAGGTGCCGGCTGAGCTAGAGGCCAAAATCTATAGGTAGGCACTTTGCAAAAAACACCTCTGTTTTCTGTCAAAAAAATGGGATGTGTCCACTTTGTGTTTTGGGGCATTTCCTGTCATAGGCGCTAGGCCTACCCACACAAGTGAGGTATCATTTTTATCAGGAGACTTGGGGGAACGCTGGGTGGAAGGAAATTTGTGGCTCCTCTCATATTCCAGAACTTTCTGTCAGCGAAATGCGAGGAAAATTTTTTTTTTTAGCCAAATTTTGAGGTTTGCAAAGGATTCTGGGTAACAGAACCTGGGCAGTGCCCCACAAGTCACCCCATCTTGGATTTATTTCCCTGGGCCTCTAGTTTTCAAAAATGCACAGGTTTGGGAGGTTTCCCAAGGTGCCGGCTGAGATAGAGGCCAAAACCTACAGGTAGGCACTTTGCAAAAAACACCTCTGTTTTCTGTCAAAAAAATGGGATGTGTCCACTTTGTGTTTTGGGGCATTTCCTGTCGTAGGCGCTAGGCCTACCCACACAAGTGAGGTATCATTTTTTTCAGGAGACTTGGGGGAACGCTGGGTGGAAGGAAATTTGTGGCTCCTTTCAGATTCCAGAAATTCCTGTCACCGAAATGTGAGGAAAATGTGTTTTTTTAGCCATATATTGAGGTTTGCAAAGGATTCTGGGTAACAGAACCTGGGCAGTGCCCCACAAGTCCCCCCATCTTGGATTCCCCCTAGGTTTCTAGTTTTCATAAATGCACAGGTTTGGTAGGTTTCCCTAGGTGCCGGCTGAGCTAGAGGCCAAAATCTATAGGTAGGCACTTTGCAAAAAACACCTCTGTTTTCTGTCAAAAAATGGGATGTGTCCACTTTGTGTTTTGGGGCATTTCCTGTCGTAGGCGCTAGGCCTACCCACACAAGTGAGGTATCATTTTTATCAGGAGACTTGGGGGAACGCTGGGTGGAAGGAAATTTGTGGCTCCTCTCAGATTCCAGGACTTTCTGTCACCGAAATGCGAGGAAAATGTGTTTTTTGAGCCACATTTTGAGGTTTGCAAAGGATTCTGGGTAACAGAACCTGGGCAGTGCCCCACAAGTCACCCCATCTTGGATTTATTTCCCTGGGCCTCTAGTTTTCAAAAATGCACAGGTTTGGGAGGTTTCCCAAGGTGCCGGCTGAGATAGAGGCCAAAACCTACAGGTAGCCACTTTGCAAAAAACACCTCTGTTTTCTGTCAAAAAATTGGATGTTTCCACGTTGTGTTTTGGGGCATTTCCTGTGGCGGGTGCTAGGCCTACCCACACAAGTGAGGTATCATTTTTAACAGGATACTTGGGGGAACACTGGGTGGAAGGAAATTTGTGGCTCCCCTCAGATTCCAGAACTTTCTGTCACCAAAATATGATGAAAATGTGTTTTTTTAGCCAAACTTTGAGGTTTGCAAGGATTCTGGGTAACAGAACCTGGTCAGAGCCCCACAAGTCACCCCATCATGGATTCCCCTACGTCTCTAGTTTTCAAAAATTCACAGGTTTGGTAGGTTTCCCTAGGTGCCGGCTGAGCTAGAGGCCAAAATCTATAGGTAGGCACTTTGCAAAAAACACCTCTGTTTTCTGTCAAAAAAATGGGATGTGTCCACTTTGTGTTTTGGGGCATTTCCTGTCGTAGGCGCTAGGCCTACCCACACAAGTGAGGTATCATTTTTTTCAGGAGACTTGGGGGAATCCTGGGTGGAAGGAAATTTGTGGCTCCTCTCAGATTCCAGAACTTTCTGTCACCGAAATGTGAGGAAAATGTGTTTTTTTAGCCATATATTGAGGTTTGCAAAGGATTCTGGGTAACAGAACCTGGGCAGTGCCCCACAAGTCACCCCATCTTGGATTCCCCTGGGCCTCTAGTTTTCAAAAATGCACAGGTTTGGTAGGTTTCCCAAGGTGCCGGCTGAGATAGAGGCCAAAACCTACAGGTAGGCACTTTGCAAAAAACACCTCTGTTTTCTGTCAAAAAAATGGGATGTGTCCACTTTGTGTTTTGGGGCATTTCCTGTCTTGGGCGCTAGGCCTACCCACACAAGTGAGGTATCATTTTTATCGGGAGACTTGGGGGCATGCTGGGTGGAAGGAAATTTGTGGCTCCTCCCAGATTCCAGAACTTTCTGTCACCAAAATATGATGAAAATGTGTTTTTTTAGCCAAACTTTGAGGTTTGCAAGGATTCTGGGTAACAGAACCTGGTCAGAGCCCCACAAGTCACACCATCATGGATTCCCCTACGTCTCTAGTTTAAAAAAATTAACAGGTTTGGTAGGTTTCCCTAGGGGCCGGCTCAGCTAGATGCCAAAATCTGTAGGTAGGCACTTTGCAAAAAACACCTCTGTTTTCTGTCAAAAAAATGGGATGTGTCCACTTTGTGTTTTGGGGCATTTCCTGTCATAGGCACTAGGCCTACCCACACAAGTGAGGTATCATTTTTATCAGGAGACTTGGGGGAACGCTGGGTGGAAGGAAATTTGTGGCTCCTCTCAGATTCCAGGACTTTCTGTCACCGAAATGCGAGGAAAATGTGTTTTTTTAGCCACATTTTGAGGTTTGCAAAGGATTCTGGGTAACAGAACCTGGGCAGTGCCCCACAAGTCACCCCATCTTGGATTTATTTCCCTGGGCCTCTAGTTTTCAAAAATGCACAGGTTTGGGAGGTTTCCCAAGGTGCCGGCTGAGATAGAGGCCAAAACCTACAGGTAGGCACTTTGCAAAAAACACCTCTGTTTTCTGTCAAAAAAATGGGATGTGTCCACTTTGTGTTTTGGGGCATTTCCTGTCGTAGGCGCTAGGCCTACCCACACAAGTGAGGTATCATTTTTTTCAGGAGACTTGGGGGAACGCTGGGTGGAAGGAAATTTGTGGCTCCTTTCAGATTCCAGAAATTCCTGTCACCGAAATGTGAGGAAAATGTGTTTTTTTAGCCATATATTGAGGTTTGCAAAGGATTCTGGGTAACAGAACCTGGGCAGTGCCCCACAAGTCCCCCCATCTTGGATTCCCCCTAGGTTTCTAGTTTTCATAAATGCACAGGTTTGGTAGGTTTCCCTAGGTGCCGGCTGAGCTAGAGGCCAAAATCTATAGGTAGGCACTTTGCAAAAAACACCTCTGTTTTCTGTCAAAAAATGGGATGTGTCCACTTTGTGTTTTGGGGCATTTCCTGTCGTAGGCGCTAGGCCTACCCACACAAGTGAGGTATCATTTTTATCAGGAGACTTGGGGGAACGCTGGGTGGTAGGAAATTTGTGGCTCCTCTCAGATTCCAGGACTTTCTGTCACCGAAATGCGAGGAAAATGTGTTTTTTGAGCCATATTTTGAGGTTTGCAAAGGATTCTGGGTAACAGAACCTGGGCAGTGCCCCACAAGTCACCCCATCTTGGATTTATTTCCCTGGGCCTCTAGTTTTCAAAAATGCACAGGTTTGGGAGGTTTCCCAAGGTGCCGGCTGAGATAGAGGCCAAAACCTACAGGTAGCCACTTTGCAAAAAACACCTCTGTTTTCTGTCAAAAAATTGGATGTTTCCACGTTGTGTTTTGGGGCATTTCCTGTGGCGGGTGCTAGGCCTACCCACACAAGTGAGGTATCATTTTTAACAGGATACTTGGGGGAACACTGGGTGGAAGGAAATTTGTGGCTCCCCTCAGATTCCAGAACTTTCTGTCACCAAAATATGATGAAAATGTGTTTTTTTAGCCAAACTTTGAGGTTTGCAAGGATTCTGGGTAACAGAACCTGGTCAGAGCCCCACAAGTCACCCCATCATGGATTCCCCTACGTCTCTAGTTTTCAAAAATTCACAGGTTTGGTAGGTTTCCCTAGGTGCCGGCTGAGCTAGAGGCCAAAATCTATAGGTAGGCACTTTGCAAAAAACACCTCTGTTTTCTGTCAAAAAAATGGGATGTGTCCACTTTGTGTTTTGGGGCATTTCCTGTCGTAGGCGCTAGGCCTACCCACACAAGTGAGGTATCATTTTTTTCAGGAGACTTGGGGGAATCCTGGGTGGAAGGAAATTTGTGGCTCCTCTCAGATTCCAGAACTTTCTGTCACCGAAATGTGAGGAAAATGTGTTTTTTTAGCCATATATTGAGGTTTGCAAAGGATTCTGGGTAACAGAACCTGGGCAGTGCCCCACAAGTCACCCCATCTTGGATTCCCCTGGGCCTCTAGTTTTCAAAAATGCACAGGTTTGGTAGGTTTCCCTAGGTGCCGGCTGAGCTAGAGGCCAAAATCTATAGGTAAACACTTTGCAAAAAACACCTCTGTTTTCTGTCAAAAAATGGGAGTGTCAACGTTGTGTTTTGGGGCATTTCCTGTCTTGGGCGCTAGGCCTACCCACACAAGTGAGGTATCATTTTTATCGGGAGACTTGGGGGCATGCTGGGTGGAAGGAAATTTGTGGCTCCTCCCAGATTCCAGAACTTTCGGTCACCAAAATATGATGAAAATGTGTTTTTTTAGCCAAACTTTGAGGTTTGCAAGGATTCTGGGTAACAGAACCTGGTCAGAGCCCCACAAGTCACCCCATCATGGATTCCCCTACGTCTCTAGTTTAAAAAAATTAACAGGTTTGGTAGGTTTCCCTAGGGGCCGGCTCAGCTAGATGCCAAAATCTGTAGGTAGGCACTTTGCAAAAAACACCTCTGTTTTCTGTCAAAAAAATGGGATGTGTCCACTTTGTGTTTTGGGGCATTTCCTGTCATAGGCGCTAGGCCTACCCACACAAGTGAGGTATCATTTTTATCAGGAGACTTGGGGGAACGCTGGGTGGAAGGAAATTTGTGGCTCCTCTCAGATTCCAGGACTTTCTGTCACCGAAATGCGAGGAAAATGTGTTTTTTTAGCCACATTTTGAGGTTTGCAAAGGATTCTGGGTAACAGAACCTGGGCAGTGCCCCACAAGTCACCCCATCTTGGATTTATTTCCCTGGGCCTCTAGTTTTCAAAAATGCACAGGTTTGGGAGGTTTCCCAAGGTGCCGGCTGAGATAGAGGCCAAAACCTACAGGTAGGCACTTTGCAAAAAACACCTCTGTTTTCTGTCAAAAAAATGGGATGTGTCCACTTTGTGTTTTGGGGCATTTCCTGTCGTAGGCGCTAGGCCTACCCACACAAGTGAGGTATCATTTTTTTCAGGAGACTTGGGGGAACGCTGGGTGGAAGGAAATTTGTGGCTCCTTTCAGATTCCAGAAATTCCTGTCACCGAAATGTGAGGAAAATGTGTTTTTTTAGCCATATACTGAGGTTTGCAAAGGATTCTGGGTAACAGAACCTGGGCAGTGCCCCACAAGTCCCCCCATCTTGGATTCCCCCTAGGTTTCTAGTTTTCATAAATGCACAGGTTTGGTAGGTTTCCCTAGGTGCCGGCTGAGCTAGAGGCCAAAATCTATAGGTAGGCACTTTGCAAAAAACACCTCTGTTTTCTGTCAAAAAATGGGATGTGTCCACTTTGTGTTTTGGGGCATTTCCTGTCGTATGCGCTAGGCCTACCCACACAAGTGAGGTATCATTATTTTCAGGAGACTTGGGGGCACGCTGGGTGGAAGGAAATTTGTGGCTCCTTTCAGATTCCAGAAATTCCTGTCACCGAAATGTGAGGAAAATGTGTTTTTTTAGCCATATATTGAGGTTTGCAAATGATTCTGGGTAACAGAACCTGGGCAGTGCCCCACAAGTCCCCCCATCTTGGATTCCCCCTAGGTTTCTAGTTTTCATAAATGCACAGGTTTGGTAGGTTTCCCTAGGTGCCGGCTGAGCTAGAGGCCAAAATCTATAGGTAGGCACTTTGCAAAAAACACCTCTGTTTTCTGTCAAAAAATGGGATGTGTCCACTTTGTGTTTTGGGGCATTTCCTGTCGTAGGCGCTAGGCCTACCCACACAAGTGAGGTATCATTTTTATCAGGAGACTTGGGGGAACGCTGGGTGGAAGGAAATTTGTGGCTCCCCTCAGATTCCAGGACTTTCTGTCACCGAAATGCGAGGAAAATGTGTTTTTTGAGCCACATTTTGAGGTTTGCAAAGGATTCTGGGTAACAGAACCTGGGCAGTGCCCCACAAGTCACCCCATCTTGGATTTATTTCCCTGGGCCTCTAGTTTTCAAAAATGCACAGGTTTGGGAGGTTTCCCAAGGTGCCGGCTGAGATAGAGGCCAAAACCTACAGGTAGCCACTTTGCAAAAAACACCTCTGTTTTCTGTCAAAAAATTGGATGTTTCCACGTTGTGTTTTGGGGCATTTCCTGTGGCGGGTGCTAGGCCTACCCACACAAGTGAGGTATCATTTTTAACAGGATACTTGGGGGAACACTGGGTGGAAGGAAATTTGTGGCTCCCCTCAGATTCCAGAACTTTCTGTCACCAAAATATGATGAAAATGTGTTTTTTTAGCCAAACTTTGAGGTTTGCAAGGATTCTGGGTAACAGAACCTGGTCAGAGCCCCACAAGTCACCCCATCATGGATTCCCCTACGTCTCTAGTTTTCAAAAATTCACAGGTTTGGTAGGTTTCCCTAGGTGCCGGCTGAGCTAGAGGCCAAAATCTATAGGTAGGCACTTTGCAAAAAACACCTCTGTTTTCTGTCAAAAAAATGGGATGTGTCCACTTTGTGTTTTGGGGCATTTCCTGTCGTAGGCGCTAGGCCTACCCACACAAGTGAGGTATCATTTTTTTCAGGAGACTTGGGGGAATCCTGGGTGGAAGGAAATTTGTGGCTCCTCTCAGATTCCAGAACTTTCTGTCACCGAAATGTGAGGAAAATGTGTTTTTTTAGCCATATATTGAGGTTTGCAAAGGATTCTGGGTAACAGAACCTGGGCAGTGCCCCACAAGTCACCCCATCTTGGATTCCCCTGGGCCTCTAGTTTTCAAAAATGCACAGGTTTGGTAGGTTTCCCTAGGTGCCGGCTGAGCTAGAGGCCAAAATCTATAGGTAAACACTTTGCAAAAAACACCTCTGTTTTCTGTCAAAAAATGGGAGTGTCAACGTTGTGTTTTGGGGCATTTCCTGTCTTGGGCGCTAGGCCTACCCACACAAGTGAGGTATCATTTTTATCGGGAGACTTGGGGGCATGCTGGGTGGAAGGAAATTTGTGGCTCCTCCCAGATTCCAGAACTTTCTGTCACCAAAATATGATGAAAATGTGTTTTTTTAGCCAAACTTTGAGGTTTGCAAGGATTCTGGGTAACAGAACCTGGTCAGAGCCCCACAAGTCACCCCATCATGGATTCCCCTACGTCTCTAGTTTAAAAAAATTAACAGGTTTGGTAGGTTTCCCTAGGGGCCGGCTCAGCTAGATGCCAAAATCTGTAGGTAGGCACTTTGCAAAAAACACCTCTGTTTTCTGTCAAAAAAATGGGATGTGTCCACTTTGTGTTTTGGGGCATTTCCTGTCATAGGCGCTAGGCCTACCCACACAAGTGAGGTATCATTTTTATCAGGAGACTTGGGGGAACGCTGGGTGGAAGGAAATTTGTGGCTCCTCTCAGATTCCAGGACTTTCTGTCACCGAAATGCGAGGAAAATGTGTTTTTTTAGCCACATTTTGAGGTTTGCAAAGGATTCTGGGTAACAGAACCTGGGCAGTGCCCCACAAGTCACCCCATCTTGGATTTATTTCCCTGGGCCTCTAGTTTTCAAAAATGCACAGGTTTGGGAGGTTTCCCAAGGTGCCGGCTGAGATAGAGGCCAAAACCTACAGGTAGGCACTTTGCAAAAAACACCTCTGTTTTCTGTCAAAAAAATGGGATGTGTCCACTTTGTGTTTTGGGGCATTTCCTGTCGTAGGCGCTAGGCCTACCCACACAAGTGAGGTATCATTTTTTTCAGGAGACTTGGGGGAACGCTGGGTGGAAGGAAATTTGTGGCTCCTTTCAGATTCCAGAAATTCCTGTCACCGAAATGTGAGGAAAATGTGTTTTTTTAGCCATATATTGAGGTTTGCAAAGGATTCTGGGTAACAGAACCTGGGCAGTGCCCCACAAGTCCCCCCATCTTGGATTCCCCCTAGGTTTCTAGTTTTCATAAATGCACAGGTTTGGTAGGTTTCCCTAGGTGCCGGCTGAGCTAGAGGCCAAAATATATAGGTAGGCACTTTGCAAAAAACACCTCTGTTTTCTGTCAAAAAATGGGATGTGTCCACTTTGTGTTTTGGGGCATTTCCTGTCGTAGGCGCTAGGCCTACCCACACAAGTGAGGTATCATTTTTATCAGGAGACTTGGGGGAACGCTGGGTGGAAGGAAATTTGTGGCTCCTCTCAGATTCCAGGACTTTCTGTCACCGAAATGCGAGGAAAATGTGTTTTTTGAGCCACATTTTGAGGTTTGCAAAGGATTCTGGGTAACAGAACCTGGGCAGTGCCCCACAAGTCACCCCATCTTGGATTTATTTCCCTGGGCCTCTAGTTTTCAAAAATGCACAGGTTTGGGAGGTTTCCCAAGGTGCCGGCTGAGATAGAGGCCAAAACCTACAGGTAGCCACTTTGCAAAAAACACCTCTGTTTTCTGTCAAAAAATTGGATGTTTCCACGTTGTGTTTTGGGGCATTTCCTGTGGCGGGTGCTAGGCCTACCCACACAAGTGAGGTATCATTTTTAACAGGATACTTGGGGGAACACTGGGTGGAAGGAAATTTGTGGCTCCCCTCAGATTCCAGAACTTTCTGTCACCAAAATATGATGAAAATGTGTTTTTTTTAGCCAAACTTTGAGGTTTGCAAGGATTCTGGGTAACAGAACCTGGTCAGAGCCCCACAAGTCACCCCATCATGGATTCCCCTACGTCTCTAGTTTTCAAAAATTCACAGGTTTGGTAGGTTTCCCTAGGTGCCGGCTGAGCTAGAGGCCAAAATCTATAGGTAGGCACTTTGCAAAAAACACCTCTGTTTTCTGTCAAAAAAATGGGATGTGTCCACTTTGTGTTTTGGGGCATTTCCTGTCGTAGGCGCTAGGCCTACCCACACAAGTGAGGTATCATTTTTTTCAGGAGACTTGGGGGAATCCTGGGTGGAAGGAAATTTGTGGCTCCTCTCAGATTCCAGAACTTTCTGTCACCGAAATATGAGGAAAATGTGTTTTTTTAGCCATATATTGAGGTTTGCAAAGGATTCTGGGTAACAGAACCTGGGCAGTGCCCCACAAGTCACCCCATCTTGGATTCCCCTGGGCCTCTAGTTTTCAAAAATGCACAGGTTTGGTAGGTTTCCCTAGGTGCCGGCTGAGCTAGAGGCCAAAATCTATAGGTAAACACTTTGCAAAAAACACCTCTGTTTTCTGTCAAAAAATGAGAGTGTCAACGTTGTGTTTTGGGGCATTTCCTGTCTTGGGCGCTAGGCCTACCCACACAAGTGAGGTATCATTTTTATCGGGAGACTTGGGGGCATGCTGGGTGGAAGGAAATTTGTGGCTCCTCCCAGATTCCAGAACTTTCTGTCACCAAAATATGATGAAAATGTGTTTTTTTAGCCAAACTTTGAGGTTTGCAAGGATTCTGGGTAACAGAACCTGGTCAGAGCCCCACAAGTCACCCCATCATGGATTCCCCTACGTCTCTAGTTTAAAAAAATTAACAGGTTTGGTAGATCAGCTAGATGCCAAAATCTGTAGGTAGGCACTTTGCAAAAAACACCTCTGTTTTCTTTAAAAAAATGGGATGTGTCCACGTTGTGTTTTGGGGCATTTCCTGTTGCGGGCACTAAGCCTACCCACACAAGTGAGGTATCAATTTTATCGGGAGACTTGGGGGAACGCTGGGTGGAAGGAAATTTTTGTCTCCTCTCAGATTCCAGAACTTTCTGTCACCGAAATGTGAGGAAAATATGTTTTCTTAGCCAAATTGTGAGGTTTGCAAAGGATTCTGGGTAACAGAACCTGGTCAGAGCCCCACAAGTCACCCCATCTTGGATTCCCCTAGGTCTCTAGTTTTCAAAAATTCACAGGTTTGGTAGGTTTCCCTAGGTGCCGGCTGAGCTAGAGGCCAAAATCTATAGGTAGGCACTTTGCAAAAAACACCTCTGTTTTCTGTCAAAAAAATGGGATGTGTCCACTGTGTGTTTTGGGGCATTTCCTGTCGTAGGCGCTAGGCCTACCCACACAAGTGAGGTATCATTTTTTTCAGGAGACTTGGGGGAACGCTGGGTGGAAGGAAATTTGTGGCTCCTCTCAGATTCCAGAACTTTCTGTCACCGAAATGTGAGGAAAATGTGTTTTTTTAGCCATATATTGAGGTTTGCAAAGGATTCTGGGTAACAGAACCTGGGCAGTGCCCAACAAGTCACCCCATCTTGGATTCCCCTGGGCCTCTAGTTTTAAAAAATGCACAGGTTTGGTAGGTTTCCCTAGGTGCAGGCTGAACTAGAGGCCAAAATCTATAGGTAAGCACTTTGCAAAAAACACCTCTGTTTTCTGTCAAAAAATGGGAGTGTCAACGTTGTGTTTTGGGGCATTTCCTGTAGTGGGCGCTAGGCCTACCCACACAAGTGAGGTATCATTTTTATCGGGAGACTTCGGGGAATGCTGGGTGGAAGGAAATTTGTGGCTCCTCCGAGATTCCAGAACTTTCTGTCACCAAAATATGATGAAAATGTGTTTTTTTAGCCAAACTTTGAGGTTTGCAATGGATTCTGGGTAACAGAACCTGGTAAGAGCCCCACAAGTCCCCCCATCTTGGATTCCCCGTAGGTTTCTAGTTTTCATAAATGCACAGGTTTGGTAGGTTTCCCTAGGTGCCGGCTGAGCTAGAGGCCAAAATCTATAGGTAGGCACTTTGCAAGAAACACCTGTTTTCTGTCAAAAACATGGGATGTGTCCACTTTGTGTTTTGGGGCATTTCCTGTCGTAGGCGCTAGGCCTACCCACACAAGTGTGGTATCATTTTTATCAGGAGACTTGGGGGAACGCTGGGTGGAAGGAAATTTGTGGCTCCTCTCAGATTCCAGAACTTTCTGTCACCGAAATGCGAGAAAAATGTGTTTTTTTTAGCCAAATTTTTAGGTTTGCAAAGGATTCTGGGTAACAGAACCTGGTTAGTGCCCCACAAGTCACCCCATCTTGGATTTATTTCCCTGGGCCTCTAGTTTTCAAAAATGCACAGGTTTGGGAGGTTTCCCAAGGTGCCGGCTGAGATAGAGGCCAAAACCTACAGGTAGCCACTTTGCAAAAAACACCTCTGTTTTCTGTCAAAAAATGGGATGTTTCCACGTTGTGTTTTGGGGCATTTCCTGTGGCGGGTGCTAGGCCTACCCACACAAGTGAGATATCATTTTTTCAGGAGACTTGGGGGAACACTGGGGGGAAGGAAATTTGTGGCTCCTCTCAGATTCCAGAACTTTCTGTCACCGAAATGTGAGGAAAATATGTTTTCTTAGCCAAATTGTGAGGTTTGCAAAGGATTCTGGGTACCAGAACCTGGTCAGAGCCCCACAAGTCACCCATCTTGGATTCCCCTAGGTCTGTAGTTTTCAAAAATTCACAGGTTTGGTAGGTTTCCCTAGGTGCCAGCTGGGCTAGAGGCCAAAATCTGTAGGTAGGCACTTTGCAAAAAACACCTCTGTTTTCTGTCAAAAAATGCGATGTGTCCACGTTATGTTTTGGGACATTTCCTGTCGCGAGCGCTAGGCCTACCCACACAAGTGAGGTATCACTTTTATCAGGAGACTTGGGGGAACACTGGGTGGAAGGAAATTTGAGGCTCCTCTCAGATTCCAGAGCTTTCTGTCACCGAAATGTGAGGAAAATGTGTTTTTTTAGCCATATATTGAGGTTTGCAAAGGATTCTGGGTAACAGAACCTGGGCAGTGCCCCACAAGTCACCCCATCTTGGATTCCCCTGGGCCTCTAGTTTTCAAAAATGCACAGGTTTGGTAGGTTTCCCTAGGTGCCAGCTGAGCTAGAGGCCAAAATCTATAGGTAGGCATGTTGCAAAAAACACCTCTGTTTTCTGTCAAAAAATGGGATGTGTCCACATTGTGTTTTGGGGCATTTCCTGTCGCTGGCGCTAGGCCTACCCACACAAGTGAGGTATCATTTTTATCAGGAGACTTGGGGGAACACTGGGTGGAAGGAAATTTGTGGCTCCTCTCAGATTCCAGAACTTTCTGTCACCGTAATTTGAGGAAAATGTGTATTTTTAGCCAAATTTTGAGGTGTGCAAAGGATTCTGGGTAACAGGTCCTGGTCAGATCCCCACAAGTCACCCCATCTTGGATTCCTCTAGTTTTCACAAATGCACAGGTTTGGTAGGTTTCCCTAGTTGCTGGCTGAGCTAGAGGCCAAAATCTACAGGTAGGCAGTTTGCAGAAAAACACCTCTGTTTTCTGTCAAAAAATGGGATGTGTCCACTTTGTGTTTTGGGGCATTTCCTGTCATGGGCGCTAGGCCTTCCCACACAAGTGAGGTATCATTTTTATCGGGAGACTTGGGGGAACGCTGGGTGAAAGGAAATTCATGGCTCCTCTCAAATTCCAGAACTTTCTGTCACCGAAATATGAGGAAAATTTGTTTTTTTAGCCAAATGTTGAGGTTTGCAAAGGATTCTGGGTAACAGAACCTGGTCAGAGCCCCACAAGTCCCCCCATCTTGGATTCCTCTAGGTCTCTAGTTTTCAAAAATGCACAGGTTTGGTAGGTTTCCCTAGGTGCCGGCTGAGCTAGAGGCCAAAATCTACAGGTAGGCACTTTGCAAAAAAACCTCTGTTTCTGTCAAAAAATGAGATGTGTCCAACTTGTGTTCTGGGGCATTTCCTGTCGCGGGCACTAGGCCTACCCACACAAGTGAGGTATCATTTTTATCAGGAGACTTGGGGGAACGCTGGGTGGAAGGAAATTTGTGGCTCCTCTCAGATTCCAGAACTTTCTGTCACCGAAATGTGAGGAAAATGTGTTTTTTTTAGCCAAATTTTGAGGTTTGCAAAGGATTCTGGGTAACAGAACCTGGTCAGAGCCCCACAAGTCACCCCATCTTGGATTCCCCTAGGTCTCTAGTTTTGCAAAAATGCACAGGTTTGGTAGGTTTCCCTAGGTGTCGGCTGAGCTAGAGGCCAAAATCTACAGGTAGGCACTTTGCAAAAAACACCTCTGTTTTCTGTCAAAAAATGGGATGTGTTCACCTTGTGTTCTGGGGCATTTCCTGTCGCGGGCACTAGGCCTACCCACACAAGTGAGGTATCATTTTTATCAGGAGACTTGGGGGAACACTAGGTGGAAGGAAATTTGTGGCTCCTCTCAGATTCCAGAACTTTCTGTCACCGAATTGTGAGGAAAATGTGTTTTTTTAGCCACATTTTGAGGTTTGCAAAGGATTCTGTGTAACAGAACATTGTCAGAGCCCCACAAGTCACCCCATCTTGGAATCCCCTGGGTCTCTAGTTTCACAAATGCACAGGTTTGGTAGGTTTCCCTAGGTGCTGGCTGAGCTAGATGCCAAAATATACAGGTAGGCACTTTGCAAAAACACACCTCTGTTTTCTGTCAAAAAATGGGATGTGTCCACTTTGTGTTTTGGGGCATTTCCTGTCGCGGGCGCTAGGCCTTCCCACACAAATGAGGTATCATTTTTATCGGGAGACTTGGGGGAACGCTGGGTGGAAGGAAATTTGTGGCTCCTCTCAGATTCCAGAACTTTCTGTCACCGAAATGCGAGGAAAATGTGTTTTTTTAGCCAAATTTGTAGGTTTGCAAAGGATTCTGGGTAACAGAACCTGGTCAGTGCCCCACAAGTCACCCCATCTTGGATTTATTTCCCTGGGCCTCTAGTTTTCAAAAATGCACAGGTTTGGGAGGTTTCCCAAGGTGCCGGCTGAGATAGAGGCCAAAACCTACAGGTAGCCACTTTGCAAAAAACACCTCTGTTTTCTGTCAAAAAATTTGATGTTTCCATGTTGTGTTTTGGGGCATTTCCTGTGGCGGGTGCTAGGCCTACCCACACAAGTGAGGTATCATTTTTTCAGGAGACTTGGGGGAACACTGGGTGGAAGGAAATTTGTGGCTCCTCTCAGATTCCAGAACTTTCTGTCACCGAAATGTGAGGAAAATATGTTTTCTTAGCCAAATTGTGAGGTTTGCAAAGGATTCTGGGTAACAGAACCTGGTCAGAGCCCCACAAGTCACCCCATCTTGGATTCCCCTAAGTCTCTAGTTTTCAAAAATTCACAGGTTTGGTAGGTTTCCCTAGGTGCCGGCTGAGCTAGAGGCCAAAATCTATAGGTAGGCACTTTGCAAAAAACACCTCAGTTTTCTGTGAAAAAATGGGATGTGTCCACTTTGTGTTTTGGGGCATTTCCTGTCGTGGGCGCTAGGCCTACCCACACAAGTGAGGTATCATTTTTTTCAGGAGACTTGGGGGAACGCTGGGTGGAAGGAAATTTGTGGCTCCTCACAGATTCCAGAACTTTCTGTCACCGAAATGTGAGGAAAATGTGTTTTTTTAGCCATATATTGAGGTTTGCAAAGGATTCTGGGTAACAGAACCTGGGCAGTGCCCCACAAGTCCCCCCATCTTGGATTCCCCCTAGGTTTCTAGTTTTCATAAATGCACAGGTTTTGTAGGTTTCCCTAGGTGCCGGCTGAGCTAGAGGCCAAAATCTATAGGTAGGCACTTTGCAAAAAACACCTCTGTTTTCTGTCAAAAAAATGGGATGTGTCCACTTTGTGTTTTGGGGCATTTCCTGTCGTAGGCGCTAGGCCTACCCACACAAGTGAGGTATCATTTTTATCAGGAGACTTGGGGGAACGCTGGGTGGAAGGAAATTTGTGGCTCCTCTCAGATTCCAGGACTTTCTGTCACCGAAATGCGAGGAAAATGTGTTTTTTTAGCCACATTTTGAGGTTTGCAAAGGATTCTGGGTAACAGAACCTGGGCAGTGCCCCACAAGTCACCCCATCTTGGATTTATTTCCCTGTGCCTCTAGTTTTCAAAAATGCACAGGTTTGGGAGGTTTCCCAAGGTGCCGGCTGAGATAGAGGCCAAAACCTACAGGTAGCCACATTGCAAAAAACACCTCTGTTTTCTGTCAAAAAAAGGGATGTTTCCACGTTGTGTTTTGGGGCATTTCCTGTGGCAGGTGCTAGGCCTACCCACACAAGTGAGGTATCATTTTTAACAGGATACTTGGGGGAACACTGGGTGGAAGGAAATTTGTGGCTCCCCTCAGATTCCAGAACTTTCTGTCACCGAAATGTGAGGGAAATGTGTTTTTTTAGCCAATTTTTGAGATTTGCAAAGGATTCTGGGTACCAGAACCTGGTCAGAGCCCCACAAGTCACCCATCTTGGATTCCCCTAGGTCTGTAGTTTTCAAAAATTCACAGGTTTGGTAGGTTTCCCTAGGTGCCAGCTTGGCTAGAGGCCAAAATCTGTAGGTAGGCACTTTGCAAAAAACACCTCTGTTTTCTTTAAAAAAATGGGATGTGTCCACGTTGTGTTTTGGGGCATTTCCTGTTGCGGACACTAAGCCTACCCACACAAGTGAGGTATCAATTTTATCAGGAGACTTGGGGGAACGCTGGGTGGAAGGAAATTTGTGGCTCCTCTCAGATTCCAGAACTTTCTGTCACCGAAATGTGAGGAAAATATGTTTTCTTAGCCAAATTGTGAGGTTTGCAAAGGATTCTGGGTAACAGAACCTGGTCAGAGCCCTACAAGTCACCCCATCTTGGATTCCCCTAGGTCTCTAGTTTTCAAAAATGCACAGGTTTGGTAGGTTTCCCTAGGTGCCGGCTGAGCTAGAGGCCAAAATCTATAGGTAAACACTTTGCAAAAAACACCTCTGTTTTCTGTCAAAAAATGGGATGTGTCCACTTTGTGTTTTGGGGCATTTCCTGTCGTAGGCGCTAGGCCTACCCACACAAGTGAGGTATCATTTTTATCGGGAGACTTGGGGGCATGCTGGGTGGAAGGAAATTTGTGGCTCCTCCCAGATTCCAGAACTTTCTGTCACCAAAATATGATGAAAATGTGTTTTTTTAGCCAAACTTTGAGGTTTGCAAGGATTCTGGGTAACAGAACCTGGTCAGAGCCCCACAAGTCACCCCATCATGGATTCCCCTCCGTCTCTAGTTTAAAAAAATTAACAGGTTTGGTAGGTTTCCCTAGGTGCCGGCTGAGCTAGATGCCAAAATCTGTAGGTAGGCACTTTGCAAAAAACACCTCTGTTTTCTTTAAAAAAATGGAATGTGTCCACGTTGTGTTTTGGGGCATTTCCTGTTGCGGGCACTAAGCCTACCCACACAAGTGGGGTATCAATTTTATCAGGAGACTTGGGGGAACGCTGGGTGGAAGGAAATTTGTGTCTCCTCTCAGATTCCAGAACTTTCTGTCACCGAAATGTGAGGAAAATATGTTTTCTTAGCCAAATTGTGAGGTTTGCAAAGGATTCTGGGTAACAGAACCTGGTCAGAGCCCCACAAGTCACCCCATCTTGGATTCCCCTAGGTCTCTAGTTTTCAAAAATTCACAGGTTTGGTAGGTTTCCCTAGGTGCCGGCTGAGCTAGAGGCCAAAATCTATAGGTAGGCACTTTGCAAAAAACACCTCAGTTTTCTGTGAAAAAATGGGATGTGTCCACTTTGTGTTTTGGGGCATTTCCTGTCGTGGGCGCTAGGCCTACCCACACAAGTGAGGTATCATTTTTTTCAGGAGACTTGGGGGAACGCTGGGTGGAAGGAAATTTGTGGCTCCTCTCAGATTCGAGAACTTTCTGTCACCGAAATGTGAGGAAAATGTGTTTTTTTAGCCATATATTGAGGTTTGCAAAGGATTCTGGGTAACAGAACCTGGGCAGTGCCCCACAAGTCCCCCCATCTTGGATTCCCCCTAGGTTTCTAGTTTTCATAAATGCACAGGTTTGGTAGGTTTCCCTAGGTGCCGGCTGAGCTAGAGGCCAAAATCTATAGGTAGGCACTTTGCAAAAAACACCTCTGTTTTCTGTCAAAAAAATGGGATGTGTCCACTTTGTGTTTTGGGGCATTTCCTGTCGTAGGCGCTAGGCCTACCCACACAAGTGAGGTATCATTTTTATCAGGAGACTTGGGGGAACGCTGGGTGGAAGGAAATTTGTGGCTCCTCTCAGATTCCAGGACTTTCTGTCACCGAAATGCGAGGAAAATGTGTTTTTTTAGCCACATTTTGAGGTTTGCAAAGGATTCTGGGTAACAGAACCTGGGCAGTGCCCCACAAGTCACCCCATCTTGGATTTATTTCCCTGGGCCTCTAGTTTTCAAAAATGCACAGGTTTGGGAGGTTTCCCAAGGTGCCGGCTGAGATAGAGGCCAAAACCTACAGGTAGCCACTTTGCAAAAAACACCTCTGTTTTCAGTCAAAAAATGGGATGTTTCCACGTTGTGTTTTGGGGCATTTCCTGTGGCAGGTGCTAGGCCTACCCACACAAGTGAGGAATCATTTTTAACAGGATACTTGGGGGAACACTGGGTGGAAGGAAATTTGTGGCTCCCCTCAGATTCCAGAACTTTCTGTCACCGAAATGTGAGGGAAATGTGTTTTTTTAGCCAATTTTTGAGATTTGCAAAGGATTCTGGGTACCAGAACCTGGTCAGAGCCCCACAAGTCACCCATCTTGGATTCCCCTAGGTCTGTAGTTTTCAAAAATTCACAGGTTTGGTAGGTTTCCCTAGGTGCCAGCTGGGCTAGAGGCCAAAATCTGTAGGTAGGCACTTTGCAAAAAACACCTCTGTTTTCTTTAAAAAAATGGGATGTGTCCACGTTGTGTTTTGGGGCATTTCCTGTTGCGGGCACTAAGCCTACCCACACAAGTGAGGTATCAATTTTATCGGGAGACTTGGGGGAACGCTGGGTGGAAGGAAATTTGTGGCTCCTCTCAGATTCCAGAACTTTCTGTCACCGAAATGTGAGGAAAATATGTTTTCTAAGCCAAATTGTGAGGTTTGCAAAGGATTCTGGGTAACAGAACCTGGTCAGAGCCCCACAAGTCACCCCATCTTGGATTCCCCTAGGTCTCTAGTTTTCAAAAATTCACAGGTTTGGTAGGTTTCCCTAGGTGCCGGCTGAGCTAGAGGCCAAAATCTATAGGTAGGCACTTTGCAAAAAACACCTCTGTTTTCTGTCAAAAAAATGGGATGTGTCCACTTTGTGTTTTGGGGCATTTCCTGTCGTAGGCGCTAGGCCTACCCACACAAGTGAGGTATCATTTTTTTCAGGAGACTTGGGGGAATCCTGGGTGGAAGGAAATTTGTGGCTCCTCTCAGATTCCAGAACTTTCTGTCACCGAAATGTGAGGAAAATGTGTTTTTTTAGCGATATATTGAGGTTTGCAAAGGATTCTGGGTAACAGAACATGGGCAGTGCCCCACAAGTCACCCCATCTTGGATTCCCCTGGGCCTCTAGTTTTCAAAAATGCACAGGTTTGGTAGGTTTCCCTATGTGCCGGCTGAGCTAGAGGCCAAAATCTATAGGTAAACACTTTGCAAAAAACACCTCTGTTTTCTGTCAAAAAATGGGAGTGTCAACGTTGTGTTTTGGGGCATTTCCTGTCTTGGGCGCTAGGCCTACCCACACAAGTGAGGTATCATTTTTATCGGGAGACTTGGGGGCATGCTGGGTGGAAGGAAATTTGTGGCTCCTCCCAGATTCCAGAACTTTCTGTCACCAAAATATGATGAAAATGTGTTTTTTTAGCCAAACTTTGAGGTTTGCAAGGATTCTGGGTAACAGAACCTGGTCAGAGCCCCACAAGTCACCCCATCATGGATTCGCCTACGTCTCTAGTTTAAAAAAATTAACAGGTTTGGTAGGTTTCCCTAGGGGCCGGCTGAGCTAGATGCCAAAATCTGTAGGTAGGCACTTTGCAAAAAACACCTCTGATTTCTTTAAAAAAATGGGATGTGTCCACGTTGTGTTTTGGGGCATTTCCTGTTGCGGGCACTAAGCCTACCCACACAAGTGAGGTATCAATTTTATCGGGAGACTTGGGGGAACGCTGGGTGGAAGGAAATTTGAGGCTCCTCTCAGATTCCAGAACTTTCTGTCACCGAAATGTGAGGAAAATATGTTTTCTTAGCCAAATTGTGAGGTTTGCAAAGGATTCTGGGTAACAGAACCTGGTCAGAGCCCCACAAGTCACCCCATCTTGGATTCCCCTAGGTCTCTAGTTTTCAAAAATTCACAGGTTTGGTAGGTTTCCCTAGTTGCCGGCTGAGCTAGAGGCCAAAATCTATAGGTAGGCACTTTGCAAAAAACACCTCTGTTTTCTGTCAAAAAAATGGGATGTGTCCACTTTGTGTTTTGGGGCATTTCCTGTCGTAGGCGCTAGGCCTACCCACACAAGTGAGATATAATTTTTTTCAGGAGACTTGGGGGAACGCTGGGTGGAAGGAAATTTGTGGCTCCTCTCAGATTCCAGAACTTTCTGTCACCGAAATGTGAGGAAAATGTGTTTTTTTAGCCATATATTGAGGTTTGCAAAGGATTCTGGGTAACAGAACCTGGGCAGTGCCCCACAAGTCACCCCATCTTGGATTCCCCTGGGCCTCTAGTTTTCAAAAATGCACAGGTTTGGTAGGTTTCCCTAGGTGCAGGCTGAACTAGAGGCCAAAATCTATAGGTAAGCACTTTGCAAAAAACACCTCTGTTTTCTGTCAAAAAATGGGAGTGTCAACGTTGTGTTTTGGGGCATTTCCTGTCGTGGGCGCTAGGCCTACCCACACAAGTGAGGTATCATTTTTATCGGGAGACTTCGGGGAATGCTGGGTGGAAGGACATTTGTGGCTCCCCTCAGATTCCAGAACTTTCTGTCACCGATATGTGAGGAAAATGTTTTTTTTTAGCCAATTTTTGAGATTTGCAAAGGATTCTGGGTAAGAGAACCTGGTCAGAGCCCCACAAGTCACCCATCTTGGATTCCCCTAGGTCTGTAGTTTTCAAAAATTCACAGGTTTGGTAGGTTTCCCTAGGTGCCAGCTGGGCTAGAGGCCAAAATCTGTAGGTAGGCACTTTGCAAAAAACACCTCTGTTTTCTGTCAAAAAATGCGATGTGTCCACGTTATGTTTTGGGACATTTCCTGTTGCGAGCGCTAGGCCTACCCACACAAGTGTGGTATCATTTTTATCAGGAGACTTGGGGGAACGCTGGGTGGAAGGAAATTTGTGGCTCCTCTCAGATTCCAGAACTTTCTGTCACCGAAATGCGAGAAAAATGTGTTTTTTTAGCCAAATTTTTAGGTTTGCAAAGGATTCTGGGTAACAGAACCTGGTCAGTGCCCCACAAGTCACCCCATCTTGGATTCCCCCTAGGTTTCTAGTTTTCATAAATGCACAGGTTTGGTAGGTTTCCCTAGGTGCCGGCTGAGCTAGAGGCCAAAATCTATAGGTAGGCACTTTGCAAGAAACACCTCTGTTTTCTGTCAAAAAAATGGGATGTGTCCACTTTGTGTTTTGGGGCATTTCCTGTCGTAGGCCCTAGGCCTACCCACACAAGTGTGGTATCATTTTTATCAGGAGACTTGGGGGAACGCTGGGTGGAAGGAAATTTGTGGCTCCTCCGAGATTCCAGAACTTTCTGTCACCAAAATATGATGAAAATGTGTTTTTTTAGCCAAACTTTGAGGTTTGCAATGGATTCTGGGTAACAGAACCTGGTAAGAGCCCCACAAGTCCCCCCATCTTGGATTCCCCCTAGGTTTCTAGTTTTCATAAATGCACAGGTTTGGTAGGTTTCCCTAGGTGCCGGCTGAGCTAGAGGCCAAAATCTATAGGTAGGCACTTTGCAAGAAACACCTCTGTTTTCTGTCAAAAAAATGGGATGTGTCCACTTTGTGTTTTGGGGCATTTCCTGTCGTAGGCCCTAGGCCTACCCACACAAGTGTGGTATCATTTTTATCAGGAGACTTGGGGGGAACGCTGGGTGGAAGGAAATTTGTGGCTCCTCTCAGATTCCAGAACTTTCTGTCACCGAAATGCGAGAAAAATGTGTTTTTTTAGCCAAATTTTTAGGTTTGCAAAGGATTCTGGGTAACAGAACCTGGTCAGTGCCCCACAAGTCCCCCCATCTTGGATTCCTCTAGGTCTCTAGTTTTCATAAATGCACAGGTTTGGTAGGTTTCCCAAGGTGCCGGCTGAGATAGAGGCCAAAACCTACAGGTAGCCACTTTGCAAAAAACACCTCTGTTTTCTGTCAAAAAATGGGATGTGTCCACGTTGTGTTTTGGGGCATTTCCTGTCGCGGGCGCTAAGCCTACCCATACAAGTGAGGTATCATTTTTATCGGGAGACTTGGGGGAACGCTGGGTGGAAGGAAATTTGTGGCTCCTCTCAGATTCCAGAACTTTCTGTCACCGAAATGTGAGGAAAATGTGTTTTTTTTAGCCAAATTTTGAGGTTTGCAAAGGATTCTGGGTAACAGAACCTGGTCAGAGCCCCACAAGTCACCCCATCTTGGATTCCCCTAGGTCTCTAGTTTTGCAAAAATGCACAGGTTTGGTAGGTTTCCCTAGGTGTCGGCTGAGCTAGAGGCCAAAATCTACAGGTAGGCACTTTGCAAAAAACACCTCTGTTTTCTGTCAAAAAATGGGATGTGTTCACCTTGTGTTCTGGGGCATTTCCTGTCGTGGGCGCTAGGCCTACCCACACAAGTGAGGTATCATTTTTTTCAGGAGACTTGGGGGAACGCTGGGTGGAAGGAAATTTGTGGCTCCTCTCAGATTCCAGAACTTTCTGTCACCGAAATATGAGGAAAATGTGTTTTTTTTAGCCATATATTGAGGTTTGCAAAGAATTCTGGGTAACAGAACCTGGGCAGTGCCCCACAAGTCACCCCATCTTGGATTCCCCTGGGCCTCTAGTTTTCAAACATGCACAGGTTTGGTAGGTTTCCCTAGGTGCAGGCTGAGCTAGAGGCCAAAATCTATAGGTAAGCACTTTCCAAAAAACACCTCTGTTTTCTGGCAAAAAATTGGAGTGTCAACGTTGTGTTTTGGGGCATTTCTTGTCGTGGGCGCTAGGCCTACCCACACAAGTGAGGTATCATTTTTATCGGGAGACTTCGGGGAATGCTGGGTGGAAGGAAATTTGTGGCTCCTCCCAGATTTCAGAACTTTCTGTCACCAAAATATGATGAAAATGTGTTTTTTTAGCCAAACTTTGAGGTTTGCAATGGATTCTGGGTAACAGAACCTGGTAAGAGCCCACAAGTCCCCCCATCTTGGATTCCCCCTAGGTTTCTAGTTTTCATAAATGCACAGGTTTGGTAGGTTTCCCTAGGTGCCGGCTGAGCTAGAGGCCAAAATCTATAGGTAGGCACTTTGCAAAAAACACCTCTGTTTTCTGTCAAAAAAATGGGATGTGTCCACGTTGTGTTTTGGGGCATTTCCTGTGGCGGGTGCTAGGCCTACCCACACAAGTGAGATATCATTTTTTCAGGAGACTTGGGGGAACACTGGGGGGAAGGAAATTTGTGGCTCCTCTCAGATTCCAGAACTTTCTGTCACCGAAATGTGAGGAAAATATGTTTTCTTAGCCAAATTGTGAGGTTTGCAAAGGATTCTGGGTACCAGAACCTGGTCAGAGCCCCACAAGTCACCCATCTTGGATTCCCCTAGGTCTGTAGTTTTCAAAAATTCACAGGTTTGGTAGGTTTCCCTAGGTGCCAGCTGGGCTAGAGGCCAAAATCTGTAGGTAGGCACTTTGCAAAAAACACCTCTGTTTTCTGTCAAAAAATGCGATGTGTCCACGTTATGTTTTGGGACATTTCCTGTCGCGAGCGCTAGGCCTACCCACACAAGTGAGGTATCACTTTTATCAGGAGACTTGGGGGAACACTGGGTGGAAGGAAATTTGAGGCTCCTCTCAGATTCCAGAGCTTTCTGTCACCGAAATGTGAGGAAAATGTGTTTTTTTAGCCATATATTGAGGTTTGCAAAGGATTCTGGGTAACAGAACCTGGGCAGTGCCCCACAAGTCACCCCATCTTGGATTCCCCTGGGCCTCTAGTTTTCAAAAATGCACAGGTTTGGTAGGTTTCCCTAGGTGCCAGCTGAGCTAGAGGCCAAAATCTATAGGTAGGCATGTTGCAAAAAACACCTCTGTTTTCTGTCAAAAAATGGGATGTGTCCACATTGTGTTTTGGGGCATTTCCTGTCGCTGGCGCTAGGCCTACCCACACAAGTGAGGTATCATTTTTATCAGGAGACTTGGGGGAACACTGGGTGGAAGGAAATTTGTGGCTCCTCTCAGATTCCAGAACTTTCTGTCACCGTAATTTGAGGAAAATGTGTATTTTTAGCCAAATTTTGAGGTGTGCAAAGGATTCTGGGTAACAGGTCCTGGTCAGATCCCCACAAGTCACCCCATCTTGGATTCCTCTAGTTTTCACAAATGCACAGGTTTGGTAGGTTTCCCTAGTTGCTGGCTGAGCTAGAGGCCAAAATCTACAGGTAGGCAGTTTGCAGAAAAACACCTCTGTTTTCTGTCAAAAAATGGGATGTGTCCACTTTGTGTTTTGGGGCATTTCCTGTCATGGGCGCTAGGCCTTCCCACACAAGTGAGGTATCATTTTTATCGGGAGACTTGGGGGAACGCTGGGTGAAAGGAAATTCATGGCTCCTCTCAAATTCCAGAACTTTCTGTCACCGAAATATGAGGAAAATTTGTTTTTTTAGCCAAATGTTGAGGTTTGCAAAGGATTCTGGGTAACAGAACCTGGTCAGAGCCCCACAAGTCCCCCCATCTTGGATTCCTCTAGGTCTCTAGTTTTCAAAAATGCACAGGTTTGGTAGGTTTCCCTAGGTGCCGGCTGAGCTAGAGGCCAAAATCTACAGGTAGGCACTTTGCAAAAAAAACCTCTGTTTCTGTCAAAAAATGAGATGTGTCCAACTTGTGTTCTGGGGCATTTCCTGTCGCGGGCACTAGGCCTACCCACACAAGTGAGGTATCATTTTTATCAGGAGACTTGGGGGAACGCTGGGTGGAAGGAAATTTGTGGCTCCTCTCAGATTCCAGAACTTTCTGTCACCGAAATGTGAGGAAAATGTGTTTTTTTTAGCCAAATTTTGAGGTTTGCAAAGGATTCTGGGTAACAGAACCTGGTCAGAGCCCACAAGTCACCCCATCTTGGATTCCCCTAGGTCTCTAGTTTTGCAAAAATGCACAGGTTTGGTAGGTTTCCCTAGGTGTCGGCTGAGCTAGAGGCCAAAATCTACAGGTAGGCACTTTGCAAAAAACACCTCTGTTTTCTGTCAAAAAATGGGATGTGTTCACCTTGTGTTCTGGGGCATTTCCTGTCGCGGGCACTAGGCCTACCCACACAAGTGAGGTATCATTTTTATCAGGAGACTTGGGGGAACACTAGGTGGAAGGAAATTTGTGGCTCCTCTCAGATTCCAGAACTTTCTGTCACCGAATTGTGAGGAAAATGTGTTTTTTTAGCCACATTTTGAGGTTTGCAAAGGATTCTGTGTAACAGAACATTGTCAGAGCCCCACAAGTCACCCCATCTTGGAATCCCCTGGGTCTCTAGTTTCACAAATGCACAGGTTTGGTAGGTTTCCCTAGGTGCTGGCTGAGCTAGATGCCAAAATATACAGGTAGGCACTTTGCAAAAACACACCTCTGTTTTCTGTCAAAAAATGGGATGTGTCCACTTTGTGTTTTGGGGCATTTCCTGTCGCGGGCGCTAGGCCTTCCCACACAAATGAGGTATCATTTTTATCGGGAGACTTGGGGGAACGCTGGGTGGAAGGAAATTTGTGGCTCCTCTCAGATTCCAGAACTTTCTGTCACCGAAATGCGAGGAAAATGTGTTTTTTTAGCCAAATTTGTAGGTTTGCAAAGGATTCTGGGTAACAGAACCTGGTCAGTGCCCCACAAGTCACCCCATCTTGGATTTATTTCCTGGGCCTCTAGTTTTCAAAAATGCACAGGTTTGGGAGGTTTCCCAAGGTGCCGGCTGAGATAGAGGCCAAAACCTACAGGTAGCCACTTTGCAAAAAACACCTCTGTTTTCTGTCAAAAAATTTGATGTTTCCATGTTGTGTTTTGGGGCATTTCCTGTGGCGGGTGCTAGGCCTACCCACACAAGTGAGGTATCATTTTTTCAGGAGACTTGGGGGGAACACTGGGTGGAAGGAAATTTGTGGCTCCTCTCAGATTCCAGAACTTTCTGTCACCGAAATGTGAGGAAAATATGTTTTCTTAGCCAAATTGTGAGGTTTGCAAAGGATTCTGGGTAACAGAACCTGGTCAGAGCCCCACAAGTCACCCCATCTTGGATTCCCCTAAGTCTCTAGTTTTCAAAAATTCACAGGTTTGGTAGGTTTCCCTAGGTGCCGGCTGAGCTAGAGGCCAAAATCTATAGGTAGGCACTTTGCAAAAAACACCTCAGTTTTCTGTGAAAAAATGGGATGTGTCCACTTTGTGTTTTGGGGCATTTCCTGTCGTGGGCGCTAGGCCTACCCACACAAGTGAGGTATCATTTTTTTTCAGGAGACTTGGGGGAACGCTGGGTGGAAGGAAATTTGTGGCTCCTCACAGATTCCAGAACTTTCTGTCACCGAAATGTGAGGAAAATGTGTTTTTTTAGCCATATATTGAGGTTTGCAAAGGATTCTGGGTAACAGAACCTGGGCAGTGCCCCACAAGTCCCCCCATCTTGGATTCCCCCTAGGTTTCTAGTTTTCATAAATGCACAGGTTTTGTAGGTTTCCCTAGGTGCCGGCTGAGCTAGAGGCCAAAATCTATAGGTAGGCACTTTGCAAAAAACACCTCTGTTTTCTGTCAAAAAAATGGGATGTGTCCACTTTGTGTTTTGGGGCATTTCCTGTCGTAGGCGCTAGGCCTACCCACACAAGTGAGGTATCATTTTTATCAGGAGACTTGGGGGAACGCTGGGTGGAAGGAAATTTGTGGCTCCTCTCAGATTCCAGGACTTTCTGTCACCGAAATGCGAGGAAAATGTGTTTTTTTAGCCACATTTTGAGGTTTGCAAAGGATTCTGGGGTAACAGAACCTGGGCAGTGCCCCACAAGTCACCCCATCTTGGATTTATTTCCCTGTGCCTCTAGTTTTCAAAAATGCACAGGTTTGGGAGGTTTCCCAAGGTGCCGGCTGAGATAGAGGCCAAAACCTACAGGTAGCCACATTGCAAAAAACACCTCTGTTTTCTGTCAAAAAAAGGGATGTTTCCACGTTGTGTTTTGGGGCATTTCCTGTGGCAGGTGCTAGGCCTACCCACACAAGTGAGGTATCATTTTTAACAGGATACTTGGGGGAACACTGGGTGGAAGGAAATTTGTGGCTCCCCTCAGATTCCAGAACTTTCTGTCACCGAAATGTGAGGGAAATGTGTTTTTTTTAGCCAATTTTTGAGATTTGCAAAGGATTCTGGGTACCAGAACCTGGTCAGAGCCCCACAAGTCACCCATCTTGGATTCCCCTAGGTCTGTAGTTTTCAAAAATTCACAGGTTTGGTAGGTTTCCCTAGGTGCCAGCTTGGCTAGAGGCCAAAATCTGTAGGTAGGCACTTTGCAAAAAACACCTCTGTTTTCTTTAAAAAAAATGGATGTGTCCACGTTGTGTTTTGGGGCATTTCCTGTTGCGGACACTAAGCCTACCCACACAAGTGAGGTATCAATTTTATCAGGAGACTTGGGGGAACGCTGGGTGGAAGGAAATTTGTGGCTCCTCTCAGATTCCAGAACTTTCTGTCACCGAAATGTGAGGAAAATATGTTTTCTTAGCCAAATTGTGAGGTTTGCAAAGGATTCTGGGTAACAGAACCTGGTCAGAGCCCTACAAGTCACCCCATCTTGGATTCCCCTAGGTCTCTAGTTTTCAAAAATGCACAGGTTTGGTAGGTTTCCCTAGGTGCCGGCTGAGCTAGAGGCCAAAATCTATAGGTAAACACTTTGCAAAAAACACCTCTGTTTTCTGTCAAAAAATGGGATGTGTCCACTTTGTGTTTTGGGGCATTTCTGTCGTAGGCGCTAGGCCTACCCACACAAGTGAGGTATCATTTTTATCGGGAGACTTGGGGGCATGCTGGGTGGAAGGAAATTTGTGGCTCCTCCCAGATTCCAGAACTTTCTGTCACCAAAATATGATGAAAATGTGTTTTTTTAGCCAAACTTTGAGGTTTGCAAGGATTCTGGGTAACAGAACCTGGTCAGAGCCCCACAAGTCACCCCATCATGGATTCCCCCTACGTCTCTAGTTTAAAAAAATTAACAGGTTTGGTAGGTTTCCCCTAGGTGCCGGCTGAGCTAGATGCCAAAATCTGTAGGTAGGCACTTTGCAAAAAACACCTCTGTTTTCTTTAAAAAAATGGAATGTGTCCACGTTGTGTTTTGGGGCATTTCCTGTTGCGGGCACTAAGCCTACCCACACAAGTGGGGTATCAATTTTATCAGGAGACTTGGGGAACGCTGGGTGGAAGGAAATTTGTGTCTCCTCTCAGATTCCAGAACTTTCTGTCACCGAAATGTGAGGAAAATATGTTTTCTTAGCCAAATTGTGAGGTTTGCAAAGGATTCTGGGTAACAGAACCTGGTCAGAGCCCCACAAGTCACCCCATCTTGGATTCCCCTAGGTCTCTAGTTTTCAAAAATTCACAGGTTTGGTAGGTTTCCCTAGGTGCCGGCTGAGCTAGAGGCCAAAATCTATAGGTAGGCACTTTGCAAAAAACACCTCAGTTTTCTGTGAAAAAATGGGATGTGTCCACTTTGTGTTTTGGGGCATTTCCTGTCGTGGGCGCTAGCCTACCCACACAAGTGAGGTATCATTTTTTTTCAGGAGACTTGGGGGAACGCTGGGTGGAAGGAAATTTGTGGCTCCTCTCAGATTCGAGAACTTTCTGTCACCGAAATGTGAGGAAAATGTGTTTTTTTAGCCATATATTGAGGTTTGCAAAGGATTCTGGGTAACAGAACCTGGGCAGTGCCCCACAAGTCCCCCCATCTTGGATTCCCCCTAGGTTTCTAGTTTTCATAAATGCACAGGTTTGGTAGGTTTCCCTAGGTGCCGGCTGAGCTAGAGGCCAAAATCTATAGGTAGGCACTTTGCAAAAAACACCTCTGTTTTCTGTCAAAAAAATGGGATGTGTCCACTTTGTGTTTTGGGGCATTTCCTGTCGTAGGCGCTAGGCCTACCCACACAAGTGAGGTATCATTTTTATCAGGAGACTTGGGGGAACGCTGGGTGGAAGGAAATTTGTGGCTCCTCTCAGATTCCAGGACTT